>NC_085878.1:22068501-22071001 GCF_034702125.1 Engraulis encrasicolus
AGGAGAGGGTGGGAGAAGGCGAGAGAGAAAACAAGCGGCAGAGTGAGTGACTGAGCGAGCGAGAGAGGGAGGCAGAGATAAGGAACGGGGGAGCTCTAGCACAGAGGCAACCAACGTGCTGCAGCACACTGGTGTGCGATAACTGAAGCGCTGGTTTCCTTTGTGTGCGTGGTCGTGGAGGAGAAAGAGAGTGAGAGACAGGACAAGCTGTAGATGAAAGGGGATAGGCTGAGCTGCGTGGTGGGGGGTGTGTCCTGAGGTCTAAGGGATGACTATGATTCTCCTCTTCTCCTTCTCTCTCAGGCATTGGGGACATTCAAAGATGAGAAGGGGGGGACTCGTGTGACTGAGACGGGATTCTGGTGGTGGGCGTGAACGTGGTGCGTGCGCGTGGGTGTGTGACACCGCAGAGCGTGTGGAAGAGAGGGAGGGGGAAAAAGGAGGGGGGGAAGAGAGAGAGAGAGAGAGAGAGAGAGAGAGAGAGAGAAGGGGGAGGGTGAAGCGGTGAGAGTGAGAGAGAGCAGGGGAGGGTGGTAAGGAGAAGGAGCGAGCAAATGAGAGAGAGAGAGAGAGAAAGCGAGAGAGCTCCGGGCTGTCTTAAGTGGAGTCCCACTATAATGCTGCAGTCTGTTTTTTTGCTCCACTGCAAGGAGAGCGTCCACCTCTTCGTCTGTGGGTCTCTGGAGTTGTGGTTGACCTCACTAGGCATCCACCTGCCCCCCTTGCACCTCAATCTTACCAGGTGAGGAGGCTCACAAAACACAGCTGAGGGCGATAAAAAGGATGTACATTTAAGGATTTAATTTTTATCTGAAGAACTACGGTTGAGAATCAACCTTGGACCATTTGGACATAAAATGAAGACTGAATGAGTGAGTGACCGAGAGAGCAAGAGCGAGAGAGAGAGAAAGAAAAAGAGAGAGAGAGAGAGGTGAGCGAGAGAGAGAGAGAGAGAGAGGTGTGTGTGTGTGCATGTGAGAGAGTAGCAGAGCGATCGGGAGCCAGAGGGAGGAAAGAGCACGCTGAAGCACCACTGAAAAGGGAGGAGAGGAAGCAAGGCACACGCAGGTGGATTAGCTCCGACAGAGAAGAGGAGAGGAAGAGAGACGCACTGAGAGAAAAAGAGAGAGAAAGAAAGAGAAGGAGGAGCAGGAGAGGAAGAGAGCCGCGCGCGGACAGGTGGAAGGGAGGGACGAGAGGAAGCCAAAAGGGTACCACGGCACGCTGTGCAGTGCACAGCGCATCTCCAGTGTAGAAGAAGGAGCTCTGAACCAACCGCCCACCAGAACCACAGGAACTATTTTCAGCTGAGTTCAGCTGGATATGCCATGCATTGTTTTTGCCTCCCTCGCTTCTTCTTATATTCCATATCAGTATCAGCAGGGTCGGTGTCTGTTCTTTTCGCCGGCTGATGTGCGTTCCCGTACATTTCAGTTCAGCATATCCTCCATGTGCTGCTTTTTCAAGCTCGGAACTTTCTGAAAGACCTCGCAGCGCATTTGCATGCGTGACTACATAGTAGTTACGCGTCTGTCTGTTGGCGACGGAAGAGTTCAGTTGTGACTGAAAAGAGCCCGAAAGCCTCCCCTTCTCTTCTCTTCTCTTCTGCGCGCGAGCAGAGAAGCACGTACCAGGAGCAAGGAGAATGTTTGATGGGAGCTGGAGAGAGAAGGCACCCCTGGCTGCCTAAGCCCTGTCCTCAGGGGCACATTTCACTGTCAAAGTGAAAAGGGGGGAAAACTGGGCAGATTAGAAGAGGCGTATGAGTGTCACAGACGGATTTCAAGGAGACCCTGAAGCTTGACAGACATTTAATCTCATGGATTTATATACCGGGGCCAGACAGTGACAAGTGTAAATCTGAAGGCTTCTGCTCTCTCTCTCTCTCTGTCTCTGTGTTAACCTTTTACAACTCGTTAACTGACTGACATTGCTCACGCACATACACCCGTCGTGGTGCCACCAGCAATGTAAACTTCATTGTTTTCAACTACTCAACTTGAGCTTTCTGAAGCGAAAGAGGTTGTTTTTTTGTTGTGGGAGGGGGAACAAAAAGGCTTGTGTTTGGGGGGGACAAAAAGGGGGGTGCGTTTTCTGTCGGCTTTGCATTTTTTCTTCTGGTTTGTGACCCCCGAACACTCAACCTGGGGATCATCTGGCCCCTGGGGGCCCCGGCCGCGCCGCCGGGGGCCTCCAACCCCAAGATGCGGCGTTCCAGCACGGACGAGACGCCGTACCGCCGTAGCCCCTCGCTGGACAGCAACAGCAAGGCCGGCTCGCCCCCGCTGCGCTACAGCGGCGAGTACGAGTACCGCAGCTCCCCCTTCACCTTTGGCTTCCGCACCACGCAGGCGCCCCCCGGGGGGGCCCAGGGGGCCGGCAAGGGCCGCTACGGCACCTCTGGGGCCGGGGGGGCGGCCGCGCAGGGCAGGAAGTACGTGGTGTTTTACCTGGACCTGTCTTTCATCTTCCTCCTAGAGCTGCGGCGCTGCAGGATGGC
>NC_085878.1:22076001-22078501 GCF_034702125.1 Engraulis encrasicolus
TCTCTCTCTCTCTCTCTCTCTCTCTCTCTCTCTCTCTCTCTCTCTCTCTCTCTCCTTCTCCTCCAACCAGGCCCTCAATTAACGTCACAGAGTAATGAGGCTCGTTAATGCGGAGTTGGCATTTTCACTCAGCAGAACCTGGAGGTGAACTGGCAGCAGAGAGAGAGAGAGAGAGAGAGAGAGAGAGAGAGAGAGAGAGAAAGAGTGGTGGTGGTGGTGGGGGGGCAGAGAAGGTGAGTGAGAGAGAGAGAGAGAGAGAGAGAGAGAGAGAGAGAGAGAAGCGAGAGAGGGAGGGAGAGAGGGATGAAGCAGATGAAAAGAGAAATAGGTGAAGTGGATAATAGAAAGAGAGAGAGAGGGGGCGATGAAGAGAGAAATGAACCAGGTGAGTGGTGATGGGAAATAGGTGTAGAGAGAGGGGAGGCAGGCAGGCGGAGAGCAGGGGAGTGGAGTGGGCGGAGGAGGGAAGGAGTGAGTAAACAGCACTACAAAAGGGGCCAAATAGCAGGGCCATGTGCAGATAGATCAAGTGCTCGAACTTCTTTTCCATGGATGCTCATGTTTACTTGTCTGCTTAAGTGGGTCAGAGTGTGGCTCTCGACAGCCTCCATAAGCACGGTATTGAGCAGCGCGCGGGCAGGTGGTGTCCCCCTTGATTTACGCAGATCAATGCTCCACTGGCATTTCTGCCTTGCATTCGGCCTGGTCGATCAGCACTGCTGTCCCATGAAAGATTGCATCCCTCTGATGGGGATGAGATTGGAGTTGGGGTTGGGGTGGTGGTGGTGGTGGGTGGGGTGGTGCGGGGTTGATACTGCAAGGGGTTGGGGGGGGAGAGGGAGTGGAAGATGGGGGCAGTGGCCAATGTCTTATTCAATATTCACCCTCCACTACAATCAGCACCTTTCGCCGAGGCAGCGTTGTGTTTGATGTCACTGCAGGCCAGGCAGCCAGCGCTGGAGCGGTGCCAAGTGTTAATATCCTTCTGGTGAAGGGAAGCAGCTTTATATTTTATTATGCTGGAAACAGCCGCCGTTTTTAGAACATTTGGGTTGTGTTGTTTCCATCATGATATTGTCAGTTTTCCCTTTACAAAAAATGCGCCGCACTGCACTGCACATAGATTTCATTCAAAACAAAATGATAGTTTCCCCCGGAGACCAATCCAGGTCTCATTCTAAGGCGCCATCACAATCTCCCCGGTGCTTCACTGAATGCTGACAGAAAAAAATTCCATTATATTAAAACTCTCATCTCTATTTCTTAACATCTTCACTTCATTTCAGGACATAATAATCACACCTTCCCCCTTATTATTTATACTTTATTCTGTAGAAAACATACAAATTGCAGACTCCAGCCAAACGTTTGTGATTTGAAATACTTTTCTTTTTAGCGCTCCTGCATTGACATGTCAATTCAACTGAATATGCTATTCAAAGCAGTTTACATACAAATTTTAAATCGGTGCTGAGGGGTTATTTTCTAAATTCCTCTGTGGTGTAAATTATGCACGCACTATGCACCCGGCACGTGACTTGAATGAGATTGGAAAACTGCAGTAAGAAAGCCCTTGTCAGTCCTGAATTCATTGTGTCTCCTGGCGGTGAGCTTCATGGTCTGCGCCCCATGCACCTCTGCTTTTTAGCCTTCAGGGAAAGCATGCTCGGAGGGAGGAGAGGGCTTTTTTCTTTTCTTTTTTCTTCAAGTAAGGCTTTGTTGTCCAGCAACTAGAGTAATCTGATGAAGCAAAGTGTGACTCACCTTTCTTACCCACACCCCCCCCCACCCCACCCTCACCCCCTCCATCCCCAAATGGATGCTTTCATACGAACCCAGGGCTTCCTGGCAGCACAACAAGCCTGTTACGCCAAGGCAAACACACAGAAACAGTGTGAAAAAGGTCAGCACATGCTCAGCTGACAGCAGCCTACACAGACGAGAGAGAGAGAGAGAGAGAGAGAGAGAGAGAGAGAGAGAGAGAGAGAGAGAGAGAGAGAGATATGAAGCGGCAGAGGGACAGATAGAGGTAGAGGTAGAGTGTGAGGTAGAGAGTGTGAGAGAGAGAGAGACAGAGAGACAGAGAGAGAGAGAGGGAGCAGCAGAGCGACAGAGAGAGGTAGCGGTAGAGTGTGAGAGAGAGAGAGACAGAGAGACAGAGAGAGAGAGAGGGAGCAGCAGAGCGACAGAGAGAGGTAGCGGTAGAGTGTGAGGTAGAGAAAGAGAGAGTGAGAGAGAGTAATAGAGCTCCTGTTATTATAGTCACTTCTTGTCTTGCGGAGTACTGTACTCGGGCCAGCTGTGACTTTGATGTTGTTGTCTAGACACCCTCACCCTCGGTCTTTGGTTTCATTAGATCTGGTTACACAGTCTGGCAATATTAGCATTTTCAAGAAAGCCCAGTAATAGCACTCATTTCATTTCAGAGCACTGGGAGTCCTTTCAGTGCCGTGTTTTGATATTGTTTGTGGGGGTGGATGATGCAGAGAAGCAGAGGCGT
>NC_085878.1:22086001-22088501 GCF_034702125.1 Engraulis encrasicolus
AGAGAGAGAGAGAGAGAGAGAGAGAGAGAGAGAGAGAGAGAGAGAGACAGAGAACCACCCAGCAGTACTCTGACTTGGGCAGCAGTTTTGCAGTCGCGCCACAACAAAACAGCCCACGGCAGCTTACTGAATGAGGGCGGCAATGAGTTGCTTTCAGTAACACAGTGCTCAGTATGAAGAGCCAATCACCTCTCCACCTCGCTCCACTCTGGCCGCTAAGAGCTCATCAGTGATGCTGGAGTCGGTACCCGATGCGGGATGCGGGGCGGCGCAGGGATGCAAATGATGCCTTCTCTCTCAGCAGGGCTACCTGGCCTCCGGTGATTGTGCTTCAGACCAAGCCTTCAAAGGCTCCTGACCCCCTACCTACACACTGAGAGGACGTGCACGCATGCACACACACACATGCACACACACACACACACACACACAGGTGAACACACATACACGGCACGCACACATACGCACACACACAGGTGCATACACATGTACGGCATGCACGCGCACACACACACACACAGACACACCTGTATACATGGAAGGAACAGTGACAAACAGAGTGACACACACACACATGCATACATTCACACACACACACACACACACACACACACACACACACACACACACACACACACACACATACACGACACGCACACACGCACACACACACATACACACAGACACACAAACGCACACACACACAAACACAAACACAAACACACACACACACATACACACACATGCAGAGGTACACACACACATACACGACACGCGCACACACACACACACACACACACACACACACACACACACACACACACACACACACACACACACACGCACACACACATAAACACACACACACACACATGTAGATATTGAAGGAAAGAGAGTGATAGTGTTCTTACAGTACACACACACACACACACAGCAATTCCATATGGGCAGACAAATTACAGGTTCCATTTATAGCACAAATCACCAACACCTTCATATAGTTCCAATCATATGGACAAACACTCACAGACACACATCAGCATATGCCACACACACACACACACACACACACACACACACACACACACACACACACACACACACACACACACACACACACACACACACACACACACACACACACACACACACACACACACACACACACACACACACACACCAAGAGTTTTACTTTGTACATGAATGCTTGGAGACTGGGTGATGATGGTGTCTGTGCGTTCATGCGTGTATCTGTATGTGTGTGTGTGTGTGTGTGTGTGTGTGTGTGTGTGTGTGTGTGTGTGTGTGTGTGTGTGTGTGTGTGTGTGTGTGTGTGCGTGTGTGTGTATGTGCGCCCGGCTGCGCGTGCATCATTAGCAGCGTGGACAATGCAGACATGAGGATTACATTAGCCGCTCTCGCCGCCGAATAAGAGTGGCCCATTCATCACGCAGATCCACTTTGTGCTGGTGCGCTGTACAACACGCTCACATCGATTCCCTGCACACGCATAGGCACAGGCGCACACACACACACACACATGCATAGGCACATGCACATACACACCCCACAGACACACATGCACACAGACACACAGACACACACACTCACAGGCTTAGACATATGCACACACACACACACACACACAGGCACACACACACGCACAACCGCACACAAACACAAACGCACAGGCATAGGCAAACAGACACACACACACACACACACACACACACACACACACACACACACACACACACACACACACACACACACACACACACACACACACACACACACACACACACACACACACACAAACAAAAACACACACACACACACACACACAAGGGGGGAAAGTCATTACCTGCAATGGGATGAAATGATCAGACTCTCACTTTTATATTGTATAGCTCTCTTTTTCTCTCTGTCTCTGTCTCTCTCTCTCCATCTCCCCCTCTGTTCTCTCCTCTCTCCCCCACCAGTTCTTCCACCGTGTGCCCATGTGTGGGGAGACCTGCAGGGATAATCCCTCACCCTTTAAGCACTCCCTATCCTTATGCTGCTGCCAGAGGGAGATGGAGAGAGAGAGAGAGAGAGAGAGAGAGAGAGAGAGAGAGAGAGAGAGAGAGAGAGAGAGAGGGAGAGAGGGAGCGGCAGAGGAACAGAGAGAGCTAGAGGTAGCGGTATAGCGAGAAGGAGAGGGAGAGAGAGAGTGAGAGTGGCAGAGGGACAGAGAGACGTAGAGGTAGAGGTAGTGGAGGGAAATGGAGGGAAAGAGAGAGGGAGGGAAAGAGAGAGAGAGTGATTCCCCATTCAGCCGGCCATGCCGTGCACAGCTCAGCACAGCAGAGCTGAGAGATTTGGCATTCAGGGGAGGCTGCAGCGAGGACCTGAGATTATTGAGTCTGAAAATGATGGGCTGAAGGGAAACATGAGGGAAATGGAGAGATGGTGTGTGTGTGTGTGTGTGTGTGTGTGTGTGTGTGTGTGTGTGTGTGTG
>NC_085878.1:22093501-22108501 GCF_034702125.1 Engraulis encrasicolus
TGCACTTAATTTGTCTCTCCGCTGTCACGCCGCTAAGTGCTCCTGGTGTGTTTGGAATGAAGCTTATTAAGTGGGCCGGTAGTGTCCGGTGTGGTTGAGTTGTGAAAGCATGGACGACACCTTAATTGTGTGTGCGTGTACGAGTCCCTGTTTGAAGCAAAGTTGTAGTTTGCATAGTGCTGCGTGTGTGAGGACGGTGTTCATTATACGGTTGCGGGGAGGTTAATAATGTTAATGCTACCCAATACACTGGGGTTCTCTGGAGGATTGCCGTGCTTTGGGTGATGTACGGTACTTTATAAGGTTGTAATGAGTTACGGAACAGTGTTGCTGATGAGTTGCAAGAGTAGGCCTATTTTTTTTTCCTTTCAATACTGCTCCGTGACTCATAAGGAGAAGTAATCACTTGGTGCACAGCTAGAAATTGAGGGTTCCCTGAAAGACAATAACGTCAGACCCACCCAACCCCATCAATCTCATAGTTCCCTGTGGGCCACTTTGCCACCCCCTGTTTTTGACCCCTGAACCACCCCCATACAGTTGTAGTATCTGTAGTAGTATCTGTGGTATCGGGCGGTGTCCTATGTACATACGTGCATAAGACCTCGTGTAGACCTAGTATTTGTATTGAACCTCTGTGATGCTACACAGAATTTTGCATTGAAGTACGTCAGGCAAACCTGCCTATGTTTAGGCCAATGTCGTCTATTATTAGAGGTCAGTGGTTTAGGCTGTGCGAGACAATTGGCCACCACTAATAAAAAAAGAAATGCTGTGTCTTTGGTAATTGGTTGGTGTTCCATGCAGAAGCATGCAGACCCGACTGACTGACGCACATTTTTAGTCCTTTCTCTAACTCTGAGAACTAGAATCTTTGCCAAATCATGCTTCATGTACGAGCTTTTCTGCCACAGTTGGCCTCAGAGCCGCCGCGCATTAGAGCCAATCCTTTTCTTTGAACCGCCAGGACTTAATGAGCACACAATTCATGGGACTGGTAGATAAGTGCCAATTAGTGCCTACTCATCTGTGCTAAGCACACAGGCAGAAAGAAATACCATTCATGGGATGGCTCTGGTGATTCACTCTCTAAGGCTTCAGTTCGCCACCTCTGCTAATGCTGCCGCGTTCAGTGTTTTTCAGTAACCAACTGTTGACTTTCGTTTTGGTTCAGTGTAAGCGCTCCCACACATGTACCGAATGCAATACCCCACTCACTTCTCCCCACTGCTGTCATAACACTTCTCTTCTTTACATGAGTGAAACTGCCGTTTTGACATATTCTCTCTGGTTAGGGCATGTGGGTGTTTTGTTGCAATAAGACTCAAATAGTGACACTGCTTGGCTGGAAAACATTGCGTGGCACACAGAGTTGTGCCAACTGAGCGTGCAGGGGCTAAAGGTGTGTCATTGACACTGTCAGCCACTGTTGTGCTGAGGCTTCACAGAAACTCCACAGCCACAGGCTTCCTCAGGCAGCTGGAAGCAGTTGCATCATGCTTGCTGGAGAAAAAGAGCAGCAGCCCCGGCTTTACCAGTAGGCCGACTAGGCAGCTGCCTAGGGCCCCATCAAAAACTGCTCGCTGTAGGGGCCCCCAATAGTCAACCGCCCCATGGTAAAAGCTAGAAAAAAGGGCCTCATGTCTATACATTGTTTTTTTTGTTTATAAACACGGTGTTGTGAGGAGGGGCAAGACACTGGCAGCCAACCACGTGAGCTAATTTTTTGACCGGCAGCGGTTTCCAACAATCAGAGGTTGAGTTGTGCGCAGCCAGGATCACGCCACCAGGGGAAAACAAAAATGTAGAGCCCATCTTTATTTCAGCTAGGGGCCTCAAATGCGTAGAACCACCACCGACAATCAGTGTCAACTTAATGAAATACTGGCCTGGACCCCGTCTCTTGAAAGCATCGTTGTTAACCAGTGAGCAACTTACTAGGTTAACTTACAATGGGAAATTACATTGCAACCAAGTAAGTTTTTAACTGAGTAAGCAACAATATTGCCGATTAACGCATCCCTGAATCCTGCTTTAGAATACCGAATAGAATCCCTTTTAGTGTTACTGTATATCATTTACAATGAGATGGAAAGCATCTCTCTCATTGCAGCGTGTGCAGTACATTGCACAAGCATTGTCTTTTTCCATCCTTTTTTGCTCTGAAATTGATGAAACAGACTGACTGACTGCTGGCCTTGAAAACAGCAGAGAAGATTAAAGTCTTTTCAGCTTCTGGTAGCCGAGTGGAGCAGATTTTGTATTTTCTTCCGTTTATGAAAATAGAGATGCAGTTTGATTTGAATCACAGGGTGCAGTGATACATTTGTCAGCCCTTCAATTTTGTCTAGCTGACTGTTTTTTTCACACACCATAAATTCACAACGGCTGCAGATGATTGCTTTTCCTGAACAAATAATTAATTAACCCATTTAGTTTTTAAAGAGCCAATAACAATCTTGACATATAAATAAAGTCTTTGAACATTTCATGAACTGATAACCGATGAAGATGATGAAAGGAGCTGTTCCTTATTATAATTAATTATTAACTAATTACTTCATTAATTATTTAAAAATATCATCAAATCTACATAAATCTCACAAATAAATACTGAACGTTTGATGAGTGTTTTTCATTACACACGCAAATGGTGACACTTCCCTTGAACCACAACTAATTCAAGAGGCAGCCTTGTGCAAGTTAATGTCATAATTATCATAATAGTGTAAACACCTTTCAAAGGCATCTCTGACCTCTTAACACACTTGATGTCACTCTGGCAGAGGCTGTTCTTGTTGACAGGATCTCACATAAGCACTATAATTTTGAAAAGCCCCCGAAGGTTATTCATGAAGCTATTAGATACTGCATTAAGCAAGGTATCAAAATTATTTACTCAGATCCCAAGCACCCGCCTTCTCCCCATCATCACTACATTAGAACACACACACACACACACACACACACACACACACACACACACACACACACACACACACACACACACACACACACACACACACACACACACACACACACACACACACACACACACACACACACACTACCACCACCACCAGCACCACCAAACAGTGTCAACAGCGTAATCTCACACAGCAGGAGGTGTATATATATGGGGGGAGATTAGTCGCTCTGTTGGCATTTCATTTATACTGACTGGTTGATAAGCCGTCCACTGGTAAATGGCCTAGTGCTATGTAGCACTTTTTGAAGTTAATTATTTATAAATCACCCTTCATTTCAGTCAACATGTCTGATGTTTTCATAGTATTGGCATGAAGTTTAAATTAACCATATGATACTGATTATCAAATAGCATTGACGGGATTATGAGCAGTCCCCTGTTAAATGGCCCATGTCCCCACGGCCTATACTATATCACTTTTAGAAGTTAATTACTTAGAAATCACCCTTCATTTCAGTCAAAATATTTGATGTTTTCATAGTATTGACATAAAGTTTAAACTAATTTTCGTCATTGACCAATAGCAGTGCACCATTCAATAAAACCCCACCAGGCGTGCTATTCTGTATCTGCAGTTCAATTACCTGCCAGTTGGGTTTTACTATTAGGCTTCTTATGTAAGCAAATGTGAGGCTATTTAAAACAAGTACGGTCTGGATTTGACATCCGCAATATGTTCACCACTAGAGCTGTAATGCAAGCTGACAGCGATTGAAATAAAGGTCCATGAATGTTTTATTACACTTTTGTCAGTTGTCATTGCCAGATTATGTAAGCACTGCGTAACCATATCAGCAGAGCCGTGTGTATTGATATTCTAGCCTACATTTGAACTGGGCCAAGCTCTCTAGGAATAAAGGGGGAGCCCGTTAAGACAGAGAGAAAGGATACATCATGTACAGTATGCTATGTCAATACTATGTGGCACTGTTTTATTCCAGCCTTTGTGTCCAACTGTGTAATACATGTGTTGACATGGTACACACTGAGCAAAGGGTTTCAGCTCCATATGTATGCCAGTCTGCCTCCAATGAGTTTGACAAATATGGAATATACAGACGAGCATATTGGTATTGGCAACCTTGAAGTTTAAGCACATATGGGAAATATCTCAAACAAATATCACAACAAATGATAAGATCAATCATAATTGCCCTTTAGATAGCGTGCGGTTGATACAAAGTAGAAAAACAATCAACATTAAAAACTAAAAGATGAGAGGAAAAAACGGAAAAGGGTGAAGCTCCCGGAGTCACTGGTATTGGCACCTTTTACTGGATGTCACTGTGGAAACCTACTTTTACTAAATGTGGTAAATCACAAATGGGAATCACCTTCGATTAATTGCTTTTGTCCGTAGGACATGAATTAGCCAATGAATGATTATATTTGTGTTTTAAAATGCAACCTGTAATGTTCCTCTTTCACAAAGGAGAAGACAGATCAGCTGTCCAGGACACAGGAAATACTATTATTTGCAAAAACAAGATGGTGCAAGTAGTGGAACAACCACAAGGTCTAACATCTAGACACCTGATGGATAACTTCGAACAGTGATGATGGGTAGTTGTTTCAACAAGCATCACATGTTTAACACTACAACTAAACAGGGCTGTTTGGGTGGAGACCTAGGCAGACCCAATTGCTAGAAATCATAAAATGGAACAACTGGTGTTTGCATAAGAGAGCGTGGACAAAACACAATCCTTTAAAAGATGTTTTAGGATCAGATGAAACAACAGTAGAGCTTTTCGATAATGCACACAAACAGCATGTTTACATACTCTGCACAATAGTCTTTAAGGAAAAGAACACTCTTCCAAAAATCAAGCATGATATTGCATAACATCATGTCACTGCTTTGCTGCATCTGGTATTGGACACCTTGACTGCATCACAGGCATAATCATTTACAGGAAATGTTTAACCCTTTTTTGAGGTGAAGATCATGTGCACTTGTGCAAGACAAAATCCAAAAGCATGCATCCAAAAACACAGCAGAATGGTTGAGAAATTAAAAAATGACAAGCATTTTTTCCAGATTTAAATCCAGTTGAAAATCTTGGGGGGCATGTGCAGTCTGCCATTAGGAGAAGGAATCTTGTACATGTTCCAGAGGTTGAACATATTGCAAAGCAGTGGGGATGCATGGGGGAAAATACCACCAGAGAAGGGCTGGAAGCTCGTCGACGAATACAAAAAAATTTGGAGGCTATCATTGCTGTCTAAGGCTGTGCAGCCAAACATTAAAGGAGAAGTCCACTTTTTTGAACATTAAGGCCATTTTCTGAGTGGTCTGCAATGTTTTAGAGTCCCCCTCACCGTTTATTTCATGATTGCTGCAGTCTCTGTTATTTGGCTGATTTGGATTTGATCTCAACCAGCTTTAGAATGGCCGTCTATGGGCACCTGCAACTCTGTTCTTAAAATCACCTTTAACATTTGTTTTGAAGAATATGCAACTCAGCAAGTGTTCAGCAGTATTCACTGGTGTTCCTTAGCAATTTTTGTAGCGAAATATGGCATCTGTTGTGTTTTATGTGTGTTTTATGTAGCAATTTGTAAGTTAAGTTTCACTTTCACTTTCACTTTCTTTCACAAAATGGCAAATAAAAAATGACAGAAGCTATATTTCGCCTTGAAACTTGTTAGGGACTGCAAGTGAACACCCCTAACCACTTTGTGAGCTGAAGACTTTCGAAAACAAATGTTTAAGGTGATTTTAAGAACAGAGTTGCAGGTGCTCATAGACGGCCATTCTAAAGCTGGTTGAGATCAAATCCAAATCAGCCAAATAACAGAGACTGCAGCAAACATGAAATAAACGGTGAGGGGGACTCTAAAACATTGCAGACCACTCAGAAAATTGCCTTAATGTTAAAAAAACTGGACATCTCCTTTAAGGAGGGGTGCCAATATTTTCTTTGAAATTACAAGATGCAGTGGGAATTTTTTTGTTCTATTCTAAATATCTTCGGCCATCCAATTAAAAGATCCTGGTGGTATAAGTTGTGCATATTTCCATTTATGTCTGGATATATTGCACTTTTTGTAAATAAAATTAAGGGGTGCCAGTACTACTATTCTGCGCTGTACAGTGTGAAACATACAGTTTGTACGATACAATCACATACGTATTCCATTTGCCAGATATGTACTGTTATATAGGAAGTACATACAATTACACATCATCTTCGAGTTTACCAAACATGAAATATACAGTATGAAATGTGTGCAATTGCCGATGCACAGTACACTATCTCTATGTTTCCAGCCATGGAGTATAGGAAACATATGCAATCACTACACATACGCATAGCATCTCCAAGTTAGCCAGACATGTAATATAGGAAATGTATATACAGTACAATCACATCTGCTGTATAAGACATGTGAGATGGATTCTCTTTATTTGCTAATGGCTGTATCCATTATACACTGCATCAGAACTACATCAAAGGCTTAGTGCATTATTTCAGGTAATCATCCATGAGACGCGGAGATCCCTCAACACCTGTGTGTGTGTGTGTGTGTGTGTGTCTGTGTGTGTGCACGTGTGCATATGTGTGGGTGCATGTGTGTGGGTGTATTTGTGTGTGTGTATTTGGTTGTGAGCGCGTGTGTGTGGGCGTGCATGTGTGTGTGTCTGTCTGACTGAAGTATCTCTGTGTGAGTGTGTGTGTGTGTGTGTGTGTGTGTGTGTGTGTGTGTGTGTGTGTGTGTGTGTGTGTGCCTTACTATGCGCTCCGCCTGCTCCATGCTGTATCTGCCCCAGTTTACTGTATTGTATGTTGTGAAGCGGCAAATAGAGAAACCACAAAGCATGCGTCTCCTCATTAGGCACCTCAGGGACCGAATTAGCTACAAATGTGAAACCTATGTGGGTGTTTTTGCTTCATATTTCACTTGTTATGTCTTAATACGGAACCTCATACATCTCCTCACAGCAGCTGTTTGCTATTTACAACAGACGCTTCTGTGGAGGTTTTTTTTCTGTATTTCTCTCTCACTCAGCAGTGAGCTGTCGTTTTTTTCTCATCTACAGTACTGTAAGCTGATGTGGTTTGATGGTGTGTTTAGTGACAGTGGTGAGGCTACACTATAGCGTTGACGAATGGACAGGAAATGGGAAGTGTTGTGCCTGCCTCTCACAAAGCTCTGGGTTTGTTTTGAAGCACACACACACTCACACACACACACACACACACATGTGTATAACGAGCTCCCCTGGTTTAGGCACAGTAGGCTTTATTTCCGGAGGGTGGTTGGCCCAGCCTTAGGCTCTTCCTCTTAGTGGCGCTCTCTCTCCCTCCCTCCATCCCTCCTCCTTTTTCATCCCTCTCTCGTTATTTCCATCCTGTTCTCCTCCGTTCCTCTCATCCTCACCCCCTTCATTCCTCTTCTCCTTCTCTCCCTTCCCTGCTTTTCTCCTCCTTTCTTCTTTTCCTCTCTCCCTTTCTCATCTCTGCTTCTCTCCTTCCTTCCCTTCTTCCTTCGTCTCCACCCCCCCCTCTCTCTGTTTCTCTTTCACCCTCCTTCCCTCCTTCCTTCCCTCTCTTCTTCCTTTCCTCTCTCCCTCTCTCCTCTCTCTATCCCTCGCTCCCTCTTGTCCTCATCTGGAGTGACGGCTTGCAAATGAGTTTCCTGCAGCAGCCTGCTGTAGTTGAAGCCTGGGCTGGGTGCAGTAGGATGTACGTATCCTGGATGTACTGTAGTGGATATCTCGCCCACTGACACAGTTCACGGCTCTGGAGAGGATGACACATGAGTCCAGCCGGTGGAATGGAGGGCAGGTTTTTGAAAAGTATGTGTAAGATGAAAACTGACGTCACCCAAAGTGGCAGAAGTGGCAGTTCCTTTCAGGACAGATTTAGGTGCAACCCGGGGCACTTCTGGATTCATTCATTCGTTGTCGTCTTCTTCTTCTTCTTCTTCTTACGCCAGCCGTTCCTCTTTTCACACTTGTCTTCTCCTATCTTCTGCTCTCCAGTCTAATTTAGTCGTCTGGCCAGACTTGTCAGCGAACACGAGGACAAAGGATTTTTGTGCTTAGTCTCCCTCTCTTCCTCCGGGGCTTCACATGCATTTTAAAGGCCTGTTTATTTCTGGCTTATTTGCTTTGCTTTGTGCTGTTATTAATAATTTCTCCTCCACACACAACAGAGCGTGGACACAGATACAGGCACAGAGACACTCCACTCTCTCCAGCTCGTTCATATACACACATAAATAGCAAGAAACAAACACATACACACAGACACACACATGCACACACGCACACACACACACACACACACACACACACACACACACACACACACACACACACACACACACACACACACACACACACACACACACACACACACACACACACACACACACACACACACACACACACACACACACACACACACACACACACACACAGCACCCCCCCCCCCAAAGAATGCATCCATAATTCAGGAATGTGTGGACTGCAAAAGGCCACACTGTGTGATTGAGATGACTATATCATCCCATTACTGTTGCAGTCACAACACGACATGAGGGCATTAAGCATTCCTGCTCCGAACTGGCTTTAAAAGGACTTTGATGCACTTCATCCCATATCTGACTACCACGATTCCCTTTCTCTCTGTCTGTCTGGGTATCCTCTCAAGGGAGTCTTTTTTTGGTGTCATGCGTGGCAATGTTTAATTTAGTTTATCTGTAACTTTGACTGTGGAGAGATTGAAAACTGTGACAAAAAAAATCTTCATTCTTCTCCCCTCTCTGCATCTGTATATATATACTATGTGCTCTCTCTCTCTCTCTCTCTCTCTCTCTCTCTCTCTCTCTCTCTCTCTCTCTCTCTCTCTCTCTCTCTCTCTCTCTCTCTCTCTCTCTCTCTCTCTCTCTCTCTCTCTCCACCCCCCATCTGTCTCTCTCACTGTCTATCACCGTCTTCCTCTCAGTCTGTCAGTTTCCCACATTACCCTTTTTTCATTCTGTCCTTCTCTATCATGCTCATCTTAGTCTGTATGCCTGTATATCTGTCTGTCTGTATATCTGTCTGTCTGTATATCTGTCTGTCTGTCTGCATGCCTGTCTGTCTGTCTGTCTGTCTGCCTACTTGCCTGTCTGTCTGTCTGTCTGTCTCTCTCTCTCTGGCTCTCTCTCAAATTCAAATTCAGTCAAGCTTTATTGACATGGCAAGATCACTGTGTTGTTAAAGCATTTATCAAATGGATCAATGCTAATGTTTCCTAATTTTTTTCTCCCCTTCCTTCTGTAGCTCGGGGGCTGTGGCATCCTGGGTGTGGGGGTGTGGCTGTCGGTAACCCAGGGCAACTTTGCCACCCTGTCGTCCTCGCTGCCCTCCCTGTCGGCCGCCAACCTGCTCATCGCCGTGGGAACCATCATCATGGTGATTGGCTGCCTGGGTTGCATCGGAGCCGTCAAGGAGAGCCGCCCCCTGCTGCTAAGCGTAAGTTATTGTTGGATTGGACCAGGGCTTCCCAAACTTTACCATGACAAGACTTCCCATATACCGCTAGATTCCATGGGTCATGCCACACTATTTGGGTCTGTGCACCCCCTTTCATGACCAGAGTCTGTGTGTGTGTGTGTGTGTGTGTGTGTGTGTGTGTGTGTGTGTGTGTGTGTGTGTGTGTGTGTGTGTGTGTGTGTGTGTGTGTGTGTGTGTGTGTGTGTGTGTGAGTGTCAGTGCCCCATTCTGATATACGGAATCTAAAAATAGAAATGCACTCAGAGAGGGCAGACCTCCGCCAAGGAAGCTGTTTGATAGAACATTTGACTATGTTACACCCTATTTTCTTTCTGCCTTCTTTTTGTGGAGTTAGAAACTGGAATGTCAAAATTCGCCCTGTCCGCAATTCAATTTGCGGTCACTAGAGCCGTATAGATTTCTAAGTTAGCAACGGAGTAGAATCTTTTTTTAAATCCTGGTTCTGGTTTGTGATCCGGATTACCAGATAATCGGACCACCAGATAATCACTTCTTCCTCGGGTCATTTCCAACAACTCCACAAAGTTTCGTCCAAATCCGTTAATAACTTTTTGAGTTATCCTGCTGACAAACAGACCAAAAACATAACCTCCTTGGCAGAGGTAATAACAATAAGAGTAGTATGTTCAGAGATGCAACGGGAATATTGTTTAGCTTATTTTTGTTTAATGGGTGTACATTAATTATCCAATTACCATATTTATTTTGTTTTGCTAGCACCACTTCGACCCAGGGGTCACCTCCCCCACCTTGAAAACCACTTGATTAGACATGCACCCTTCAGTCAGCTGTCACCCGCTCAGCAGTACCACTGTTACCTCTCACCTCCCTCTCCACTTGAATGACCCCTATACATATTACCAACAGGATGGTCGTGCTTTTCAAAAGGGGCGTTAGGAAGCCCTCGGGGGGCGTTGAGAAGGAGACATCTGGGGGGGGCAGGGGGGGTGTGCTCGGTTGCAAAATGAGGTTATTTTATTTTTTAATACTAAGGGGGCGTTGGCAGGATTATGATAAGTTCAAGGGGGTGTTCAAGAAAAGGCATAGAAACATTGGCTTAAGACAAGACTCGTTGGTCTCCCAACCTGGTACCATGTTATCAAATTCCCTAAAGGGTTAAAACACTAAGTAACGTTGTCATCCCATCGCCACCGCCAACACCCAATAATTCTGAAGCTAATTGAGCATGCTGAGGAAGAGAGACGAATCGTTTATACAGATTAAAAGCACTTTCAATACTGCTGCATGCAGTCACGTTTTTAAATTTAGCACATAGCCTCCAGACTACAGTAGCTTAGAGAAAGCCCCATGAGGCTGTCAGCCTGTGAGTGGCTCTTCAGTAGACCCTTTCCCTGTGCCAGCTCTCAGCACATCTGTGTACATTACTGGGAATTCAATTTAGAGACCACCTATCCAGCCTGCACACACCCGCGCTCAGACACACAGATGCATGCACACACACACGCATGCACACGCACACACACGCACACATGCGCGCACACACACAAACACACACACGTACGCACACACACGCTCAGACACACACACACGCGCGCGCAGACACACTCACACGCACACACCCACATACACGTACACACACACGCTCAGACACACATACACACAGACGCACGCACATACCCACATGCACACACACACAAACACACGCATGCACACACGCACGCACACAAGCACACACACCCACACTTACACAATACAGGCGGCTGTAAGCTAGCAACCTGCTGGCGACTTTCTTCTTCTTTTCTCAGCTGTCACTTAGACAGAAAAGTCATCGAGCCATCGGTGGTAGATTCCCGCCGTATTCCCGCCAATATCCTGTTATAATTTCACAGGAGTCTACCTGTAAATGAGCCCAGACAAGTTTGATAATTAGCGTGCAGAGTGACATTCTCATTCTGCTCTTTGCCACTCCAGTTAAGTGTCAGCATTAGTGTATTACCTGGGCTTTACAAAGACAGGCCTAATTAGACCACTTATGGATTGCTAAAGGACAAGTTTCCGTATACGAGGAGCCCCCCCACTGCGCGCATGCTTCAAAGGGTTCTGGCCGCTATCCGGGCTAATCAGATAGGGTTTACTCGATGACAGGTTGTTGTTTTTTCACAACCTTTCAACAAAAAAGGAAGTAAATGTCTATGGCCATCACCTCATCCTCACCCCTTTTCTCCTTCTAAGAAATCCATTATCCTTTGCAGCTTTCACATTTTTTTTTTACACTTACACACTTTTTTTTTAAAGGTAGGCCTGCCTAATGCCTGAAGCGAGTGGAATTACTGTTTTACCACGGCTTAAGTCAGGGAAGTCGTTGGCCGAGCCCCGAGATTGACTCGGCGGGTTAAAGGTGATACCTAATAACTTTGAGAATGATGAACTAGTGAGCGAAGCTAATCCATAATTGTCCTCCTGCCTCCACCTATTGAACCGGCGTGTGTCGGGAGCCTGTTGGGAAAAGGAGCGTTCTGGGCGGGCGGATCACTGGGCCTTGAAATTACCCTCGTTCTTAATCTGGATCGACAGCCCCAGCGCCGGGGTTGAAGGTCTTAAAGCCACTCGTTGACACAAGGCTACAATCCTGGAAGGCAGGAGGAGAGGAGAGGGGAACGAACGTGGCTGGGATGGGATGGGACAGGATGGGATGGGATGGGGCCGGGGGGGATGTATCAGCGGGTGGGGGTTTCACGAGCTGATGAGAGCCATTACTAACCACACAGCTCCTCCCGAGGGGCCTTAAGCCCCGGCCCGGCCGGTATCAATATCTTTAGTGCCGTTTTATCGGGTTGCATCCTCACGCAAAATGCTGCATCTATCTTTTTGCCGTTTCGAAAAAGGGGAGTAGCAGAAGTCACAGCCAGTGGTATAAGACGTGGTAAATTCCTCCGGATTGATTCGTCTAAGACTTTAATTATATTCATTGTCGCCTGCTCTTGCTCCTGCTCTTCCCCCCACCCCCCAGCCAAGGCATCGATCCCTGCTGAAAGCAGATTGCAGCAGCCACGCTGGCACGCATTCTGGCATAATAATGAATCTAATCACACCTCTGAAAGATTTCATGAATCTTTCATCACGACCCGGGTTCTGAATTAAGCTATGTGTGTGGGTGCACACATGTGTTGCGTGGCATTTAACCAGGGGAAACAGTGAGCAGAGAGTGATAGGAAGCAGGAAGAGAGAGAGAGAGAGAGAGAGAGAGAAAGAGCAGAGAGCACCAAAATATATTTACCAAGCGGCTATGGTTGGTTCAAGCTGAGTGTTCCACACTCAATGTGTCATACACAGTAGGTGAAGATATCTGCCATGTAGCGTGGCTGCATCATTTTCTATGTATATGTGGATTTATGCAAATGCTCAAAACAGGGCTTACCCAGCAATCGTATACAGGTATTAGAAGGTATGATGTACTCTCATTTGGCTTACCTTATGTGTGGTAGATGCAATTTGCAAAAGCAGTAGTTTCCTGTGTTTTATTAAATCAAGAATGACTACGCTGTGTAATTCACCAACATGGTGGTGTAGTTATCGCACTTCTGCTTCCCACAGATAGATGCGATCTTTAAACGCGCGTTCATTACGGTGCCAAAGGGCACTGAGGTGATAAATAACCTGACTGCTGCAATAGCGTTGTAATACTGATTATTGCCCAAACAAAACGAAGAACAAAGGACGAAGATGGGGGTGAGTGGGAGGGCGAGAAGCAGGAAGCCCAAATGAGTGGCAATGCTCTCTGAGCATAACGAGCAGCTCCAGGGCTGGACTGGCCATCTGGCATACCGGGCATTTCCCTTTGGGCCCTGTACCCTCGTGGGCCCCTATTTTCAGAAATGTAAAAAAATATTTTTAAAAAAACATTTTTAACATTTCTGAAAATAGGGGCCCACGAGGGTGCAGGGCCCACTGGTGATTCAGTTCAGCGCTGCTAATTATGAGGGGCCCCTTTAAGCCAGACATGCCCGGGCCCTATGTCTCCCCCAGTCCAGCCCTGAGCAGCGCTGTAGTGTAGTGTGCTCATCCAGCCAACCGCATGCTGAGCCTGAACTCATAAACGTGCCACTCTCGCTCGTATTCCTGTAGGTGCATGTTTAATCATCTCAAACTCATTATCCTTACGCCCCAGATAAAAAAAATCCCCCCATGATCACATTGTAGCCATGAATCATATTTATTGGTGGAGCAATTGACCGTGATGAAGCTCCCCTTCCAAAATCAATCTAAATCTCGGGCTTGCCCTCCTCCTGAACTGATGCTCTCTCTGTGTCTGTGTGTCTCTCTCTCCAAGAGCTCAAGCGGTCTGGCAGGGGGTAGAGTGTTTGTGTGGGTGTGTGTGTGTGCATGTGTATGTGAGAGTCTGTGCGTGTGTGTGTGTGTGTGTGTGCGCGTGTGCGTGTGCGTGTGTGTGTGTGTGCGTGTGTGAGTGTTTGTGTGTGCGTGTGTCTGTGTGTGTGTGCGTGTGTACGTGTGTACGTGTGTACGTGTGTGTGCCTGTGCGTGTGCGGTGAGCCACGCTCTGCTCTGCTAGTGGCCATAATATCCTTGCGGGAGGAGGATAGGTTAGCTTCCCACCTGCAGGCTGGCTGGCTGGCTGGCTGCGTCCTGGGCAGCGCCACAAAAGATTTATGCTAAGATATTCCCCGCACACCCTTGTGGGAGCACACCATGTTTACTTGTTAAGGAGGGTATTTACGTCATTCCCTCAATTTTACAGTTTTTTCTCCCGAGTCTCTTTATGGCACACAGCTCTGGCCCCGGTGATGGTGCGTAGGTGGGGGGTGGCGGGTGGGTGAAGGCGGCCCTTTGGAACATTAAACTTTAGAGCCTCTGATGGAAAATGATGAGAGCAGAGGGAAGAGATAAGATGAAATGAGATGAGATGAGACGAGGCAAGGAAGACAGAGACAATGAAGGAGAGTGACAGAGAAAGAGAGAGACAGACAGAGTGAAATATATATAGAGAGATTGTGAGGGAAAGAGAAAAAGAAATTATTGTAGACAGATAGAGAGAGAGTGAGTGATAAAGAAATAGAGAGAGGGAGAGAGAGAGGATGAAAGTGAAGCAGAGGGAGGGAGAGAGAGATTAATACCAGCCAGAGAGCTGGTGCAATCAAAAGTAGAATGGAAGACAAAACAGAGAGTACAACACCCTCCTTAAAAAAATCAGGCCAAGCAAACCAGAACTGGTGCCCATAAACCCATTGGTGTATCACCAGGAGGAGGCCCCATTCGACTGAAGTTTATGTTCTCTCTTCTTCTGTGAACTCCCTCCCTTCTCGTCTCAGCAGGATGCCTCCCCAGTGAGGCCAACAGAGGAGGAGGAGGGGGGGGGGGGGGGGACACAAAGGGGTCAGTTGTCCCGGGACCAGGGAGAGAGTGTAGCCCTGAATTGGCAGCCTATCACATTATATGTGGCTCACTGACGTTTCAGCAGTAACACATGTAAGGGCGACGCAACTGCAGCCAGTGCCACTACAGTGTTGTATGGATTTTTTTA
>NC_085878.1:22123501-22131001 GCF_034702125.1 Engraulis encrasicolus
AGCCATCACTGTGTTCTCCAAAAGCGGGTCAGCCTTAACGATCTATCATCCCTGGCCCCCTGTGAGGGCTACACGGGTAGTCAGGCTACAAGAGCGAGAGAGAGAGATAGACAGACGGAGACAGAGACAGAGACAGAGGGCAGAGCTGTAGCAGTACTGTAGGCTACGCGTTGCAGTATATGTCCACCATGGCTGATTAATGGCAGTGACGGCGGCGCTAATTTCCAGACGCCGCGGTTCACTGTCATTATACTTTCATCAGGATTAGCCTATAGGCTACGCTAGCGCTCTCGCTTACGAGGGCCACGGCACGTGCGAGTGTTAATATCAGGCCTCTGTTGGGTGGACATTAGAGAGAGTGACAGGGACCGAACAGAGCGCAGGGCTCTAGGCTGGAATAAAGCAATGAAGGTGTGGGGGGAGTGAAGTGGGAGTGGAGAGGTGTGATTTAGATGGACTGATACACCTGTTGGCCAATATTGCAGTTATTTGTCATTCCAGTTATTCAAAATAGATAGTTGGTGTTTTTTAAACACATTGGTGTCAGCTGATATATCCTTGTAATATCAAGCCAATTTCTATGTAGAAGCACACATTTGTGAACTGAAAGCAAGGCAGAAGTGTTTCTTTTTTCTTTAAGAGGCAATGATTTAAAAAAATCAAAGACAAAGTCTACATCAGATTTTCATCTTGTATTAAGGATGACAAGTCGATGATAGTTTTTGCTAGTTCTGCTGCTGATATAAAACCTTAAGGTAAAGAAGCAATAAAAGCTGTTAAACTTTTCCATATTGTTTGGTGGAGACATTTGTAAATATACATTCTTTCGACCTACAAAAATCAACAGTAATCGACATAATATAAAATATCAGAATGCCGTTGGGCAAGAAAAAAAAACGGTCGATCTATAGTTTGGTTTGGGGATGGTTATATGTCCAACTCACAGTCATGCCCTCTCGAGAAAGACGCAGTCTTAAGAGCTGGGCGATAAGGGCTAATGTTTAATTCAGCTGGCTCTTCAGCTGCGTTTGAGTGGGCTGCAAACACTAGTGATTTTACAGCGGAGGGCCATCCATCTGGACTGCAGGAGCCGACAGGGGTCACAGTGGAGTGGTGGAGGAGTGGGGCCGGTAGGGGTGGAGGAGTGGGGCTGGTAGAGGTGGAGGAGTGGGGAGGTAGGGGTGGAGGAGTGGGCTGGTAGGGGTGGAGGAGGAGTGGGGAGGTAGGGGTGGAGGAGTGGGGCTGGAGTGGGGCCGGTAGGGGTGGAGGAGTGGGGCCGGTAGGGGTGGAGGAGTGGGGCCGGTAGGGGTGGAGGAGTGGGGCCGGTAGAGGTGGAGGAGTGGGGCCGGTAGAGGTGGAGGAGGAGTGGGGAGGTAGGGGTGGAGGAGTGGGGCTGGTAGGGGTGGAGGAGGAGTGGGGCTGGTAGGGGTGGAGGAGGAGTGGGGCTGGTAGGGGTGGAGGAGGAGTGGGGCTGGTAGGGGTGGAGGAGGAGTGGGGAGGTAGGGGTGGAGGAGTGGGGCTGGAGTGGGGCTGTCATGCTGCATCCTTGCCGTGGCCTCCAACGGCAAGAGGAACTTATCAATCGCCACTCCGTCTCTCCATCTCTCTCTCTCTCTCTCTCTCTCTCTCTCTCTCTCTCTCTCTCTCTCTCTCTCTCTCTCTCTCTCTCTCTCTCACACACACACACACACACACCTTGTAATCAATCTCTCTCTTCCTCATTCACGGTCTCTCCCTCTAACACACACTGTGATCAATCTCTCTTTCACTCTCTCTCTCTCTCTCTCTCTCTCTCTCTCTCTCTCTGTCTGTCTCTCTGATCAATCTCTCTGTCTTCTTCTTCCTTCACTCTACTGTCTGTCTCTCTCTTTCATCCTCCTCCTTTTCCTCTCTGTGTAAGCACAGGGAGCACAGTCAATGATGAAGATCAATCTGATTGATGAGTTGATTATGCAGGTATGCGGATGTGGTCACTCTTTAAGTACTCTTGTGAAAGTTACAGGGTTTTTGTCCAAATGCTGTTGTGAGTTAAAGAGACTCACATGCCATATGGTCATGGGTGCTGGAGCTATCGGTATCTGAACAATCCAACCGTATTGTACTTCCTCCTTCTGCGTTAATAAAACACCATGTGTGAATTAAAGGACTGAAAAATGCAAAATTTGCACATGGACTATAGCCTAACGTGAGGATTGGTTTTCTGCGTATGTGATTAGAATAGCAGAGTGAGTGGCCCTTTAATGGTGCACCCAATTAACATAGGTCAAGTCGTGGAATCAATATGTTTGTAGTGGTCTGGAGAAATCTAATGTTACAATCGGTTTTGTCCCATATTACCAGTCTATTGAGTGACTCTCTATTTGCAGTCCATTCGTTTTGGGAAGTCAGGGCTCAGCAGTTGTGGCGGCATTGCAAATAGCTTAGTATATATGGTAGATGAACTCAACAATGGTTGGCGAGAGACGAATGGTGCAGCGTATAGCCGTAATAAAAACGTTTCATTTTGTCAGGGTTATCTGAATTGCTGATGAGAGAGAAAAAGAGATATTGAAACACAAAATGATCATAATTCTTTAATGCAGCAAAAAAGATTGTTAACAAAATGTGAAACTGTAAGTGAGAGTGTGAGAAACACTGTTGTTTTGGTGAGAATTATGTGTGCTGTGTTAAATATTCAAGGCCGTCGCTACAGGAGAACAGGAGTAATGAGCTAACACTATCTGCCCCATTAGGTTAGTTTTGAACACACCTTACAGCAGTCACCTTCACTTTGCCAGAGGCCTTTTGTTTTGCACACTGGACAGATTCAGCAGAGCAGATGTTGATTATTCAAAGGCACGAGCCCATAGAGCACCATGAAAAAATGATCCATCACCCGAATCCTCATGAGGACTTAATAGATATGCAAATATATTGTATACATTTAATCACGCTGTGTGTGTGCACGTGTGTGTGTGTGTGTGTGTGTGTGTGTGTGTGTGTGTGTATGTGCTTGCGTGCGTGTGCGTGTGTGTGTGTGCGTGTGTGACTGTGTGTGTGCATGTGTGTAACTGTGTGTGTGTGTGTGTGTGTGTGTGTGTGTGTGTGTGTGTGTGTGTGTGTGTGTGTGTAACTGCGTGCGTGCATGTGCCCACGTATGCCTGTGTATGTATAATGTACAGGTTGCTGTTTGCGGATGCCAATGTATCATCTGAATGGTAATGATGTAAATAAAATATTTGACTGTGCCAAGGCAGTAATGTTATCATTTTATCAGCTATAGTAAACCGATATCCTGTAATGCACCCCACAGACACATCTAATATATATACATAGCTAGGTTTGGGTCTGTACAGTAAGTACTATTGGCTATGCACTCTAAACAGTGTTGTCAAATGTTGGCAATCATAAACCACAACTTCCCTACGACAAATTCAGTAGGCGGTCTACAGACCGTGTCTTCCTTGTGATATGGTCTGGTGTGAACCAGGCAATATTTAATAAAGCAGTTTATTAAAATTAAGTGACTATGCATTCATTAATAAGAGGTGCACAGTACACAAGATGAACAGTGTAAAACATCAGACAATATGAAATGGAAGACATGAGGAAAGTTGACATTTCACTGTCTCGCGAACAAATCGTTTACTTTATAGCACATTCGTGTTGTTCACCGATGTACCAAAACAACAGCAGAAAGTAACAGTTCCATAAAGTGTTATTTTTCGAATAACATTCCTTGTGTCAATACAAGTGCAGTCTCACCCTGCTTTGGCTTATCAGTTCAGCGCTGTTGTTTTTCTCTCTCTCGTTGGCTTCTCTTTCTCTTTGACTGCAGTTTCCAAGGCCTTTTTCTTTCATGAGCAGAAAATGTCTCTGTGAATGGCAGTGAACAGCTCTGTTGTTGCTGTTGTTGCCGTTGTTGATGTATGTGGTTTGTTTTGATATGTTGTGACTGAGCACTTCATTTGGTCCCGCTCCCATTGCCTTTAAAAGCAGTCCAGCTTTTTTTTTACCTTTGTCGCATAGAATGCACCAGATGTCCTCAAGGTATTGGAATCATTCCATTTGCTGTCCTTGTGGACGTGATGTGCAATTTTGCCGTGAGCTATATCACCATGCATAGAAGATTACAACGTATGGACATATGCACTGTCACTTTCATGCCAGTCTCTTACCCAGGGCAAGTGGAAGTGAATGACAGTAGATACAGTGCAGGGACTCCTGACAGCCCCCCCAGGAGCAACGTGGAGACACATACTGTATGTGTCTTGCTCAAGGGCATGTCAGTAATGTATGATAATGCAGAAAAGAGCTGGTTACTCACTAGCTGAATTGAAGCACAAAGACTGTCCAATTCAAAGACCAACTGCTTAAACGGCAGGGCCTCAGTTGGACCACAGATTTCCTCTCCCGAAAATCTCATTCATTTACTGCGGATCAGATGTTTCGACTTGCAGCAGAGCCAACGATATTGAATGCTTTGATATGTTCATGAAGCCGTTGTTGTTTTTGCTTTACCACATGGCAAAACCTCTCACCCAGAAGCAGCTTGTGTTGTGGTAAACAAGCCATGAAGGTACAGGTTGTACTGTACATGCCTAGCCGTAATTCTCAAATAGACCTTGGCATGCTGGCAAATATTGTTTGGTATTAATAGACCTAAAGCATGGCACACTGGTGTTACTACTCCCGACATCATCCTACCACCAGTCTGGACTTTGGATCCAATCACAGATTGGCCACATACATAGTATAAGCTGCTGATGCCAAAATCCGAGTGAACCATCTGTGAGTCGCCACAGAAACGGAGGGTTTTATCACACCAGGTCCCCATTTTTTTTCCAGTCCATTTTCTGTTGTCCAGATTTGTCGAGCTTGACTTGAGTTCACTGTTGTGGCTCCAATGTGGGTTTTTTGTTGTTATTTCCTGGTTGACAGCAAAGGAATCTGATGTGGCTTTGCTGTGCTGTGGTATCTGATCCACCTCAAGGTTCAGTGCGTTGTGCATTCGAGAAAAAATTATATGCTCGCCACAATTGCACAGTGGTCATTGGGGCAACTGGAACCCGTCTGTCAGCTCAAACCAGAGTTGTCATTCTCAGCTGACCTCCCTCGTGAAGAGAGCATCGCCATCTGCTGAACTTTTGTTCCCGGGGATGTGTTTTTTTTGCTGCTGTTCGTTTGTTTGCTGTTGGTTTTCATTGTTTGTTGATGTTTTCTGCATTTTCTCCAGAGGCCGTTATGGGTGAAAATCCCAGGAGATCGCTCACTACAGAAAAACTCAAAGCGGCCCCGTCTTTCAGCTAACAGTCACAACATGGTCAAAATCCCTGAGATTGCTTCTTTTCCTCCCATTCTTCTGGTTCATTAACTGAAGCAAGCATCAGCATGGCTTCATGTGTTGCACTGCACTACACTGTAAGGCCAAGGTGCAGTTACCCTGTTAACATTACAAACGGGGTAAAATGACATCAAAGTCGTCACGTTGCCCTGTCAAATACACTGTTGTTTTTAAAGTGTAATAGGGGTGATGCTTGGGTGAGCTTTATTCATGGGAAGAAGCAAGTGATTTTGTCACCCCATATAAGAGGTGGTAAAAATTCAATTATACAAAATATGCATTCTCTGCCTTTTGGCCCTTGCAGGCCTCTGTAGTACGGTACTGTAGCGGTGTGAGTGTATGATTACCTGATTGCATAAATAAATAAGAA
Source organism: Engraulis encrasicolus (assembly GCF_034702125.1). Taxonomy (NCBI): domain Eukaryota; kingdom Metazoa; phylum Chordata; class Actinopteri; order Clupeiformes; family Engraulidae; genus Engraulis; species Engraulis encrasicolus. The sequence continues at coordinate 22,129,195 of NC_085878.1, forward strand.
TATAAAGTAGGTGTTTCTTAAAAATGTAGTGTGCCAGTGCGTGTATCATTGCACTGTCTATAGATTATTCTGCATTGCCCTCCAAAGTAATATATGACCCGACAAGTGTTTTAAACTTTGAACGTCCTTCATATGAAATATGAAAGGCGCTGGGGGAAACCTTGTCCCGTGTTTATTAAAAAATATCCATCACACCGTCACACCTTGAATCTCCAAAAGTAAAGTATGGTCTTGCACATCAGTGAAAAATTACAGTGAAATCAGTTATCATTAAACTGTCACCATGACACTCTGAGGAGCATTTATCTTATCAAGAGACAAAAGCAAGGAACTCAAAATGTGAAAAGTACAAAATACAGCATGCATTCCTGTGTGGCTTGTTTCAAGCTTTACATGAAGCTTTAATATATTCAAACGTATTCGAGTTAAATTAACTTACAGTAGGTTGAATAAATCACCCATGTATGAGCCATATCCATACCTTCTATTGTATTACATTATATTTTCATTCCTATTCTTGGTGCCCTGCAGAAGGCAGAATGCTGAACCCACATCATGATGTCGACTGGAGAAATAATACGTGTGACACGCTGCCTTGTTAGACACACTGAGCAGGCAGGCGGGGAGGCAGGCAGGCAGGCAGGCAGGCAGGCAAGCTTAGTGTTAGAGGTGCCCTGACATGTGTGTCTGCAGTCTCCGGCTGCCGAGCAGGGGACCAACAGCTGGGAGACCTGTGAGTGACAGTTCTCAGCACCTCGTTTATGCTGCGAAAGATAGCTGTCTTACACGTGCCCTCCGACAGCTAAAGCACTGTAAATAGGGAAAACTATTTGAAATGACGTATAATATAATATAATATAATATAATATAATATAATATAATATAATATAATATAATATAATATAATATAGCATAATATCATATAATTTTTTATAAAATGAGAGCATAGTGTCTGCATACGTTTTGAACTAAAGTGAGGTCTACTTCTCTTGATAATAAGAGAAGAGAGCCGAGAGCTGCCGGCACTGGCAGGACAGATCATAAAAAGCTACATCAGGTCCGGCGGGACCGAGCGCACCTGAGAAGTAGCTAACGTAAGATTGATTCTCTTTGATGATGCAAAATGTATGCCAAAAGAGGCCTTCGTCAAGCGGAAGACAGCCAGCCAGTCAGAAACACAGTGATTAAATTAGTTATACGGGCGTGCCAGACGTCTTCCTACTTGTTACAGCACTGATTCTTGAGAAAGTGGCTAAAACAGGTTGTAATGTTGACAGAAAAAAACAAAGTGAATTACAAAATTATATGGTATATCCTCGTAGACTAAGGTCTTGGCTTTTCAGAAATGCACAAGGCCAATCTCCCCATTATGTATTTTTTTCAGAAATCAGGCTTTTCTCCGATCATACCTTGTTTTTTGTCAACACCGTCAGACACAATTAAAAGTTATTAAAATTTTATTGATTTGGTTGCATATGTATCTGGAGTTTTTAAGTGATTATGTGTATTTTTTGGTTCACACATATGCCTTTAAATGTTGAAAATTCACTTTTGTTCTATTTTAATACTGTTTCATGTGTTCTAATTTTAAAATATGTACCGTCATACGATGCTTACTTAACGCCTAAATACAACAAACATTTTTTTGTAATTTCACAAATATTCGTGTAGGCTTAAATTGGCTATTACTTTGATATTTCAACAACTCCTAAGGAAAATGTTGTAAGCACATTCCTTTAAAATGTCCAAAACTCCTTCTTACGGTGGTGACTTAAGAACTGACAGTGGTGACAGTAATCTGAGAGTG
>NC_085878.1:22136001-22166001 GCF_034702125.1 Engraulis encrasicolus
GTGTGTGTGTGTGTGTGTGTGTGTGTGTGTGTGTGTGTGTGTGTGTGTGTGTGTGTGTGTGTGTGTGTGTGTGTGTGTGTGTGTGTGTGTGTGTGTGTGTGTGTGTGTGTGATATTGTGTGTGATATTGTGTGTGTTTGTGATAGAGTGTGTGTATGTGTGTGTGTGTGTGTCTGTGTGTGTGTATGTGTGTGTTGTTATTTGTGTGTGTTTTTATTTGTGTGTGTGTGTGTGTGTGTGTATGTCTGAGTGTCTGTCTGCATTTGTGTGCATGTGTCAGAGGCCGTAAGATGGTTCCGCAGCCTAGGAGGTGCACTTTGCTATACACAGCAGCACTACAATGCATTTGCTGTAGTTACTCACTCAGTAAACAGGATTGTACGTATTTACCAAAAAGAAAAACCTCTGAATATTCAATCCCACGCAGAGCAGAACTCTGAAATCTGGCATCCCATGCGGGGATTAGCCAAGGTTTCCGTCTGAATGCATGGATGAATGTGCCCTCCAAAGGATGTTTTTTTTCTCCCCTTCTCCCAGTTTTCCGTCAGCTTGTAGCGTAGCGTTGAGGTTACAAACTGCATTTTTTGAAATGGGATTTGAAGAAGGACTTAACTAAGTACTAGTAGGCTTAGGCTGAATGTACACGTTATAGAATTTCCAGCCTTAAACCACATTTTGGCTTCAAAAAAAGAAGAAATCACAATGTTGAGCTAAGCGTGATGTTTTTTCGCTGCACTTGCAAGCAGCAGTTGCACCAGGATTTCATGCACTTGTCTGTTTACAACCTGCTAGAGAGTGTCTTTGCTGTGGCTGGTTGCGACTTTGTACTGGATTATCATACTGAAGAAGTTATGTAAAACACATAAATGTCATTATAAATTTACCATTGATTGATGTGCTTACATACAAAAATGCATTTTTCAAAAAATCATACCAATAATTCAATTGTGTTAGGCTGCAAAAGTCACAACAAACCCTATTGGGACCAACTCATTTGGGAATTTTCATTTACATTTCAGCTTGGATAAAAAAAAGTGTAGTTAAAGCCTGTTGCCACAGGCATTCTTACAATACGAACGGAAAAAAGAAATTAGTCTGCAACAGTTTTTTTCTTATTTACACATCAAGACATTTTGCGTACATACATTTATCTTACTCTCGACCTTCCCACCCACCCCCCCAACTCAGCTAAACTGTTAACAAACACCTTTGCCACTACCACTCTCCGACTACCCTGACCCTGAGCAGGAAAGTCGACGGGGGTGCCAGTTTGTGGCCAAGGGTCAGTTGTCCCGGGCCCAGGGAGAGGGGTGGGCCAGAATTGGGTCCTCATAACATTTTATGTACTGTGTGTGCCGTGGGGTGGGGGGTAGAGGGGCAAAGCTTTCAGCATCCTGACCCTGAGTCACCACACACAACACAACACAACACAACAAAAGAGGGTCATTTTCTGCAATTATTCCTCTCTGTTTCAGTTCCGCTGCTGCGGAGTGACTAACCACACCGACTGGTTTGAGGTGTACAACGCCACCCGCGTCCCCGACTCCTGCTGTCTGGAGTACAGCGATAATTGTGGACTGGAGAACCCTGGAACCTGGTGGACCGCGGTGAGACCTCTCTACCTCCTTTCCTTCCTTCATTCATTCATCCCTCTCTACGTACATTATTCCCTCCCTACCCTACCTGCCTACAGTCCTCAATCCTTTTGGCTCGTTCAAAAAGTCGAGAATCCCAAGAAAGACGACCTAAAACCTCGGGAAAGTGGGAGTGAACATTTGGTGACGCAATGTCAGATCGATAATTATCGATGTTGATCTCTGGCGGAAGTATAGAACAACGAGTTCCTGAGCGTGTGTTTTGTGTGACGACACACGCATCATCATGTCACCCATGCATGCAACTAGCATGTAAACAGTATCATAAATGCTAAAATATCATCTTGTAATCACTATCAACAACACCAGTTAATGTCATTCAATTGCAGATGCACATATGTCAGTAATGCTGGCCTCTGACTGTTTAATTTAGCTTACTTCAGCTAAAATGATATGTCGTGGATGTGGAGGCTCAAGTGGAGGTGAAAAAAAAGAAAAGAGGACCAAAACAAAACAGGCATGATTCCCGATTGTTCCGGGATCAGTGGCGTTCATGCGCCAAACTCCAGAACTCGGTTGTCATGTGAGCAGTGTCGTCAGCTGTCTAGAGAGGTCCCGAGCTCGTGAAGGCAACATTTGTCTCCTGCTTAGTAAGTTCCTACCCACCTCCCTGTTTCCCTCATATTGTGTAGGGCAGGGGTGGGGAACTTATGTCTCGAGGGCCATTTGCAGTCCTTGAGGCCCTCGTTTTAATGTTGTATAGCTTCACATGAAATATGACATATTTTGTAAAGGAATCTTTGGGGGGTGGGGTCTGTTTTAAAGGTGGCTGCCTTCATTAAAGGCCTAAAGTGCAGGGGGAAATGCTGGTTTGTGTTCATAGTATGGCCCTTGGAGGAATTTTACAGCCCTCGGATGAATTTGAAGTGGCCCCTCGAATGGAAAAGGGAAGTGGCATGCTATGCCAAAGGAAGGCTATGTTTTTTTCCCCCTTAACATTTCTTTACTGACAGATTTAGGCTGGTGGACACACATTATTCATGGACAGGTTAGGGTTAGGAATGGATTTTGGTCTAGCCAAAGTTCGACATGTTTATAAGTCATTGGACACACGTTGTTCACTGACAGGTTAGGGCTAGGATTGAGTTTTGGTATGTGCTCAGTTCGACGTTATAAACATGGTCGTAGTAGCCGTAGCAGCCTACCATAACCTAGAATAGCGTCATGTGACCGCACTAGGATTGGCATGTGTCACATGCTACTAAATCATCTAACCCTCTTTCCTCATATCCTCCTTACGTCCCTAACCATACATACCCAGCATATGTTTGACTGCAGCAGGGCTCTACATTATTTTTTTTTATTATATCTCTAGCCACGTTGGTTAGTAGATGTTAAATCTTACTCGCTACCAAAGCAGCTGGTAAGTTCTCTTTTCTACCAGCCAAACAGATTTGGTCGGTTGGCTGGTGTTAATTTAGAGCCCTGGCCTGCAGTGACACCTTTTTACCTCTCTCTCTCTGCCTCCCTCTTTCCTTCTCTACACCCCCCTTCCCCACCTCTCTTCCTCTTCACCTCCTAACCACTTCCCTATTCCCCCCATATTCTCGTCGCCTTCCTCCCCACAGACACCCAGCAGCACCTGGTTGGCAGCCAGCAGTGAGACCCGTTCACCTCTCTACTAGAGTGGAGTAGAGGAGAGTAGAGTACTTTTATTAATCCTGAGGGAAATTAAGGTGTCTGACAGCTTACATAAGTACACACATACTGCTCAAAGCATACACAAAGACTAAATACACATTATTGCACATTGCAGTAAACATATAGCACCCACCTGAGTACAGCAATCATCCTGACATCAGTTCACATGCATGCACGCACTCTCTCTCTCTCTCTCTCTCTCTCTCTCTCTCTCTCTCTCTCTCTCTCTCACACACACACACACACACAAGCACAGTTTATTACTTTTACTTGGATTGTCACACAGGGAGGGGTTACAGATCCAAACATTATTGAAAAATCCTGTAGATTGGCTAGATTGATGATATACAGATAATAAGTCCAGTAGTCTCTATGGATAGATGTGACATCTCCGTCTCCAAATGGACAGGCTCCCAATTATGGCACACACACACACACACACACACACACACACACACACACACACACACACACACACACACACACACACACACACACACACACACACACACACACACACACACACACACACACACACACACACAAGGTAAGGTCCTGGTAGGGTAGCATGTTGTCCGGTGTTAAGAGTCTCTCAGTGCAATAAAAAAATGTCCAAGGTAATACTTCCCTGCTTCCCTCCTTCCTCCTCCATCTCTCTTTCTCTCTTCCTATCTCCAGCTCTACTTCCCTTGTTCGCCTCGCTAACTCCCTTTCCACACATGCTCAGCATGTGAGTGACAGCAGTGATACCCCATTGCTTCTATACGTCCTCTCCTTTCATCTTTCCGTCTCTACCCCCTCCCTCCTTTCCACTCTCCTCATCTCCCTCTTACCTACCTACCTTCATCCCTAGTTCCCTCATCCCCTGCTTTACCACCCTTCCCAAAGACACATGGTACCAGCAGAATTCTTTAAGTATATAGAGATATGCCAATGTAATAGGTTGCTATGGGCACCTAACACGACCAGGTTCCGGTCTGCCTAAAGGGGCGTGTCACAATACTCCTAACATTGAATAGAACAGCCATAGGTCTGCCTAGGTCTGCCTAAAGGGGGATTTCCCCCCCTCCCCCTTGCAATAATAGAACCCGGAAACAATGGGCCAATGGAACCTCTCTCTCTACTCTCTCTGGTACCAGTTTACCACTCCATCTCCATCCTCTCTCCCCATCCCCCCCTTACCCTCCCACCTACTGTACTGTACGTCCTTACTTCCCTCATCTCTTATTGTATTGTTTTTGGAGTTCATTTGCTCCCTACCATCCGCCTGAGATCTTTCATCCCTTCCCTCCTCCCTACCTCCTTCCTCACTGTCAACGAACACAGGGTGAAGCATAGGGAAACCTGTTTGCTTTCAGGTCTTCCTCTCTCTCTCTCTCTCTGTATGTCTGTCTCTCTCTGTATGTCTCTCTCTCTCTCTCTCTCTCTCTCTCTCTCTCTCTCTCTCTCTCTCTCTCCCCTGCATCCCATCCCAACCATCTGACAGTAGTACCCACCACTCTTCCTCCCCACCTCCCTCTATCCCTCATTTTTTCCACACCACCACCCTGCCCCCACCAGACACCCAACACGTGGTGGAATGTGTTGAAATGTCTTTGCCTCCCTAACCCGTACACTCTCTTTATCACTCACTCCCCGTATCCCCCCTCTCTCACTCCCTCCCTACCCCCCTTTTGCTCCTTTCCTCCTCCATCTCTACCAACCTCCCTCCTTTATCTCTGCTTCTCTCCAGTCCCCACAGACAACCAGTGCATGATGGTATACTGTGGTCAGACCATTCTGCCTCCTTAACCTCCTCTTCCTCCTACCGTATCCTCCTCTTTTCCTCTCTCACTCCTCTAAATAGCTGGGGCCATGGAATATTTTGTTGTGTTTTTAAATGTGCGGACTCCTCACTGAAATAAAAAACTAAGTAAAAAAGGATTTCAAGTGTGTGCGGACTCCTCACTGAAATGAAAAAGAAAACAACAACAAAAGCAGGAGTTTAAGTGTGCAGACTCCTCCCTACGCCTCTTTGCCTCCCTCCCTTCCTCCCATCCATCCATCTTACCTCCTTCTCCCCCTCTCCCCACAGACACCCCTCCCACTCACACAGCTATTATTCACTGTGCACAGCAGCAGCAGCAGCAGTGTTTGCCCTCTGCTCCCTCCTCACCCGAACACATTGCTCTGCCCCCCTGACCAAATCAGCTGCACCTGCTGTGCTGTGCTGTGCCGAGCCAAGCCAGAGGCTCGCCATGGTGGGTTGGGGATTCTTCTCCTGGAATAGATTTACCTCCATATCCGTTGCCTGCCACCATGGGACTGAAGTTTTAAACAACTGGATTTCTGTTTTGCCGCTTGAAAAGCTCTGAAAGTTCAAAGCAGCAAAACAAGCCCCTTTGCTCATTTGCATAGTACTTTCACCAGCATTTGGCCAGTTGGCTGGTGTTAATTTAGAGCCCTGCATACAGTATAATGTAATGAAGACCCAATTCTGGGCCCCCTTTCTCCCTGGGCCCGGGACAACATACCCCTTTGTCCCCTCCTGTGAGCTTCCCTGATGATGACTTGGATGACTGAGAATCTTCACAGGCACTTCAGCATCAATCCATCCTGCCTGCAGGTTTTCGAGGGCTAGTCTAGTGTATAGTGTACCTGTGTCGTTCATGGCAGCGTTTGCATTATTCAGAGTTCAGAGTGGCGTGCTAAATGTCAGTGCTATGGCCCCCGTATCTGCTCGTCAAAAGCCATCTCGTCACATCCAGTGGTAGTGACCCATGTGGGCACATGTACTGTACTGCGCGTAAGTAGTGGTGTGTTTTGGAGAGCTCGTTTACCCATTCCGTTCGTCCTCTATGAACCACCAACACAACTCAGGAATCCATTTCGCATCCGCATGAAACATTCACGAGCGAGTGAAAGAGAGAGAGAGAGAGAGAGAGAGAGCTGGCCTGGCCTGTCGCCCCATGGAACACCGAGATCCACCATTCCCCTCCTCACATGGAAAACTCATGGATGGGAGATGCCGGAGGAGACATCGCCAAAGCTCCCGTCATTCCCACCGCCGGCGAAGATGTCAAGGTCGGATGTACCCCCCACCCCCATATCCAATCCCTTCCCCCCGCTCCACCCTCTCCCTCCCCTCCAGCAGTGCTGCCAGAGGCATTTAGAGACTTCCAGAGGCTCTTCCCATAACCCAGCCCCATGATGAGGCCCCTGCCGTCTCCACTGCTGCTCACGCCGCCTCTTCTGCTGCTGCTGCTATTACTCTGTTGTTACGGCTGCCATAAGGTTGCCTATAGACTAGACGCAGTGTTTCCCAACCAGGGGTACGTGTACCACTAGGGGTACGCGAGCACACTGCAGGGGGTACTTGGAAAATTTTAATTTTAACAAACATATGGAGCTTAGTTACATTTTGATGGAGAAAGTGATATAGAACTTGACTTAGGGGATACTCATGGCACAATGAAAAGGCTTGGGGGTACACAAGACAAAAAAGGTTGGGAAACATTGGACTAGAGAGACAGACAGCCAGGGAGCATCAGAGAGCCCTCTAGCTCTAGCCTCCGTAACCTTTTCTCTGAGGCCCAGAGCCTGTTGGCCTGCCCGTCTGCCTGCCTGCCTGCCTAGCCGCGGGTAATGAACACATCCATCTTCTCCTCCGCGCACTGCTCGGGGTTTTCCAGACAAAATATGAAGCAAAGGTGGACTGGGGTGGTCTGATACATACATACACTGGAGAAAATGAATGATTGGGTGGTCTAATACATACATATACTATATGGGCAACATGATTTCACGAAGCCCAGGCGGCTGTGTAAAAACTGTGTTTTTTTTGTTTGGCTGTGTATGAAATGTCTGTGTTTTTTAAGACGGTCTTATCAAAATGCCTCGTGTCAGCTGTAAAATGTTATTATTTTGTTATTGAGTTGGATTTATAGCGATAGGCGAGATCCCAGCACAATACTTATGTATTCCGTAAGCCCTTGCGCTGGCCAAGCGCTGTAATGTGGAGTATCGACTCCCATATACAAATTTACATACAGTATATACCCACTGGCATACTGCACTGTATATAGGTGTGTGTGCGTGTGTGTGTGTGTGTGTGTGTGTGTGTGTGTGTGTGTGTGTGTGTGTGTGTGTGTGTGTGTGTGTGTGTGTGTGTGTGTGTGTGTGCATTACATTATATCCCCCTGTCACGCATAAAACATTGAAGTGATTATTCTCCCCTCTCTCCATCCCTCTTTCTCTCTCTCTCCCTCTCTCTCTCTCTCTCTCTCTCTCTCTCCCTCTCTCTCTCTCTCTCTCTCTCTCTCTCTCAAACTGTCCTTGCATCCCTCTCTCTTTCTCTCTCCTGGTTCTCTCCATGCCTCTCTCTCTCTCTCTCTCTCTCTCTCTCTCTCTCTCTCTCTCTCTCTCTCTCTCTCTCTCTCTCTCTCTCCGCAGCCGTGTTATGAGCGAGTGAAAGGCTGGCTGCAGGAGAATCTGGTGGCCCTGTGGATTTTCGCTCTGTGTACCGCACTCACTCAGGTACACACACACACACACACACACACACACACACACACACACACACACACACACACACACATGGACGCACGCACACACACACACACACACACACACACACACACACACACACACACACACACACACACACACACACACACACACACGTCAGATGCTGAGAATCAATAGCCTCATTGATCAGGCAGTGTGATGACAGTTGATTGACATACAGTGTGCAGCTCTGGGCTTCACAGTGTGTGTCTGTTTGTCTTGCTTCTCTTGGTGTCTGTCTGCGCTCACTGTCTCTATACGTGCTCTGCTCATACTGTCTGTCTCTCTGCCTTCTGTGTGTATATCTGTCTTTGGCTCAGTGTCTATATACTGTATACCTCTCTGCTCAGACTGTCTGTTTGTCTGTCTCTTTGCTTAGTAGTGCATCTGACTGTCTGTTTGTCTGTCTCTCTGCTTGCTACATCTGACTGTCTGTCACTGTTTTCTGTGTGTATCTGTGTCTTTGGCTCAGTGTCTATATACTGTACATGTACCTCTCTGCTCAGACTGTCTGTCTCTCTGCTTACTGCATCTGTCTGTTTGTCTGTCTCTCTGCTTGCTGCATCTGATTATCTGTCTCTCTGTTTCTGTGTTTGTGCAGATCCTAGGCCTGGTATTCTCCATGACCATGTTCTGCCAAGCAGTGAAAGTGGAGACGTTCTATGCCTAGAACCACACAGGGCCATGTACCACCCCCCTGACAACCAGCGGCAACAGAACCACCCCTTAGAACCAACAGACATCGACCCATTCTAACCTTTTCTCCACGCAACTTCCTTTTATCCGTGTCCTGCATTTCTTTTTTTTTTGTACACGTTTCTCAGCCGAAGCGCCTCGCTTTTGAAACATTCCTGTGATACCAGTAACCTTCACTGTAACCCCCATTTCATTGCAGGAGGAAAAACACCACAACCAATTATCAGACAGGCGTTGGAGACAAGACGTGGTCTTGTGCGAAAAATGTTCAATATGTGATGGAAAACATACCTTTTAATCGTGTCTCTAGTTGTAAGACCTAAGACCTTTTTTATTATTATTGGATCTCAAAGAAGCCCTTGTAAACATGGCCTCGCGGGTGTCAAGAGACTGCCGTTTGGAAAACAATAACAGTACGCCGTATGTACTATGTGTAACTGAGAGTAACAATAACGTCTGTAATCTTTTCACCGTTTGTAAATCTATAAATGTATGTACCTTGTATTTTTTTTCTCTGCTGAAGCACAAACAAAGTAATTTATTGTTGGAGATGAAAATGAAAGGGGACCGTGCTGTTTGAGTGAGTGGAGGGAGCACAGACGCTCCCTGCATCCAGACTGCCTTTCTAAATGAGGTTTCAGCACAAGCTGTGGTTGCAGTGGTTATTTAACTTAAAAAACCCACACACAAGCACACAAAACACGCCTGCGGACCGACTAGGTTGTCAATACTCCCTGACGTCAGACTCAGAGCACAAGCGTGGCAGTGTTTTTATTTAAAAGGATAGCTAGCGAGGCTTAGAGGTGGAGGGGTTTCGCAGGATGTCACGTGGCACATGTGACGTCAATGGCGAGGGAAGCGTGAGTCGATAGACGCGTCAATGAAAGGTGACCAAAAACATAAAGCCCTTACTACATGATCTTGAGATCAGTATTAATTTGTGTTTGTCAGTGTGTGTGTGTGTGTATGTGTGTGTGTGTGTGTGTGTGTGTGAGAGGGAGAGGGAGAGGGAGAGGGAGAGGGAGAGAGAGAGAGAGAGAGAGAGAGAGAGAGAGAGAGAGAGAGAGAGAGAGAGAGAGAGAGAGAGAGAGAGAGAGAGAGAGAGAGGGAGAAGAGCGAGAAGAGCCAGTGTCAGTGTACGTGTGGAACAAATTCTTCCGACTACAGCCAACACAGCAGTGGAAGGCAGCAAGAAAAGCAGTGCACTTTGACTCCGCTATCGCTTTGAGCTTTCGAATGAGTAAACACAAACAATGTCCTCTGTTTGGACAAGGTCTTCAGTCAGCCAGCATGGAGTGAGTGAGCCAGACAGGGCAAGGCGAGAGAGAGAGAGAGAGAGAGAGAGAGAGAGAGAGAGAGAGAGAGAGAGAGAGAGAGAGAGAGAGAGAGAGAGCATAGCTATGAATGCAAAGCACAGCAAGCAGACAGACAGCAGGTGTGGAGAGAGAGTAGGTTACTAATGCACAGATGAAAAATGAGAGGATGAAACAACGAGAGAGAGGGAGAGAGAAAGCGGTGAGTGTCAATGATGACTGGTGTGTTGGGGGAGGGAGAGAGAGAGAGAGAGAGAGAGAGAGAGAGAGAGAGAGAGAGAGAGCGGTGAGTGTCAATGATGACTGGTGTGTTGGGGGAGAGAGAGAGAGAGAGAGAGAGAGAGAGAGAGAGAGAGAGAGAGAGAGAGAGAGAGAGAGAGAAAGCGGTGAGTGTCAATGATGACTGGTGTGTTGGGGGGCAGCTCCGCGCTCACCTTGCAATAGGAACTGGCAGATGCCCACCACATCAAAGGAAACAATATCTTGCTCTGGGCCAAATCCAGTCAGGCCGGGCCGGCCGTGACATGATGAATAGGATGGAGAGGACGGGGGGAGAAAAGAGGATAGAGGCAGCTGTACAGGCGGATAGATGGAAGGAGCTGAGGGCGTGCAAAAAGGGGGGCAAGGAAGGCCAGTTATGTGTGTTCTGGTTATCTGCCTGTGTGGTGAGAGAGAGAGAGAGAGAGAGAGAGAGAGAGAGAGAGAGAGAGAGAGAGAGAGAGAGAGAGAGAAAGGAACAGACAGATATCATGTGTGGGTGTGTGTGTGTGTTTGCACGGTGTTCCTCAGCATGTTGTAGATGCTGTGTGTGTGTGTGTGTGTGTGTGTGTGTGTGTGTGTGTGTGTGTGTGTGTGTGTGTGTGTGTGTGTGTGTGTGTGTGTGTGTGTGTGTGTTTGTGTGTTTGTGCGATGTGCCACAGCCCTGTGGATTCACGGTTTCACACAGACACGGGCACACACTCACACATACCCACTGTGTGTGTGTGTGTGTGTGTGTGTCTTTCTGTCTGAAGCCCCAATCCCCTGGGAAGCATGAACAGAGAGCACAAGGCAGAGCAGAGCAGAGCAGGAGCTTCAGAGAGCGAGAGAAGAGGAGAGCAGAGCAGAGGAGAGGAGAGGAGAGCAGACAGCAGGCTGGCTTTGGCTTTTGCAGTGCTCCACCAGAACAGAGCTATTCAGATGCAGGCTCATACTCTGACTCTGGTGGACACAGACATAGACAAGCGACCAGGGAATTTGTGCAGACAAGCGAAAAATTCAACTGAATAAAAATGAAAAATGTCTCCAACTGACAATGTACCCAATGTACCCCCAATGTTCTTAATTATGACCAAGGCTTATGAAAGGACGAACAAAAAGAGATATAGCCACAAAATAAAGCTTTTCTAATAAAGTCTGCCGGCCCTGCTTGTTATTCCGTTTGAAGTGAATTGTTATGGAAAATTGTTATGGTGAGGGCCTTTTCGCGGAGGCTTGTGCCTGATTGTACACTCGCATCAAAAGACTTAACATGATTTCTTTCCTCGCAATTATAGGACTCTCTTTGTTAAATCACAAGAGATGGAGAGACGGAAACACGACAGTGTTCACTGCCAGCGTCATCGCTACAAGGTGCTGTTATCATGTCAACAAACATTCCTTCATTCAGGGTGGTGTGATTGCCAGCGAAAATGCAAACATGAAGGCTTTGCGAATGTTCCATATCAAAGGTCTTCAGATAGAACATGTATCTTACAGGGATTTTTTTTTTCTATTTACCTGGGAAAGGATATGTGAGGTGAGGCTTAGTTTCAGAGGGGAAAAAAAAGCTGAACCATCCACAGTAGTCTTGAAGTCGATGGGTCATATCATTGTGAATGCACAACCTAGACATGATTCCACAGTAGCCTATCACATGCATACTGCAACACTTGTGTTTTTTTTTTCCTTTCAGGTAGGCTACTTTAGACCATTTCCACACCAGCTGAAACACATTATGAAAGGATAAAAAGAGGAAAAACTTCAAATGGCATCTTTAATGCGGCCCAATGACATGCAACATAGCACCTGGTGAATAATAGAATGTAATGGCCTTGCGGGGAAGGACAAGATTATTCCCTCCAGTGGCACTAAAACAGATGATAAAATTATATGGCGGGTGGGTGGCAGGGCGGAGAGAGAGAGAAAGAGAGAGAGAGTACCTTGCTGTTTTCATCAGAAGGCTGTCGGTGGGCGCCACATGAATCCAGCATGTCTCTGGAGTGGAGCAGGAGAGCCTCTTGAAAGGGCCCCGACACGGAGGTCAAGGGGAGGATTAAAAGCACTGAGATGCCCATGAATACAACTTCAGGTGTTGAGGGTTATTTTCTATTTTTCAATAACAATAATACAGTATATGTAATGGTGGTGTGTGTGTGTGTGTGTGTGTGTGTGTGTGTGTGTGTGTGTGTGTGTGTGTGTGTGTGTGTGTGTGTGTGTGTGTGTGTGTGTGTGTGTGTGTGTAGAACTGCTGACCACTTTAAATGGGCCCGGGACTAAGTCATCTGAAATGTCCTTCCACTCGATAAATACAATGTAATGGGGACAAAATTCTATGCCCTCCATGTCCCTGGGCCCGAGACAACTGACCCCTTTGTACACCCCCCCTGTCAGCTTCCCTGAGTTTGTGTGTGTGTGTGTGTGTGTGAGACACAGCATTCACCAGATGTTTGATATTAAACAAATGATGCAGGAATAAAAAGAGGTGTTAAAAGATCAAGGTGTTAAGCAGCAGACTCCTTGTTGATGCGTGTGGCTGGCATTTAAAACTTTCTTCTCAGGAAAAGATGCTCTGGGTTGTGATGGTGATGGAGTTTGTGCGTGTGTGAGAAAGAGTGAGAGATTTATGTATCTGGGCGTTTATGTATCAAAATACTCAACGTTTGTGTCCTCACACATTTCCATTTTGCGCATATATGTGAGCAGTGTGTATGGCTTGCAGCACTAACCGGTTGCCTGACGGTAGACTGCACAAGAATAAAGTCAGGTGTTAAGAGATGAAGGTGTGAAGCAGATTCCCTGCTAATGTATGTACTGTATACAGCTGGCAATTAATCCCAACCCATCAATGTCAGCACAGCAGAGGTACAACACCGCATTCACAGTTAGTCATATGGCATAGCACACCACTTTCTTTCCCAAGCACGTTCAGGATTGCCTATACTATACAGCCTGGAGAGCATTAAGTAAAAGAACCCTGTGGAGTCCGCTAATAGCTAGTCATATGGGGATAGGTGAGCAAAGTTGCATCAATTATCTGCTCTATAAAATTGGCCACTTCAAAAGTGTGTGTGGTGGTAGTGGTGGTGGTGTGTATGTGGAGAGGTGGTGCCGTGGTGGTGAGGATTTGCATAAATACAAGGGAGGCTTGGTGGCTGCTTCACGTTTCACAAGCAAGTCTTGCAGACACTGAGCCCTCTCGGTGGCAAATGAAAATATTGATGGCTTTGTATCAAAAGACGAGTGACATTTCAATTTGAAAAATTCATGGCTGCTGCTGAGGCCAGCTTTGTGCGGCGACGACGCCTGCATACTGATTCCAAACCAGAGCCAAGCCTCTCACACCCACACCACAGTCTCTCTCTCCCTCTCTGGCTTCGTCGTCACTCTCTCCCTCCATCACTCTCTGGCGTCCCCCGCCATCCCTCTCTCTTAGTAAGTCATCATTCCCTCGCCGCGTCCCCTTGCTCCCCTCCGTCACCCCTCTCTCCCTCCAGTCTCCGCAATCAATAATGCATTCCATCGCTCTCATGTGCTCTCCAACTCCTTGTACGTTCAATAAAACATACCTATATTTCCTCTGGCCCCCTGCCCTGTATGTGTCCGTGAGTGTGCATGTGTCCCAGGCGCCTGCTACGGGCCTGCTCTGCTCTCCTCCACCACCATCAGCCCGACACACAACTAATGACACCGTCCGACTCCACGCACTCTGGAGTGCTTCTGATCCGAGGGGAACAAAGCCATATCGACCAGAGCCAGGGTCCCTTACATCTTGTGTGTGTGTGTGTGTGTGTGTGTGTGTGTGTGTGTGTGTGTGTGTGTAATGCATGTGAGCTGGAGCCAGGAATCTGATTGATGGTAATGTGTTGTGAGGTTGGCCAGTCGAGCAGAGAGTACACATTTGTGCATGCCCAAGTGGGAGATTAGAGAGACGGCTCAGAAACAGAAACGGCTCAGAATGGCTCAGAAACAGCATGTGTCTGACATACAATGAAACGGGCAGGATTGGGGAATCAGAAAGGTCAAAGATGTCCTTGCTCACCAACAGTGCTGACCTCCACAAAAGCGGATCAATGACCTAACAACAGAAAAAGGAAAGAAAAAGGATTTTTTTTTTTAAGTTCTCAGCAGGGTGTTTGAGAGTCATATCACACACACTGTGCTGTATGATTTAATAATCACATAAAAGAATTAGAGTGAAAACATGGTTAATTATTTATTTCCGGGAAACCTGATTGGTGAAAAAATAACCCAAAAGCCGACAAGTGTCGAGGAAATACTGGTGATGTGGAGAGAAGCATTTGGAATTTGGCTTCAAGTCATTATATATGATGTTAATTTCCTACAGTTAGTTAATTAATCCATCCCCTTTGTAATTATCTATGTAGGCGTAATGACTTGGGGACTGCACTGTAGAGGTAGGTACACCAAATGACTGCTGCTGAAACCTTCCCATTAATGATACACCAAGGACACTGATCCGTCAAAAAACTCCATCGCGAAAAACTCCAGGCTGCACCACTCCCTTATTGAAAAAGCCTCCACGTAGAGGATGGTCTCTCCAGTCCACTGACTACACACCATCATGATCACAATTTCAAATTGCGCCACGATTCTGTCGCCACCTAGTGGTGAATGAACTCTTTTAGGGTAATTTAACTACTACATCCTTTTCTTATATGGCTCTTATATTATGTTCAACTACCATGAGGCGCAGAGGGGGAAAGAATTATGTCCATCTGTTTATAAATGGCCCAGAATAAAGTGCTGCTTTTGGTTTCTTTTTGTTGAAATCGCTCTTCGAACAAAAAAAAAGTTCAATAAAAATATATTTTTTATTACTATGGCCAGTCCTAAAATAATTTAAATAGCTTAAAATAACAAGACATCACCATTATTCCTTTTGATCACACCTTCCTGTCCTGACCTTTTGAATAGCCGAGTTTCAGTCAGCTTCACTGTTCTGAATTGTTTAAATAAACCATCTCTCTCAAGATGCTTGAGGTAGGACTCTCGGAGTATAATGGTTCTAACGAGTGCTCCGTTTCCTCCAAATATGCAGGATTGGAAAAGATGCTAGCTCTGGCCCGGGGGGTGTTGAAGTTCCCTCTACCATGTGTACTTAGGTCTCATTCATTCGTCTCCAGCAACAGAAAGCTGGATGGCATCGCGCCCACAATTACCACATTAGTGTGCAAAGCTCTGTTTTGGCATGGCTAAGGCCTCTCCACTCTCTCCTGTTGGAGACAGTACAAAGGTAACTCATTTTTATAGTATTGCTCAACACCAGATCACTCACCCAGGAGTGCGTGTGTGTGTGTGTGCAACGAAACCGCGAGGAAAAAGAGCAGTATAGAAGGTGGGATTTGTGCCGCGGGGCTTGCGGATGCAGCTGAGACATGTAGTGCAATGCAGTACTCTTCTGCTCGGGGGCCAAATTGCCGTGATTTATCCCTGCAGTGGAGAGGGTCTATCTGTTACACAGGCGAGGCCGTGGAAAGCTCATTTCGTCTGCCTATGGGGAGCTGTGGGTAAGTGCTACACGCCATCAGCTCTAAATGGGTGATCACACCCACAGCCTACAATCACACATGCTTGGTAAAAAAATAAAGCACATTTCGTGTGAGTTGAGATCGGTTTCATACAAAAAGGCAGAGCACATGCACAGAAATGAATGACAAATAACTCACGATACAAGTGTTTAGAGGAAATACTGATGCAAATTTTATTAAAAGAAATATCACAGACAAAAAAAAGAAAACAAAAACAAGGGAGGAAAACGAAAAAGAAGAAAACAAAACCACTAAAAATTGTATCATTTCAACACCCTTTCTTGTTTTCGGCTCCACCTGAGGAGCCCTCCTGTGATGCTCGCTCCATTTCCCCCACAATGCACCACTCTCCTCCCACAATGCGTCCCTCTCTGGGCCGCAGGCCATCGGTTCGACGGCCTGTTAATTAAAGCTCATGACAGTGCCGTTTAACGTCGTCTTTATCCTCCAACTTCTCCTCCTGACTGACTGACAACTACCATGTCAAGGTCCAGTTGGTCTGCAACCAAGTCCATCATCACCTGTTGCCTCCAAGAGCTGCTTCCAATCCACACACACACCATAGCGGTGTCCTACTGGAGCGTATGGTATTGTATGAGCATGTGTGCGTGTGCGCATGTGCATGTGTGTGTGTGTGTGCACATGTGCGTGTGTGCGTGTGTGTGTAACAGAGACAGAGCCCGCTGGCATGAGAGCTCCTATCGTTGAGTGTGCTAAGAGGGAAGCGTGGAGAGGAGGTTTATCTCAAAATGGAGTGGGGACACATGCATGCGCACGCATGTACACGCACACACACACACACACATACACACACACATACACACAGAGAAACACACGCACGTGCACACACCCCCTATGATGGATTTATTTATATACATGTCCAGAGCTGGCTGGGGAGTAGCGCTGGCTGGACGGCTAGTGGATACGAGTCAGCTCCTCCACGATCTTAATGACCTCGTCCACACTCGCCTCCCGTTTCATACCACTACCATCGTCAATCTGGAGGAGAAGGGGGGGGATACAGAGAGAGAGAGAGAGAGAGAGAGAGAGAGAGAGAGGCAGACAGAAAGGGGGGGGGGCAGACACAGAGAGAGAGAGAGAGAGAGAGAGGGGAGGGGGGGGGGAGGAGAGAGGGGGGCAGACACAGAGAGAGGGAGAGAGATGGAGGCAGAGAGAGGAGGGGGGGGAGGTGAGAGGGGAGGCAGACACAGAGAGAGGGAGAGAGATGGAGGCAGAGAGAGAGAGGAGGGGGGAGGGGAGAGGGGGGGGGGCAGACACAGAGAGAGGGAGAGAGATGGAGGCAGAGAGAGAGAGGAGGGGGGGGGAGGTGAGAGGGGGGGCAGACACAGAGAGAGGGAGAGAGATGGAGGCAGAGAGAGAGAGGAGGGGGGGGTGAGAGGGGGGGCAGACACAGAGAGAGGGAGAGAGATGGAGGCAGAGAGAGAGAGACAGAGAGACAGAGAGACAGAGAGACAGAGAGAGGGAGAGAGATGGAGGCAGAGAGAGAGAGACAGAGAGACAGAGAGACAGCGAGAGAGAGAGAGATGGAGGCAGAGAGAGTGTACAAAGAAAGAAAAACAGGAAGAGGTGTCAGGCCCAGACGGAGAGTAAGAGTGGAGGGAGGATGTAGCCCAACAGAGACAGAGAGGATACAAAGACAAAGAGAGGGAGGGGAAGAGAGACAGAGAGAGAAGAGAAATGCCAATTAAACATTTTCATTTGGGAGACATTTCCATCTTGAGCAAGTCGAGTTAAGTACACAAACTGCCGGGGATATAAACGCCGGGAGACTGGCAAATGTAAATGCGGGCTGTTGAAGGCAGATGAGATTTCCAATTAAAATCCATCCTTGCAGGAATACATTTGATATACAGATCTCTTCAGCAAATGCATTCTAATTGTGTGTGTGTGTGTGTGTGTGTGTGTGAGAGTGTGAGTGTATGGGTCTGAACAGTAGCCACCGTGGTGATATTTTGTCTTTTTTAATTGCAATGTGGCTGCCCCACATACAAAATCTGAAGTAGCACAGAGCATGATAAAATTGTTCCATTTCCAGAGCACAAGGACGGGCAGTCACGAGATAAGGTGGAAGTCGGGGAGAAAAACAACATGGAGGAGGCCTGTTCTGTGCTGCAGACACACACAAGAGGCCATTCTAAACTCCATTAAGGGGGCACATCTTTGAACTCCACTATGGCCCCATCAGTTCTGCATGTTCCCATTTCTTTCACTCTCGCCCTCTCTTTGTCACCCTCTTTCTCTGTCTGACTCTTTATGTCTTTCTCCCTCTCTTTCTCTGTCTGACTCTTTATGTCTTTCTCCCTCTCTTTCTCCGTCTGACTATGTATCTCTCTCTCTCTCTCTTTCTTTCTCCGTCTGACTATGTATCTCTCTCTCTCTCTCTCTCTCTCTTTCTCCGTCTGACTATGTATTTCTCTGTCTGTCTGTCTGTGCAGGACTGTCTGTGCAGGACTGTCTGTATGTTCCTCTTTCTCTGGTCTCTCTCCTCCTCCTAGCCTCCCACCCTGCCTCTGTCCATCTCCCAAACCTCTAGTTCCTCGACCTTACCACCTCCTACAACTTGGCCCTCTCTCACTCACTCTCTCTGCATCGCTCTGTCTCTTCTCTTTGAGTCCTGCTATCCTGTGGCCAGCATATTCACGTGCAGTCCACTGACCCCCTCCTCCATCCTGGCTTTCTCTCTCCCTTACTCTCCCTGGCTTTCTCCTTCTCTGTACTAGGCTCTCGCTCCCTCACTCTCTCTGCACTGCTCTCCACTCCTGCTATCCAATGTGCAGTACACCGTGAGCAGAATTATTAGGCAAACAAGTTTTTTGACCATATCGTCCATTTTATGCATTTTGTCCACCACCAGCCTTTATGGACATGAACACATATTGGATTTAAGCATTCCAGATCATGCATATTTGTATAATAAGAGAAGGTGTGATCAGAGGAGCCCAATACCCTATATCAGGCCATAATTAATGTCCATAATTATTAGGCAACTTTGTTTTCCTATGGGAAAATGGGGCACCAAAGAGATCCAACAAACTCTGAAAAGACTATTAACGATTTTTAAGTCTTCCAGAGGGGTGTGGCTGTCTTGAAATATTGGTCGCATCCATCTAATGCACCGTTACAAAGCCATCAGTGTCACATGACATGTACTCACAAAGTAACTGCCAGATTGAGAAGAATTGAAGATGAAACTACCACAAAACTATTACCCTGCAGTGCTAGTGTCCACAAGAACATTGTATTCAGCACTCAGAGACATGGCCAAGGTAAAACGGGATGAATCCTGAAGACCACTCAATAAGAAACTCAAGTCAAGACTGGATCAAGAAATGCTTTTAGACAGGTTTTTCAATGGCTTTATGAACTAGTGAAAGGGACTGTTAATGGACAAGGTAACTGAGGCTATGACTAGATCAATAATGTGCACACTCAAATGATTTCCTGAGTTCCACTCAAATACCAGCAAAGTACTGCATAAATACCACTGTCTTCTTAAAAGATGCAACTTTCTTCCTCTCAAAGATCCAGCCATGGGCTCTACCACCCTGTCTGTCAAGAGTCACTTTCCTACATCCATAATACCTTTGAAAACTCTGTCCCCACATATTTTTGACCCAGTCTTGACTTAATTAACTTGTTAAATGGTTGTCTGGCGTCATCCCTTCTTACCTTGGTACTCAATACACTGTTCTTCTGGACACCCGGTGTAGGTTTCTGTTCGGGAACATGATGGGACTGCAGGATAATATTTTTTTGTAGTTTCACCTTAAATTCTTCTCAATTTTTGGCAGTGACATTTCTTATGAGACTGATGACTTTGTAACGGTGCATTTGATAGTTCTGTGCTAACGTGACCAACGTCTTACCAATTTCAAGGCAGCCATATCCCTCTAGAAGACTATTTTGTGGCCCATTTTCCCAGAACAAAAAAAGTTGCCTAATAATTATGCACACCTGATTTAAGGTGTTGGGCACCTTCGACCACACCCCCATCTTATTATACAAATATGCATGGCCTGGAATGCTTAGATCCAATAGGTTTTCATGTTCATATAGATTCCTGTTGGAAAATATGCATAAAAAAGACAACATGGTCAAAAAACACGTTTGCGTAATAATTCTGCACACAGTGTATATTCAGTCCTCATCCGTAGTCCTGGGACTGCAGATGTAAATTAGCCTGAGGCTAACTGGTACAATGCATAAAATAGCAACATTTATGTTTTAATTGTACATTGGTCGCTAATTAACTTAAGATACAGGAGGTGGTCCGTTTCACTTAACGTCTCACTCCCTCTACTTCTCTATTTTTTCTCGTCTCTGCCTCTCTCCTCTCCTGCTAGCCTCTCATCGCCTCACTCGGTTTGTCCACCTCTTCTCGTCTCTCTCCCTCTCTCTCCACTCTTGCTTGATATCTAGTGTCGGGTATATTCGGCCCTCACCTGCAGGCCGCTGACCACTTCCTGCATCTTGGCTCTGCCCAGGTCCAGAAAGCTCTCGATCAGGTCTCCGTCGATGAAGCCCGTGGCCTGCTCCGTCTTGCGCTCCGTGTGGAATGACCTCCAGGTGCAGAGGCGTTAAGATAAACAACACACAAGAGGAAATGCTGCACTACCGAGGAGGACTTTTCTACACAACACAACACAGACTCAGGTACAGGGAGCAGCTTCACAACAAGACTGCGGGGAGGAAGGGAAGAAGGCAGAGACAGAGGAGAGAGAGAGAGACAGATACAGAGATGTGGCGATAGACACAGTGAGCAAGACAAAGATATATAGACAAGAAAGATAAGAGACTCGCACAGAGTTGGAGACAGTGAGAAGGAGAGGGAGAGAGAGGGAGAGCGAGGGGGGGGGGGGGCAAAGAAACAGACCAGAGAGGGAGTCTGCAGCCGCGGAACACAGCACCAGGTTATTGTTGCGGTAATGGAAAGGATATAAGCTGTGCTCAATCTTCCCCACACTCTTGATGACCTTGTTGAGTCTGTTCTGCAGATCTAGCAGCAGGCTGTACCAGCCCTCAGACAGAGATGTCACCAAGCCTGCAAAGACACACAGGCGCACACAGACACGCGCACGCACGCACAGACACACGCACACGCGCACACACGCACCCGCACACACACACAGAAAGATGAGGAGCCCGTCATGCTGCTGGGAGATCAAAGCAAACAAATTGATTTTGACCTCTACGTGTCGGCAGCTTTTCCTTAAAAAGGAAGGAAAAGGGAAAAAAGTCCCTATGATGTGTGCCTGAAAGGTGACATTGAGGGGAGTGTGTGTGCGTAGGTGGAGGTGGTTGTGACTGTGGTGCCATGTTCCTCTCCAATCATTTTACTGTGCGTGTGCGTGTGCGTGATAGTGCGTGTGTGTGTGTGTGTGTGTGTGTGAGTGAGTGCGTGTGTGCGTGTGCGTGTGAGAGTGCGTGTGTGTGTGAGAGTGTGTGTGTGTGTGTGTGCTCAAGAGTGCGTGAGCATGTTTTCCCAGACGTCACCGATAATGCCACTGATGTACTATGTGTGTGGTGATGCTGTGCGAGAGAATCAGCAATTGCCAAGCCTCACTGATCATGCTGTTGGTGTGTGTGTGAGTGTGTGTCTTGGCTTGACCTTACAGATATTGTGTTTGTGGTGTATGTGTATGTTATTGTGTGTGCGTGTCCGTGTGTGTGTGTTGGCTTGCCCTTACCGATATTGTATTTGCAGTGTATGTACATGTGTCCCTGTGTGCGTGCGTGTCCCTGTGTGTGTGCGTGCGTGCCCCTGTGTGTGTGTCCCTCTATGTGTGTGTCCCTGTGTGTGTGTCTCCCTGTGTGTGTGTGTCCCTGTGTGTGTGTGTCCCTGTGTGTGTGTGTGTGTCCCTGTGTGTGTGTGTCCCTGTGTGTGTGTGTGTGTGTCCCTGTGTGTGTGTGTGTGTGTGTGTCCCTGTGTGTGTGTGTCCATCTCCTCACCGATCATGCCATTGACTGTCCCGAACAGCACTGAGCCCTGTGTGGGTGTGGAGCTCTCCCCCAGGTTCTGCAGCACCAGGGAGCCGTGCGAGAAGACGTTGACAAACTCCCCCAGGTGGAACACGCCCACCTCCTGCAGATGCTGACGCTCCTCGTCTGTGGTGGCCGCACTGAGGAGGAGAGGAGAGGAGGCGGAGAGGGGGAGGACAGGAGAGGAGTGTGTACTGTTAGGTAATAGCTTATTTGTCAGGGATAAAAGCACACATTATTACAAAGTCAATACCATGACAATATGTAGATGTGTAGACATAATAGTTTTCCAGCTAAGTGGCTGATTTGCAGGAGAGAGGGAGTAAGAGTGGAGGGAACGGAGGGAAAGATGGAAAGGGAGGGGCAGAGATGGAGGGGAGGAAAGCATAGAAGGAGAAGGAAGAATAAGAAGGAAGGAAGTAAAGAAGAAAAAGGAAAGGGAAAAGGGACGGAAAGAAAAGAATGGAATGAGTTGGATTGAGGGAAGATGGAAAATTAGATGGAACGTAAGGAGAGAGGAGAGACGCAGCGATGAAATATGAAAGGATGCGGAAGGGAGGCAGTGAGGAGGGAAGGAAAGAGAGGATGTGGGAGGGAGAGAGGAAAAGACAAAGAGCGCGATAGGGAAAAGGCTGAGAGGAGACAGCTGAAACGAGTCTGGCAGTTTTCAGCACGACACAGTTGTGGCAATTCAGCAGGGAGTCAGAGGAGAGCACGGAGAGCAGCGTGTAGCGAAATGTACCTGTCTTTCTGGCAGACGAAGAGGTTAAACGCATTCTCTGCCCCCAAGAAGTTGTCATCGTCCAGGATCTCAACTGCACTCATCCAGTTGGGGTTGAAGTCTCTTGCAATCTACCGCGGAGAGGAGATAAATGGACAAGGAAGAGGGTTAGAATAAGGGCTAGAGAGAATGAGAGAGAGAGAGAAAAATGTGAGATAAGAGTGGGTAAACGAGAAAGAGAGAAAGAGAGAGAGAGAGAGAGAGAGAGAGAGAGAGAGAGAGAGAGAGAGAGAGAGAGAGAGAGAGAGAGAGGGAGGGAGACACACATACACACAGAGGGCGCATTCAGGCCGAATGAGAACCTAATGAGAACCTAATCGTGAACCGGCTGTCGCGTTCACTTTCCGCCACAGAAATTAGCATTCGCGAACTGGAAAGTTAGTTCGCAAAGCAATCGCACAATACTTGCTTTTTTTTCTCCACGAACCCTGACGACAACATGGCCGTCCGCAGGTTCATCTGGGTAAAACAGTCATGTGCGGAAAAAGTTCAGAGCCCGTTATGAGCACGGGTGGTTCGCAGATGAGCACTTAAGTACTGAACGCAACTGGTGCGGGCACCGGCTCCGTTCTGATCAGCCTGAAAACCCTAAGATAGCGCGTTCAGGCAGACTGAGAACAGTGCTGGAACCCGTTCCTGCACCTAATCGTGAACCAGCCGTCATGTTCACGCCACAGACATTTGCGTTCGCAAACCGGAAAGTTGGTCCACAATGCGAACCGCAAAATACTAGGTTTTTCTCCGCGAACTGTGACGACAGCGTGTTCGTCAGCAGGTTCATCCGGGTAACGCAGTCACGTGCGGGAGAAGTTCAGAGCTCGGTATGAACACGGGCGGTTCGCAGATAAACACTTAAGTGCTGAACGTAACTGGTTCGGGCACCGACTCCAGCTCCGTTCTGGTCGGCCTGAAAGCCCTAAGAGAGAGCCACAGATATGGCTTTCAGGCCGACCAGAACGGAGCCGGTGTCGGTGCTCGCACCAGTTACGTTCGGCACTAAAGTGTTTGTCTGCGAACCGCCAGTGTTCATACCGGGCTCTGAACTTTTTCCGCACGTGACTGTTACCCGGATGAACCTGCTGACGACCACGCTGTCGTCACGGTTCGCAGAGAAAAACCTAGTATTTTGCGGTTCGCATTGCGAACCAATTTTCCGGTTCGCGAACGCACATATCTGTGGCGTGAACACGACGGTCGATTCGCTATTAGGTGCTGGAACGGGCTCCAGCACGGTTCTCAGTCGGCCTGAATGCGCTAAGAGAGAGCCACAGAGAGACAGAGACAAATTCACATAGTATTTTATTGCCATGTTTTTTTTTTACTTTACTGCGCTGATGGCTCCCCCGCCTGTGTGTCTGGAACTTGAAGCACCACCTCCAGGGCCAAAAATGACAACTCTAATAGTCCTCAACAAATTTCACTTTTTAATTTCAGGGAGCTTTGCTTTCCCCTCCAGTTGCTAGTGGCGACGGAGTCTCCCCAGAGAGCCACGCATTCTATTTTGGCCAGCTTGCCTTGTACTCAGACACTAAAGGAACGCCTCTACACCAAGTCACCCAAGTGTGTCTGAAATGGCTTTCTACTAAGAAAAAAAAATCTGCTTCAAAACCTTAAGGAGAGGAGAGGGGATGAGGACGATGACAAAAAGAGAGGTCCTCTTCTACCATCCCCCAAGGGGGACATAGGACCAAGTGGACTCTAGTCTCCATTCTCTTATCTGTGAAAATGGGTTCAAATGGCCCGCTGATGTTGAGCTATAAGCAGTGTGATTTGTTGGAGGGGGCGAAGAGGGTGATTCAAGTCATTGCCACTCTAGGAGAGAAAATATCACCACAGGGTAAGTCTAGTGGGGTGTAGGGCAGTGTGGTGTGTGCAACATTGCATTATATATTTATAAACCCCACCAAGGATGACCTGTTTTAAGGAGCACAAAAATTGGTGAATTGTGAGGAAAAGTAACAAGTTCTGAGAAGGCTGGAGAAAGTGCTACCGTACGTGCAACTCCCCAGGGGTGCGAGCGTTGTAAAATGTCCTACTACACTGATACATTGCCACGTTCCACAGCTAGCGTTATCAGTTATGAGGGATCTCAAGTGTGACCGGCAGCAGTGCACATTGCTCAGCGGGGGCAGTGCGGCACGACGAGCTGCGCCGTGCGAAGATTTATAAAGATCATCTGCGGTGTGTGTGTGTGTGCGTGTGCATGCAAGTGCGTTTTGGGGGGGTTGGTGCTTCAGCCATTTCACTGCACTGCCACATTTTTCTCAGTATGGTCTCTGCTGCCCAACGGGCCTTTAACTTTTGGTCATTCGTAGGTTAACCCGCTGGGCTGTTGCTGAGCTACTGCTAGCTGCTGAGACTGCTCTCATAATGGGCAGTAAGCTCGGTGCTATACTCTACAGTCCAAGCAGTTTACTACAGCATGAAACAGCAGATATCTCTGATGTATTGAACATTTGTAAAGAGTAAGGCTGTAACAATATGCTCAACTCACAATCTGGTTCGTATCACGATTTTTTAAAGGTATCTTTTTGATAACCGTTTATGGGTAGAATAGGTTACAAAAGTTTAAAAATACACTGTGTGCAGAATTATTAGGCAAACAAGTTTTTTGACCATATCGTCCATTTTATGCACATTGTCCGCCACCAGCCTTTATGGGCATGAACACATATTGGATTTAAGCATTCCAGATCATGCATATTATTATAAGAGACGGTGTGATCAGAGGAGCCCAATACCCTATATCAGGCCATAATTAATGTGCATAATTATTAGGCAACTTTGTTTTCCTATGGGAAAATGGGCCACAAAAGAGATCCAACAAACTCTGAAAAGACTATAAACAATTTTTAAGTCTTCCAGAGGGGTGTGGCTGTCTTGAAATATTGGTCGCATCCATCTAATGCACTGTTACAAAGCCATCAGTGTCACATGACATGTACTCACAAAGTAACTGCCAGATTGAGAAGAATTGAAGATGAAACTACCACAAAACTATTATCCTGTAGTAGTGCTGTTATATTCTAAAACTGAAACCTACATTGAGTGCTGAATACAATGTTCTTGTGGACACTCTGAGACATGCCCAAGGTAAAACGGTATGAAACCTGAAGACAACTCAACAAGAAACTTAAGTCAAGACTGGGTCAAGAAATGTCTTGAGACAGGTTTTTCAATGGTTTTATGAACTAGTGAAAGTGACTGTTGATGGACAAGGTAGATGAGGCTATGGCTAGATCAGTAATGTGCACACACTGCTGGTATTTGAGTGGAACTCAGGAAATCACCTAAGAACTGCATAAATTCCATTGTCTTCTTAAAAGATGCAAGTTTCTTCCTCTCAAAGATCCAGACATGGGCTCATCCACTCTGTCTGTCAAGAGTCACTTTCCTACATCGATAATACCTTTGAAAACTCTGTCCCCCACATATTTTTGACCCAGTCTTGACTTAATTAACTTATTAAATGGTTGTCTGGCGTCATCCCTTCTTACCTTGGCTATGCCTCTGAGTGCTCAATACACTGTTCTTCTGGACACCCGGTGTAGGTTTCTGTTGGGGCACATGATGGGACTGCAGGATAATATTTTTTTGTAGTTTCACCTTAAATTCTTCTCAATTTTTAGCAGTGACATTTCTTATGAGACTGATGACTTTGTAACGGTGCATTTGATAGTTCTGTGCTAACGTGACCAACGTCTTACCAATTTCAAGGCAGCCACATCCCTCTAGAAGACTTCAAATTGTTTATAGACTTTTCAGAGTTTGTTAGATCTATTTTGTGGCCCATTTTCCCAGAAGAAAAAAAGTTGCCTAATAATTATGCACACCTGATTTAAGGTGTTGGGCACCATCGACCACAACCCCATCTTATTATACAAATATGCATGGCCTGGAATGCTTAGATCCAATAGGTTTTCATGTTCATATTCATATAGATTCCTGTTGGAAAATATGCGTAAAAAAGACAATATGGTCAAAAAACACGTTTGCTTAATAATTCTGCACACAGTGTGGTAGTATTGATTTGAAGCACTATCACATCATATCACGTGGTTGCTTTCTGGACTGAAGGATAACAGAACTTTAAATAGGCACATTACAATACTACCTGTCACTATGCGTATCGCGATTTCTCAGTTTGATTCAATATTATTACAGTTCTAGTACAGAGTGACCAGTGTCTTTTACTTTGCAAGGAAAATTACGTTGTTGGTTAGATACTGGTCAATAGCTTAACCCAGACAGCTAGTAACTAGTTACTTCAGACTGCCGTTGTACCTGGACATTGCGCTGTACTGTACCACTCAACTACAACTGGAAACATCACTATGCTCACTCACTATACTCCAGAGTTACTACAGAATACTAGGAGTCCTATTTGGACGTGTTCTCTCAACAGCTCTTTGAGCCATTATACTACCCCTGGAGGAAACCTCTGATATCTGAATTGATGTGTTGAAATATGTAGCCCTTGAAAGTCTTAGAAAGAAGTTTTCAGCTTCTAGGTTGAACAAGTACCCAGACAGAGTCATGTTGTGAATGGAATGGAGTTCACTGAGGTAAAAGCATACGTAAACCTGAGCTTCGCAGCGTGGGCTGTGGGAGTGCACGCGTGCAAGACTCTGCTTTATTTGGATCTAACAAACAATTTAATCTCCTCAGAAATACACCGTCTTCCATACATACATATTTACATCTGTAGGCTGCAAAAGGAAACCACCAATTCAAACACCTTTCATTGATTCAGTTTAGTTCAGGCACAGAGTAAAAGACTATGGATTCCAATAACTGCAGCACTAGTTCACGTCTTCGCCTTTGAATTCTGCAGGTATTTCAAGGTGCTGAGGGCTACCGAGGACAACCGTCTGCGGTGATTCGTTTTGGAGAAACCCTTTTTTTTCTTTTTCTCCACACAATGCCGCCAGCGCTACAAAAGATGTGATGCAACTCCACACTTTCTTGTTAGAGATCGAATAGCTCTCAATTAAGATGTGAACTCTTGGATGTTTTCCTGGAGTCCTTTTCTTAAGCTCATTTATCTGTTAGCCGTCCTCTACGTTTCGTTCACGGCTCGCAGCAGCTCTGCTGACTTCTGACCTCTAGACTGGCTGGTTTTCTCCCTCCTTGTCTGATTGAGATTTCTAACCACTCTTAAGAGGCTCTTGCTAAATGCTCATCAGCTGCCTACAGTGAGAGCTGGAGCACCAGCTGCCGTGGCCAAAAGCTTTTGGCAGAGACACTAAGTTTAGGTTCTGCTTTTTTCCCCTTTTTTTCCCTCCTATCTATGCCGTTTTAAGTTTTAATGGAGGCCATTTATATTGCTTCTAGGAAATTATTCAGTGCTTAAAAAGGAGCAATACCAGTAAATTGTTGTGAATGGGCTTATTCGCATAAAACTATTCCATTCCGAAAAACCAATTTGGACTATTTTGCCTCGGAATAAAATAATTACCCACCAATTTCAGCTTTACCTGAAGTAACAAGGGCCCTTAATAAGACACTTGAACCACTGAAATGTGATATGGGACACCTTCTAATGTACCCAATTTTTATGAGCTAGACAAGCTCCAGCTCCATATTGTGCGATTCGGCTTTTAAACAACTCGTTGCCACTGACTGAGGGCTTCTGTGTAGCCTTAACGCTCAATGCAGTCCTCTCTCCCCTAGTCAACCCTCTGTGCTTCCCCGCCCTACACCTTAAAAAAGCTGTACCCTTCTCTCAACTGCTCAAAGTCGACCTCCGCTGCACAAATCTCTTTAAAATTACCCTCACCACCCCTAACCTTCTCCAACTTGCTCTGAACACTCCTTAAAAAGGAACCTTCCCTAATTGAAGTGGTCCCAGCCACATTTAACCTCTGATTTCAAAACTACATTGTGCTGTGCCACACCATGCAATCCTGTACTCCTCTCCTCCAGGTTGCCCTCCATGGTTAAGTATGCGAGCAGCATCGTTGAATGCATGAGGTCTTTTAAGTCACACCCTGCTACTCTTCACCCTTAAGCTGCCCCCAAATTGCGCTGGTCAAAGTTTCCCTGTGACGTGCCATGCCACCCCACCCCGCTCTTCAAAGTTGCTATCGATGGGCTTTGGGATGTGAACAGCAGCTCTGATCGCAGGAGCTCCATCCTATTATTCTTAATTCTCTTCAAAGTGGCCCCCTCCCTGGTCAATGCTGCCCTCCTGCAAACCTCCTCCAAGTTAACCCCCTGAGCCCTGTGCCTCAATATGTCACTACATGGGTTTGTAAGCCAGCAGCAGCACCGATCGCATGATGTCTTTATACAGTTGCTTCCCACCTTCTTCAAGTAAACCCTCCGCCCTGCCCTCCCTCTCCTACTCACTAGGAGTGTAAATCACAGCCTCCATGAGGATACGATACGATATTGATTTCTTAAAGAAAGCCCCATTGGGAAACTCCAACTCCCATTGTCATTGTGACACAGCACTCCACAGCACACAAGTGAACTCTGCACACTGCACACAACGAAATTGCATTTATGCCTCACCCGTGCAAGGGGGCAGCCCTCAGTGGCGCCCCATGGGGAGCAGTGCGGTGGGACGGTACCATGCTCAGGGTACCTCAGTCATGGAGGAGGATGGGGGAGAGCACTGGTTGATTACTCCCCCCACCAACCTGGCGGGTCGGGAGTCGAACCGACAACCTCTGGGATGCAAGTCTGACGCCCTAACCGCTCACCCATGACTGCCCTTAAGGGACACTGTGTGAGATTTTTAGTTGTTTATTTCCAGAATTCATGCTGCCCATTCACTAATGTTACCTTTTTCATGAATACTTCCCACCAGCATCAAATTCTAAGTATTGCATTTTTCATACATGAAAATTTTGAATTTTGAATTTCCAAAAACAGCCATTTAGCTGCAAAGATGACTGTACTGTACTGACCATACTAGAAAATATTTGTTTACTACTTAGTAAACTTTCATGTAAAGATCAAATTTTGCAATAGGCAGCCCAGTTTCAATGGTTATTATTTTTCCGATTATTTTCTATACTTAATAATTCCCCACGATACGCTACGATTCGATTTAATTCAATTTCTACTTTCTACTTCTATTATGTTATGGAGCAAGGGCATTGGACAGGGGCCAGCAATTTGATTGTTTTCAATACTTAAGAATGCCCAAATACGATACGATTCGTTTAAATCGCCGGCCGTAGGATTGACGCATCGATACATTTCGATTATCATTTACACCCCTACTGCTCACCTCCTCGAAGTTGCCCTCCATGGGCTTGTAGGCGAGCAGCAGGACTGATCTCATGAGGTCCCCCACCAGGATGAAGTCCCCCTTGGTCTTCAGGTAGAGGGCCATGATGTTGTTGTAGTGGTTGCACTCCGTACGCAGCTCCTTCTCAGCCGTCCACTCGTATAGACGCACCTGCGGACCACAGCCGAGTAAGCGGAAGTGTGTTCGTGTTGTACAAAGAGCTGCAAGGTAAGCATGCTAATAAAATACTAAACGTTAGGCTAAAACAACAACAAGGGAAAAGGACAGGTTGGGGTTAGGAATTGTTTTGGTTTAGGCACAGCTTTTTTGTAGAAGAAGGT
>NC_085878.1:22168501-22173501 GCF_034702125.1 Engraulis encrasicolus
CTCAATCACTCGTTTTTCACGAACATACGGACACACACACACACACACACGATCACATACACGCTCCCTCTTCGCGCTCTTTAATCTCCTAAACTAATCAAGTACAGCCATCCATGTATTCATCATACAGACAGACATGTCGATCTACCAGACATGTCGAAGTACCATCCATTCAATCCATCCATCCATGCATACATTAATCTTTCTATCTTTTTTTAAATCTATGGCTGTACTATTCTATGCATGTACTATACAGTATATCTACACATCCATCCATCCACCCATTATATACCCCTCAATTCAACCATATATCAACCAACCCACCCACCCACAGCTCAGCCCAGAGTTTACATTTTACCGTCTGTGTAGAGGAATATGACGATGAGTCCCTGTTTGGTACAAACACAGCTAATGCCTCAACTAAGGATTTTTGAAAAGTTTTTTTTGTGGATTATCTAAGAAGCATATTCATTGTACAACACTAATGACCAATTACTAATTAATTTATAAGAATTAGCTGTGGTTGTACCACCTGACCCATCTGTGAACAAAAAACCCGTCATGGACCCATATCCATTCACCAACGCACCCAGGGGCGGTTCTAGACCGAAAGTACCAGAGGAGTTGAGGTGGTGCCATTATTTTTTCAGGGGGGCACATAAATTGACAAAAGTGATACATTTTTAATGTTATGAATACATAATGTACAAAAAATGTACACTCTGCGCCACTTCATCAGTCACACCTTGAGCTCCGTCTTACCGTCAGTGTAGTGGAATACGATGATGCGTCCTTGCTTGGGCTCCGCCTCCTCTGGGTAGACCATGGCCGTGCCCACCACGAAGTACACCGCCGGGTCTCTGCCCAGCTTACACGACACCATGCTCAGGGCATACTCGTTCTGGAGCAGCTGGTGGGCATGCAGAACTGCAGGGAGAACAGGGGCAAAGATCAGGGACATGTTATTATTTATGATATAATATAAAAAGATGATGCTAATAATTCTATCTTAATATTGAGGGACAGCCATGGTCTAATGGTTAAGGAGATGGGCTTTAGATCAGAGGGTTGGAGGTTCGAATTCTGCCCTTTCACTCCCTAAGGCAGTGTTTCTCAACAGGGGTGCCGGGGCACCCTTGGGTGCCGTGGGCCCCCCTCAGGGGTGCCGCGGAAACGTGGCTGATAAATAAATTGTGTAATATAATACATATTTTCTAAATTGATAAGTTAATGCTAGTCAGTGGAATCTTTCATCTGCCATTTACGCACGTCAAAGTAAATATAGGTCGCCCAGTCAGCTGCAATTTCGAACATAGGTTGTGTGACGTCTCCAAATGTGTTACTTTTCTAAGCTTGTGTGGTATCTGATGCGATGCCATGCTGCGGCTAGTTGGTTTGGGGTGCCTTTGACATTTTTTAAGAATTGAAAGGGTGCCTCGCCTAAAAAGATGTTGAGAAACACTGCCCTAAGGCACTCCATGGCTGAGGTGCCCTTGAGCAAGGAACCTAAGACCACAATGCTCCAGGGACTGTAACCAATACCCTGTAAATAACCAAGCCCCTTTGGATAACAGGGTGAGCTATGTATAATGTAATGTAATTGTATTACTGCATGCTACCACTACAACGTCTACTACTAATATTAACAACAATTAATAATCATCACCGTTCTCACCATCATCATAATCGTCATCCCCACCCATTATAAGTCAGTGTCACCACCACTACCATACAAATAATCATAATGATATACTATTCGCGCTATGCAAATACATTTAACATGCAGCACCAAAAAGTGCTTTGATGGCGAAAAGGGGTAAGAGTGACAGTAAATCATTCCAGAACGCAGCGCAGCTGACGGAACACTTTGAATATTAATGACCTGCTTCCTCTACTGCACGCTCCATATTTCCCTCTCGCTCGCCGTCTGCCACAAAATGTACTGGTCCACTGCAGTGTGTGCGTGTGTGTGCGTTTGTGTGCGTGTGTGTGTGTGTGCGCGGTTGCGTGCGCGCGCGCGTCTGTGTCTGTGTCTGTGTGGCCTGTAATGGTATGCTGCTGGTGTACCATGCTGGGAGCATTTGAAAGGTGTGCTGGTAAACTCACGCTCCGCAAGTCTGTTTGTCTGTGTCTACGTACTAAGCTTTGTGAAGGTTTGGATGTTTGAGTGTACCTTCGTCTGTGTGTGTGCTTGTCTACTAAGCTCTGTGAGAGTTTGTGTTTGTGTGCGTGTGTGTGTACCTTCAAATGTGTGCTGGTCCACCACGAGCAGGCTGTGTACCTCCACCTCGTCCCCAAAGGAGGTCTCGTGAGGGGAGGTGCTGCTGGGGAACAGCTTGCTGGAGCTCACACTGCTGGAGAGAGCCTGTTGAAAACACAGCAGGAGAGATCATTACACACCAGCCCACAAACACACACACATATGCACACAGACCCAAGCACACATGCACACAAGCACTGGCAAGCGCTCTCTCACAGATGCAGACACATACACTCACGCCTGCATGCATGCATTGTGTACACACATCCAAGCACGCACGCATGCTGACACAATGACACACCTTAAATACCATCTCATCACTCTTTTTTCTACATTATCTACGAGTTACGATGGAACACATGCATGCGCGCGCACACATACATGCACATACATGCGCATTCATGTGCGCACATACACGTGCACATACACGCACACACAGATATGCACGTATACACACAGATACGCACAAAAGACCTTTAATTAAAATCTATTCACTCGCAGTATTTCCAGGTCTTTGTAATGTATGCAATAGCAAAGCTTAATTAACAACACTGTGATTAACCGTGTGAATGGCTCCAAAGTGATTAAGACAAAACCCCGGGACCTAAACCCCTGAGGCATAGTAATGAAGCCAACCTGGCAACGCTCAGCTCGTTAACCTGATGGAGTGGTCCTGTTAAATAATAGACCCATGGCCCGGAACTGGCCCGGTTCTGGGGGTACTATTTGAATACTGGTGCTGGGGCAGACGGACTTGGTGGCACCAAACACATGAGCATGATTGGGTGGACAGTGCCCAGCGTTAGACCCAATTGGCTGGTTCGAGTTTAACAACTACCAGTCAGGCCTGGTAATGTCCAAGGCTGAAATTACTAGCCAGGCCATACCCTCCTAGTAGCATTGCTTCTAGTCAGGCCAAGAGTAATATAAATATTGTTTCTGATCTCCCAAAATATTGGGAACTCCTCCCACTTTGTCAGGAAGCAAACAACCAATAGCAAACCAAGGGAGGCGGGTCGATCATGTCGTTTGGGAAATGTAAATTATGCTCTTGGTCAGACCCAGTCTCGAAGAGATTTGAAAAGCTCGAAATTACTCCTTGAGCTGGCACTTTACACACGAACCTGACTGAGTGAGCAGTGCTAAACAACAGACCACATTGCCTGGTTCTGGTGCGGGAGGTGGGTTACCTGGGTACTTGGGTGCGGGGGTGGACTGGGTTGGTGGCACCATGGACCATGTACTTGATTAAGTAGAGCTAAATAATTCGCCCAGTGGCTCGGTAAAAGTTAAATAGTTCTGGTGCTGGGTGAGTAGCTTGAGTACTGGGCGCTGGAGCAGACTGGGTGGGTGACCCCATGGACCATTAACCTCACTGAGTGCTTCACATGGTAAACATGTTAATGGCTGGTTTTGGTGCGGGATGCGCCCACCATGCCAGGTTACCTGAGTGCTGGCGCTGGGGCGGACTGGGTTGGTGGCACCGCTGGCATCCTGCATCTCCACTCTGCTGGACAGCACGCCGAAACACTGGGACACCTCCTGGTAGCAGATCCTCCTGTGGGGTGGAGGAGACGTGACATGGATGAGACAGACACAGAGACAGACACAGAGACAGACACAGAGACAGACACAGAGACAGACAGACAGACAGAGACACACACACAGAGGGATCAATGTCACCATTATTGCAGCACTGGGAGGCCACGTGAGCTAATATTTAACACCTCCTCCACACTCTATGAGTTCACAGCCCATAAATTACCCATTTTACAGGCACTGAAGCTAGTAAATCATCTCAAATTTATGATCAGCTACCTATACGGTGAGCCTATCTTTCATAGACTGCCTTCAGGACAATAAATCCATTACCTTGTTAATTACGGCTTCAGATATACCACTTTTCTCCTTCTCCCGATTCTATTAAAAACTGTCACTGGTGGTCAATTGAGGTGACAGTTGCCTAGGTAACCACACTGGCATTATTATTGCCCCTCTCCCCTCCCCGCCTGACATCAAGTCAAACATCCCGCAGCCACAAATTAACAACATGCTGAACAAAGACAGCACCATACACAACCTCAAATTAATTTATTCAGATACAGCATTCTTGTTGCAATGTTAGTCAGTCAATACTAGAAAATCATATACCTCGACTTCCACAGAGGGCAACTGTAAGTCTCTCTCCGTCCTTGATCCAAAAATATTTGAATCTCAACTGCCATTTATTATCACTTGAATTGTTTTTATTGTGTAGAGCATTGCGACTGTAAACGACCATCATTTGTCTGTCGACATTATGCAGTCCAGTCACGGTTAGTTACCTGGCGCCTTCTAAACTTGAAGAAGAGAGAAGTGTAAGTCTGTACCCTTGTGCCTGTCTTATTCCCAGAGCTTGGCTACCCTCTCCAGGAATCGCTGGCATGTCAATCATCTTTATTGATTTTTAATGGAATCTCTTCACTTGGTGTCGCAAGGAGCAGAGTGTGTGAATGCAGCATCACATTACCCACATAATATACACACACACACTCATTCACACACACACCTAATCGCAAATTCTCTGCAGAGTCTGAGCTTATTTGTATTCCTCTACATCGACAACGACTGAATAAAGACACAACAACGCTTTCCGGATAAAATAAAAATGGACTAAAATAAAACGGGACCATTACTCCCAAGTCCCACAAGACTGCATTGTTCAACATAGAATGTAGAAAGCCACACTGCTGAATGAACT
>NC_085878.1:22176001-22186001 GCF_034702125.1 Engraulis encrasicolus
TTTATTGTGGCTCGTCTTTGGTGGACAAAAATAAAATGGATTACTATGAAGTATCACTTTGGCGAACCATTTTGCGGACGTAGTTGGAAGGCGGAAGTTGAAAGAGGTAGGTGCGCCACTTTCGAAAACTCCTGTTGTATCGTACCTATGGTACCTAATGGAAATGTGAACCACTGGATCGACTTGTATGGACCCACACACCACGGCCAAAGCGTTCAAAAGGGTTTTAATGCACGCTAGGAGCTTTAAAACAGGTCAATTACGTGCCCGAAGGGTCAGGTTTTAACCGAAAACAGCGCAATTGAACAACTTTGCGCAGCAGGCATGAAAATTTCTCGCGGTTTTGCCTTTCATCCCTTTCCCTCGGTCCACCCAAGATGGGATATTAATCCAAACTGGCCGGAATTCTCCTTTAAGTCATAACCTGAACCCCAGTGCAACACACACCTTATGTCATTACCTACGCTTGTACAGCAAGCATTTGTAAATGATCCCCTTATCACACAACATCCCCCATAAGGTAGTTATCTGCAAAACGCCACGCAAAACACCTAAGCTATAACCGTGGCCTGTACAGCACAATAATAGAACACAATAGGAGATGATCTCTCTGAACCACAGCACAGTACAGCAAAGCACAGCACAACATACCATACAATGCTTACATTGGAACATATGCTTGTATAGCACAATGCTGGAACAGTCGGAAAAAACACAATAAGAAATCTCTGCATCTTAAATTAAGGCACCTTGGGTTAATCATACAGCAACTTGGCAGAGTGGAAGTTTAGTTACTAACTCCAAACTTTGTCCTTGTGTGATCGTTCTCTATTGTCTCTCTGATCTTTCTCTACTTTAGTGTATTTTTAAATCTGCATATTTGCATTTTTCTGCATATTTTGCAATTCCTGAGGCCAAACAAACATCACCTCATTGTTTTAAAAGCACACATGCCTTAACAGCTGCTGAACTAATGTAAAATGTGTGTGCGATTTCATGCCCAGGAGCAACACACACCACTAGTAACGCAAAAAAGTAAAGAGGGGCAAAAAAAGAAGGTGAGGGCCAAGACATCGACAAAACACAGTCTTGAGGTGATGCCAAAGGCACCTGAAGGCAATGACCTCATTGTCTGCATTAAATAATTGCGATTTATTGGTGGTGGGGGAGGGGGGGGATAGCCCCCTGAGACAAGACATTTCGTTTTCCCCAGCACATACAAAATCTACCTGACAACATAATGTAAACTTATTGATTTCATGAGTACCAGTCATGTGAAAAAGCACCAAAGCCTGGGACGGTGTACTGCAATGCACAACCACATGAACGACACACAGTAGCAACTGACTCGTATAGAAGTTGTGGTAGTCCATCATTGGAACAGTATGGAAGGCCGATGGTGTCCGGGGTGCACTGACCTGTCTGTAGGTCCAGGCCGAAATAGAAGAGAGCTCCGTCTCCAAGGGCGCACAGCAGATAGTGGCTGCCCTCGAACGTGGTCATCAGGATGGAGCGAGGGATGATCTCTGTGGGAGGGAGAAGAGGGGGAGAAGGGAGGGAGGAGAGGAGAGGAGGGACCAGAGGAGAGGACCAGAGGAGAGGAGAAGAGAGGAGAGGAGAGGGGAGGGGAGGAGAGGAGAGAATAGGGTGAGAAGGGTGAGAAGGAGGAGAAGGGAGGAAAGAGACAAGAGGAGGGAGGGAAAAGAGGAGAGAAGAGGATGAGAGGGATGGGGTGGTGGAGGTTAGTGAAATAAGGAGGGAATATCATTTGTTTTATTCTCACTCTCCCTCCCTCCTGACTGGGTCAACACCATTAACCTTATGGTGGAATCACCCTTGTCCCCTTTATTCTTTACCCTCTGAGAAATACACACTAGGACAGTCACGGATATATGCATCCCTGCATTCACACACACACAGCGCATACAAATAGATGTATACATTAGTAAAATAAAAAATAAACAAATAAATGAAGTCAATACCATAGCAGTTTCAAATTCCACACAAAAGGCAATCAATAATCCTTTAACAATTGAGTCTAGTACTTTTTTATATTAACCATTAGCAAATCAAGGCGCTGCATGCACAAGCACACCTGGCCCTATGCTCCTAATGCACATATACTGATCTTCAGCCCCTGTGTCTCCTCAACTCCGCACGCGCACACACACTCTCTCTCTCTCTCTCCACCCCCAACCCATGCCCCCGTGTTTCCTCACCTCCGCCCAACATCTCCTTGTGCAGGGGGCTGAAGCAGGGCAGCTTGAGCACGCGGGCCGAGATGTCTGTCCAGAGGCCCACGGCGCACAGCCAGGACTCGCCGCCGCTCTCCCCCAGCGGGGTGATGTCCAGGCAGGCCACCTCGTGCTCCATCTCTGTGGTGCTGCACAGCGGACGACGAGAAGTTGGAGTAGGAGAAGGTAGAGAAAAGGTCGTTAATGAGCCGTCTGAACATCATTACAGTGTAGCACTCAGGATGGGAGGGTGAAAACTCTGTTGTTGAGGGTGGAAAACACCACAATGTAGAGTCTATAATGTAGCTGGACTGGTGAAACTGCTGACAGAAAATTCACTCGTTCATTATATTGAGCAGCAGTGGTAATGAAAGAACGTAAGAATACTTCATCACTTTTACTAGTCCCGTCTAGAACTTCATGTCAGTCTGTAAATGTCAGTCCTGTGTATGTCTATGACCTGGCATGGTATAGAGACAATAAAAGCTGACTTGACTTGGAAAAAAACCCCATCCAATACAAAGTAGCTGGGTAGCAGAGGAGGAAAGAGGTAGAGAGAGTGTTTTAATGAGCAGCCGGAAGACCCCCCCCCCCCCCCCCTCAGTGTAGCACTCAGCAGTGTAGAACTGGGTGGCACATTGGCTCAGTGGGCCAAGGTGTTGTACTATTACACCATGGACCCCAATTCTATTCGAACCAGAGGTCCATTTCCCAAACCGTCCCCCTCTCTCTCTCCACTCATTTTGTGCTCGTCTCTACGAAAAAGACAGAAAAAGCCCATAAAAATATATTTTGAAAAAGTGCAGAAGCTGCAATGCACCACGGTATGGAACTGGCGTGTCGTGGCCGATAAGCAGGGGAACACGAACCTGAAACATGTACTCCTCCATCACACAGAGGACTATGCACTGCAGTACACACAGTATAGTATGTAGTGTGTGAACTATGTTAGCTGGGTGGCCGAGCAAGGAAAAGGTCGAGAGTATTTTAACGAGCAACTGGAAGGCCACCATCGATGTCGCAGTCAAGACGGTGTAAGCTCCGCTAGGCTGATGTAACTCTACAGTGTAGCTGCGTCAGGCTGCTGACACGCTGTGGAACACCATTCCCAGAACTTACACTCGTTCATTAAAAAGAGGACTGAGTGGGGTATGAAAAGATGGAATTGGATTCATGTCACTAAAGCCATACAGTGAGTTATGTAGCTACCTGTGCAGCGGGAGAATTAGAAAGGTCAAAAAGGGGTTTTAATGAGCAGGCGGTGACAAAAACCCTACTGTGAAACACTCGGGAGTGGAAAACTAGCTGCAGCATACAACTGGACCAGTGAAAGACCCATGGAAGCAAAAATAGAAGAGAAGCCAAGTTCACCATTCATTCCTATGAGCCTGGCGACCAGGAGCGAAGAGGAGTGAAGCGAAAAAGAGTGAAGACAAGAAGACGCATAACCCTATGCAAATGAAGAGAGAATTTACCAGGCAGCTACCAATCAAACAAACAACAACAAAAATGTGTCAATTGATTTGAGTCGCAATTATGACCTGCTGACTGTTGAGCTGTCAGAATATGGAACACTGGATTTCGCCGGGCTTGGCTCATTCGATATAATGTACAACACCAAGCAATCACAGTGTGAGTGCAATGTGAATGCACAGCCTAGGTGCAGTCGTGCACCACATGAACAAACAAGTGAACGATTTGGACACAGAGCACTCCGTGTAGCCGGGATAGTGGGATGCTACAGGGTGCTTAGACTGAAGTGAAGTGCTTCTGTGGGTTTCAGATTTTGTCAAATTTATTTCAAACTTGACCTTATTATTCATGTGCGGCGTCTGCCTGCCAGTTTGCTAGGGCCCTTGTATGTGTTTGTGAATTGCGTGTGTTTGTGGATTGCGTGTGTGTGTGGATTGCGTGTGTGTGTGGATTGCGTGTGTGTGTGTGGTTAACTTTGGTGTGCTCGTCTCTAGGCTGTCAGCTAACCCCATTAGAGATCTCTTGCAAAAGAGCAGAAATTACTGTTAAACGGTTCCAATGCAGAATATGAGGAGAAAAACAAAATTGAGTTATTCCAGAATTCTATTATGTGGCAAAACTAAAGTGCTTCTGAGCAACAACAAAAAAGCATCCTGGGTACAAATGTGTGGGATGATTAATAACTCTCTCTCTGTCTCGGTCTCCTCTCTATGTTTCTTTCCATGTTTGTATCTAGCTCACTCTCTGCCTTTCTCTTCCTCTGTGTTTGGCCCTCTCTCCCTCTCTTTCTCTCTGCTTGCCCCCCTCTCCCTCGCTCCTTCTCTTTCTCTGCACACATCCCTCATTCTACCTTTTCTCTTTGCTTCTCTCTCACCATCACTGTGCTCATCTCTCGTCTTTTTCTTTTTTTCCTCACTGCGTACTTCTTATTCTCACTCAGTGTGTCCCTCTCTCATTCTCCCCCTCTCATTCTGTTCCTCCTTCTCTGCTGTTCCCTGCAGTAGTTAGTGACTGAGTGGAGGGTGATCATTACGATGGTGAAGAGTGTTCCTCCATGTCCACCTGCCGCCAGCAGTAGCACCTGCCAGTGAAGGACCACAACCTGCTCCTATTCAGCACTACTGCTGCTACTGCTGCTGCTGATGACACAGGATAGTGCTGGCATCATTAAAAGTGTTGGCATCA
Organism: Engraulis encrasicolus; assembly: GCF_034702125.1. Taxonomy (NCBI): domain Eukaryota; kingdom Metazoa; phylum Chordata; class Actinopteri; order Clupeiformes; family Engraulidae; genus Engraulis; species Engraulis encrasicolus. The sequence goes on from NC_085878.1 coordinate 22,180,894, forward strand.
TTAAAATTCATACAAAACCACACCAAAGTCCACTCCAGCTGCATTTGCTATTAACAGTATTTTTTGTCATCTGTATGCATTTCTACAGTGTTGGTGAGCACTGTATTGGATGGTAAGTTGGTGTGAGTGTGTGTGAGTGTGTGTGTGTATGTGTGTGTGTATGTGTGTGAGCAGGATGCGGGCAGAGCTGACTTCCTGGAGCTTGCTAGTAGGTGTGTGGGTGTGCTAAGGGATTAGTCTAGCATGCAGGTGTGTGTGTGTGTGTGTGTGTGTGTGTGTGTGTGTGTGTGTGTGTGTGTGTGTGTGTGTGTGTGTGTGTGTGTGTGTGTGTGTGTGTGTGTCTGTGTGTGTGTGTATGGGCTGGTGGTGTAGCTGCCCTGCGTGAGGTATCTGGGGCCTGTACCTGAGCTGCTTGAGCCATCCATTGTGTGTGTGGGTGGTAGGTAAGGGAGTGTGTGCGTACCGGATGCTTGAGTTCTCCTCTGTGTGTGTGTGTGTGTGTGTGTGTGTGTGTGTGTGTGTGTGTGTGTGTGTGTGTGTGTGTGTGTGTGTGTGTGTGTGTGTGTGTGTGTGTGTGTGTCATCAGTAAGCACTACAGCATGCCGTGCACGGGCAACAACACCTGCGTGTGTGCCTGATATCCTGGAGCTGTACAGCATGTGCGTCTGCTTGAGGTCTTCTCTGTGCGTGTGTACCTGATGTGCTTGGGCTCTCTGCTGAGTATCTGCCAGTAGGGCTGCACTCTGCCCACAGCCAGTGCCACCTCTGTGTCTGTGTGTCTGTGTGTGTGTGTGTGTGTGTGTGTGTGTGTGTGTGTGTGTGTGTGTGTGTGTGTGTGTGTGTGTGTGTGTGTGTGTGTGTGTGTGTGTGTGTGTGTGTGTGTGTGTGTGTGTGTGTGTGTGTGTGTGTGTGTGATATGCTTGAGCTCTCCTGTACCTGCTCTGCATCAACTCTCTAGTCACTATCTGCAAGTAGTGCAGCACTAGCCTCACGGCCAGCACCACCTGTGTGTGTGTGTGTGTGTGTGTGTGTGTGTGTGTGTGTGTGTGTGTGTGTGTGTGTGTGTGTGTGTGTGTGTGTGTGTGTGTGTGTGTGTGTGTGGCGTGTACAGTAAGTGTGTGTCTGTACCTGATCTACTTGAGTTCTCCAGCATGCATGCGTGTGTGTGTGTGTAAGCGTGCTCGCCCGTCGACAGGGGGGGACAAAGGGGTATGTTTTCCCGTGCCCAGGGGCACAAAATTGGATCCCCATTACATTGTATGTATTGGATAGTGGGCCTTTTCAGATTACTTTGTCCTGGGCCCAGGAAAAGAATGTCAGCGGCCCTGCGTGTGTGTATGGTAAGTGTGTGTGTTTGTGTGTGTGTGTGTGTGTGTGTGTGTGTGTGTGTGTGTGTGTGTGTGTGTTTGTGTGTGTGTGTGTGTGTGTGTGTGTGTGTGTGTGTATACACACATAGTAAGTGTGAGCGTCTACATAGTAAGTGTGTGTGTGTGTACCTGATCTGCTTGAGTTCTCCGGTGAGGATCTGCAGGTAGTAGAGCACTCTGCCCACGGCGAGCACCACCTGTGTGGGGTTGCAGGCGGCCACGCTGATGTTCCTCCCCTGGGGCTCCTTCCACTCGCTCACCAGGGACTTGCTCTCCTGGGTCACAAGGCGCACCGAGCCCGAAGTAATCTGCCCGACAACAAGGGGAAATGGCCATTACTATTGGTCCAGCGTTAATTTAAAAAAAAAGTAAATTAATAAATAAATAAAACAGTTTGTTTGGTCCAATTAAAACCGCATTTGGGTGATTTCAATTGCAGCAGTGGAGCAGAGTAGAGATGCTTTATTTTATTTATACCAAGGGAAATCAACGGTTAAAAGAACCAATATTGGGGGGACCAATTCTTTATTACAAGCAAAATTCGTGTTGCATAACGAGCAACTATGTTACATAACGGGCAACTCCCCATCAATAAAGCACATTAATTGTGCTGGTTTACAGCTATGTAACAAGTTAACCATTTCAGGGATTCAAATAGCACCGCTTGTTTCAAACACGTCGACTGCCTATTTGCAGCTAACTGATGCAATTCGGTGGACACAAAGCTAACATAGCTACATAGATAGGCGACCAGGTTTGAGCCAATACCCAACTAATGGCAAAATATTGACTTAACACACACGCATGCACACACACGGCAGACGGAAAAGAGGCACATGCTGCTTAAACAACCACACAGACGTTGGAATAAGGTGGTCTAGCAGCCATGGGCAGACTGGAGCCCTTTCAGACACAGTGGTGGTCTCTTCCTCCACAGACTTTGCACACTTAGCAATATCTGCTGAGAGGATGAGGCATGAATTACAATGTCGACGCTTGTGGCTTCAATCGATTCCCGACTCAAATATTTAAAAATGCATTAGGGCCTGATGTGTGAGGGAATGAAACATTCATAACTGAGGAGAGGCTTGTGCTGACATCCTGCTTTCTTGCGGTGGGTAAATGAGCCTTTTATGAGGAAAAGCTTGCCTGGCCACCGCAGAGAGTGCCCTCTCATGGTCAGTTGAAACATAACCATGATCATGCAGTCCTTTACATGGGTCTTTTACAGAATACCTCATGAATGACACACTTCTAGCCATAAAATATGAAATTTGGATCAAATGACTGTTGGCCAAAACACCTCCATCTATCGAACTAAGTGTATGCGCATAGTTACGCATAATGCACTAAGGGTTTTGGTTGAGTGAAGACCGTGATGAGAAACAGAGCAGTATCGAAGGGGTTAATGGTAGCGCCATATGCGGATCCCCTTCGCAAAATCTGATTAACATATTTATTCACCTACCTAACAGTGTTTGAGAAACACACAGCAAGTAAAACAGATATCTGTAAATAACTGTCCACACAAATATGTTCTCACCCGCCTTCAAGTAGACGTGATGAAAACCTTACTTAACTTTCCATCTTCTAACCCACTGAAACTTCATTAACACCACAAGACAGTCAATCCATAAATGTTTGGAGCCTCTGACAACTGTGATAAACTCCTTTTTTAAAGCTTTGCATTTAATTTATGAGCAAATGTGGAGCAGCTTACACTGCATATTCAACGTGTGAGCTCTAATTGCTGCCCATCACAGGGAAGAAACAGCTGCGGGCCGAATACTCTTTCGCTGCTCAAAACGTGCTACGTACGCACATCAAGTCACAACTTTCAAATCAACACAATTTACACCGTGTCGTGCCCATGCTAATGTTGAAGGCAGGCTGGTCTGGCAAGGTCAGGGCAAGTCTGCATAAGCAGCAGGGCTGTCTGAGGCTACTGACCGTCTGGCCTTCTGAACCATACCAGAACTTTGTGCTGCCCGGTTTGGTTATCAGATCATTTGAGAAGATTTGCAAAAAGCAAAATACTTGGCGACACATTGTTTAAGTTTGGGCCGCTCCAAATAATCTCTCATTGTCTCTGCATCTGTAGATGATGGATAAAAACAACCTCTTCCAAGTCATGTGTTGACACTGTCATGCTAAGGCTAGGGGCTGGCTTTGATTAAGGTGACAAGTCAATAAATGGGGGGGAAACACAAAATGTGTTAAATGTCTCTGTCGGTAGAGTACCCACATAAAAATGTGACCACTGTGTAGTACCATGTCCATAGTCTTAGTCATAACCAGAGTTATGGTCTTCACAACCGCTGTGCAATGTTGTCTGGTCCCTCCAGCTATGGCATTGACAATGTCTATATGACACTCGCCACGGCCCATAAAAGCTTATGGAGCCGTGTGGAAAAGCCATTAAAGTTATAGTGGGCCGAGAGGATGTGACCAAAAAGCGGAAAAACAGTCCAATCCCCCGGTGACCGTTCCGCCCTTTAGTATGGAGGACTGCAGCTTGTGCTATGTCCAGGCTTGCAATGGGTCCAGTCCAATAACATCAGTATACTATTTACCAAGGTCGGCTATAGAGCATGTAATATTATGAAATCTTGATTAAATGATTAGTGGTTGCACATAGCTGTTCTCAACAACGTAGCACTAGGTTGAAAACAAAATGGGACACAAAGGACTGGGGTTTGTTTGCCTTTTGTCTTTTATGCCTTTAACCAATTGTGTCCTGGAGCATCATACGTATACGCTGCATTCAAGTTCTTGAGATTTGAGCTGTTTTATTAAAAATGTGGGTATGTTAAAGCTGAATGAACACTATACTTGTGTAAAATGAAGGTTCTAGCTTTTAAATGCAACTTATGTCATGTTTTTATGTGCTTTGGAGGCTGAGATATCTAGGTTTTAATACGGAGAGGGCACCTTTTCTCAAAAAAGGCTTAGGCTAAAATGGGTTAATGTAGATAGGACAGCGAAGAGATGACAGAAAGTAAATTGGGAGAGAGAGATGGAGTAGGATTGAGAAATGACCCTGGGTCCGGCCTGTGAAACCCGTTCGCACATGGTATGGTGCCTTAGCCTATTGCGTCACAACACCCAGCGTCCGCATTCTTCATTCAGGTTTGTTGTGTCGTGTTGGCCCTTTATTGGGAGGAATTAATTTCTTTTAATTGAGTACCCCTGGGTCCTTGGCGTTTCACAGAATGAGTGATGATTTTCTATGGAATGCCTGGTGTTTTACAGAATATGCGATGTTCTTTGGAATGCCTGGTGTTCCTTTGGAGTGCTTGGTGTTCTAAAATTGTGTTTAAGTGTTTTATAGTGTGCATGGTGTTCTAGACAGTTTATTGGAGTTGTAGAGGGGCGCCTGGTTGTAGATGGTTACCTGGATGAGCTGTTGATGGGCCACGTTGCCACAGAAGAAGGTCTGCTGGTTATCCACAAAGCCTGGGAGCTCTGTCTCCTCCACCTCCTCTCCACTCAGCATTAGGACTCTACACACACACGCAAGCGCGCACACACACACACACACACACACTTTCATCAGACACAGCTCAGTGACACAGTCAAAACAACAACTTGTCAATAAAGCAATGACTGAGGCAGCTTTGCTTAACAGTCTGCTAACAAAGTCTTGCATCTTCTGTTAAATGGAGAATCCGCTTCCAGACGGTGGCTTGGACCACCACCAAACACAATTATTTCTTTGTTGCCTCATTTCCAATATTCTCA
>NC_085878.1:22191001-22213501 GCF_034702125.1 Engraulis encrasicolus
CAGGTAGGACCAATTTCCTATGTGTGTGAAGCCTGTGTTTGTGAGACCCGTGGGGAGGGAGAGAATCCGCCGTGATTCTTGTCCAGTGTGGTAGCTTTTTTTCCTGGTGAACCAGAAGCTATGTGTTGACGCCCAGGGCGGGGGCTGGGCTACACAAACAGGCTACTGGTTCACCAGGAAAGTAGCTTTTGTGATGGTCACCGGATTCTCATGTGCCCGGTAACTGTTTGTAAAGTTGAGTACAGGGTACCGTTGAGGTAAATCAAATATACCCGTGTAACTACAAGACTCTGATTTAATTCCAAGGTGTAGGCATAACAGAAATGACAGTCCCAAAATATTTGGTGACCATATCGAAGCGTGTGTAATATCTGTTTACGTTGACATTCGCTTCCTGCCACACCTTTGTACCACATCGCTTGCCGTAGCCTCGTACAAGTAGATGTAGGCCTACATTTGCACGAGAATCCAGTTCGTATCACGAAAGCTATCACACCGGTTTGTTCGCCGTGGTGCTCAGTGGTCTATATGACACCATGTTTTGAATCCTGTGTGTCTTGAGCATCCGCCGTGATGCTCAGTCTACATTGCTGCTGCTGTGTGGTTTATGTGAGATCACTGTTTGAATCCTGTGTGTGTGTGTGTGTGTGTGTGTGAGAGAGCAGTGGGCTGTGAAGGAGCTTACACTCTCCACTACTCTCCCCTCACCTACCCTCCTCTTCTCCCCTCCTTTTCTCCTCTCCTCTCCTCTCCTCTCCTCTCCTCTCCTTTCCTCTCCCCCTCTCCTCTCTTCTCTCCTTTCCTCTCTTTTCCCATCTCCTCTCCTCTTCTCTCTTCTCCTCTCCCTCTCCTCTCCTCTCCTTGAGCTCCTCTCCTCCTCCTCTCCACTCCTCCTCCTTTCTCCTCTCATCTCTTCTCCTCTCTCTTCTCCTCCCCTCTCCTCCTCTCTCATCTCCTCTCTCCTCTTCTCTCCTCCTCTCCTCTCCCCTCCCCTTCTCTCCTCTCCTCTCCTCTCCTCTCCTCTCCTCTGCTGTCCACATTGGTGCTGTGTGGTATATGTGAGACCACTGTTTGAATCCTGTGTGTGTGTGTGTGTGTGTGTGTGTGTGTGTGTGTGTGTGTGTGTGTGTGTGTGTGTGTGTGTGTGTGTGTGTGTGAGTGTGAGTGTGTGAGAGAGAGAGAGATAACTAATAGCATTTTCTCTGCGGAAATGCAGTAAGCTTATGTCAAAATATGTAGGCCTACCTTATGTTAAGAAAGCTGCTATGACATATGGAACTTGTCGGTAGGCCTATTTGGTAATTATTTATTTGAAAATCTGATATTGAAAAAGTTGCCTCACCAGCCATAAATCCCAGCGCACGTTACTGTAGCACATGACACTGTGTCTGCCACAGGGCTCTCTAAATGGGTCACGAATTCCGGCGAGGTCTCAAAACGTCTGACACCTAAAACGCTTTTCTGAAACCTTGTTGGAGGCAAATGCCTTTAAAAAGTCTCCCACTCTCTGTTTAACATGTCACATGTGTGAAAAAGGGGGCCACGGCAGTTATTAAGCCAACACAAAAAAGGGCCAGGGCCTTGGAGAGTCTGAAGCGGTTTGTGTGCGTGTGCCTGAACATGCTGTGAATGGCTCTGTTCCCGACAGCAAGGGCAATTAACCCCTTGATGTCCATAGTGATGTGAGCTCTAGTTATGCCACTGCACCCAGAGAGAGTGTCCATGCCTCTGGCTGGAGTGATGTTCGTACCTGACCCTGGCCTTGTTGCTCTTGGTCAAACACACAAATGAGACCATCTGGCTAGGCCAGGCTCTATTAAAAGGCAAAAAAAGCTGTTCCTGGACAATCTTTGGTTGGGCCACTACACAGAGTGTCCCCCCCTCCTGCCTGTCCCTGTCCAGAGTTATTAGTTATTACTTGACCCGAAACTCTCCTTGTCCACCATGTGCATATGGTCATCTAGTTAGGCCACGGTACCCAGAGAATCTACCTGCCTTTGGCTGGAGTGATGTTTGTACCTGACTAATAACTATGCCCGGCCCTTCCCTGATTACTGGAGTTTTAAGAAATTTCACTGGCACACTCAACCGCAACAAAGATCTCACAGGTTGAAACACGTAATAAAACTGAAACAAGAAACCAGATTTCCTTTTTATTTGATAGTGATACACCGTGTTATCCAGTACCATCCTCTCCAGGTCCACCATAGTTAGGCCACTGCACCCAGAGACGGCAAAAACCAGATTTCCTTTTTATTTGATAGTGATACGCCGTTTTATCCAGTACAATCCTCTCCAGGTCCACCATAGTTAGGCCACTGCACCCAGAGACCGCAAAAGAGAGAGAGAGAGAGAGAGAGAGAGAGAGAGAGAGAGAGAGAGAGAGAGAGAGAGAGAGAGAGAGAGAGAGAGAGAGAGAGAGAGAGAGAGAGAGCACGAGAGCACGAGAGAGCACGAGAGAGCACGAGAGAGATTCTGTAGTTGGAGTCTTTCCTGTCCCTTTCCTTGTCTCTGCACGCACGCACGCAGGCACACCTCTAGCAAGGCCAGTGCTCCCACAGTGAGTGTGTCCTTGCGTCTAGCCGTCTGGCTGGAGTGGTGTTCTTACCCAGCCCTGTCCTTGTCCCTACAGGTCTATCACACACTCTTCCACAATTGGGTACCTCTAGTTATGCCACTGCAGAGAGAGTGTCCTTACCTACCTGAAGTGGTGTTTTTGCCTGACTAAAGTTGTGTAATAAAACTGGGAGCTGAAACGATGTGCAGAGATTTTTTCTTACCTGGCCCTGTCCTTGCCTCTCCAGGTCCACCACACACATGTCCACGATGGGGCCCAGGTTAGTGAAGGTCTCCATCACTCCCACGTAAGAGCCCTGGTCATTGCTGTCCACATTCAGCTGCAATGGGAATAGGTGGGAAACAAAGGCATTAGAGGACATCAGACATATTAACGCATCTATGCAGCCATGGTTAAGGAGTTGGACTTTTACATTACATTATATTACTATTACACTTTTATCCAAGATGACTTACAGTAGTAGGGATTCAAACCTGCTACAACCCTCCGAGTCTGATCTAAAGACCAACTCTGCTGATTCTGCCATGGACTGTTGGGCTTGTAGCAAAAAGCTTCCCAACAGCACCATACATAGAATCTCGTTACAAGAACTGTGCAACTGTGCTACACCTAACGACACAAAATTTGCTTTTTTAACTGCCATTATTGTTATGAAAACACCTGCTGGGCATTCGTTTCATTACCTTGCAACAGGGCTGCTGTGGCAACAACTGCTCTGCATTACGGCCTTAAAGAGGCCATGACAATAGCAGCAGCCAAGCTAACTAATTCGGGAAGATTGAGGATATGATTAGCCGCTAATGTTATGAAGCACATAGTTGCGGGCATTAGCTCAGACGCTAGCTCATTAGCCACGCAAAACAACAACAACCAAACGAGAGCAGCATCATAATAATGTGCGCTACACAGGCCTGGCCTAATGTGTAACAGTGCTGTGACGAGGACACAAAGGGACCGTGATCATCAGTTGCACTGCAATAACACAAGACTGAGCAGCACGTGAACTCTTTCCTGTCATTTCGTTTTTGATCAGGTTAACGTGCCGTCTCTTTGCAGAGAGGGGACTTGGCTATTCTGAACTGAAATGGAATTATACCAGATTATATCCTTTTTTCAGCTTTGCCACCCATGGCTGTTTTGGTGTCATTTCAAGTCATTCTCAAATCATCCAGCTGTTTATGACATTTCATTCATTTCCACATCAACATAACAAGAATCACTAATTCCCTACATCAGTGTGTAATTGGACACACAAACTTCCCATTGACTAATGTACGTAAAACAGATTGCAAAACAGACAGTTGCTTACAGCGTGTATTATGCCGGCCTGCTCCCGAAATGCTCAGTGCGTTATGGAAATAAGTGTAAGCCTTCTACCTCATCATCACAGACATAAATCTTGTGATACGAGAGCGGGATATCGGCCCATCACCCGTCTGGGTACAGCTGTTGCAATTCTGAGAAATCTTCCTTATTTCATCACTCTACTCCACTTGTTTTAAATCCAATTGTGAGTCATGCAGTGTTTTTTCTACAGCAGTGAGGTAGAACAGTAGGCATGAATTCCAAAAGCACTAGCCTACATAATAATGTACAATGTTAAGCACTAGCCTACATAATAATGTACAATGTTAAGCAATGTTACATATTACGTTATGTAGAGGCACTACCAGGGGTGAAAAGTAACTTAACTAATTACACTTACCATCTGGTACTAAAGTATTGTAATTGATCAGCTTTTATTAGTATTTTGTAATTATGAAGCAGTTTTTAAAAGAAGTACTTTTACTTGTACTAAACTACATTTGGACCCAGGTACTTTGATCTATAACTCTGGAAACAGGGCAGAGTACTGAGTACAATTGGATTGATAGAGACAAAATAACAAGCAGAGTAATAAAACAACCTGCCGGAAATTACGCAGGATTGCATGTAGCATTCAATATTTTACGTGTTCAATCTTTCTTGGATTAATTTGTTGGATGATGATTGGTGCCAAGCAAGAGATAGGTCACTGAGGACAATGTTCAAGAAAAAGATTAAATTATTGAGAGGAAAGCTTGTTAAAAGTATCAAACTAGATTTTTAGATGGGTTCTTTTACTTCTACTTGAGTAGGACTTAAAGAGGCCATGCCAATTTTTTTAAACTTTCTTGAATGATTATATGTTATAACAGTTCATAATATGTTTTCCTGGTCGTGTTAATGTGAAAGATTTTTTTTATTTCGTTTGATTGTTGTAGTTTATGAAAATAACAAAACGGCTAAGCCTGGCCAATTGAAAAAACAGGGCAGGCTTACGTCACCCTGACTACCCGCCGTTTGGCCACGCCCACTTTTGACGAGTCAAAATTCATAAACATTATGAATGGAGCATCTTGGCAACTCGTAACCAAACCTTACTCATATCACTGATAACTAAACAGCATAAACACCCATTGTGCTGAGGATTGCACATGTAGATATGGTAACAAACCATCCATGACTTTTCACTGGATACCTAAAAATAAAAGAAGAAAGCTGAGGTGGATCCATCCGGAAAAAAACGTCCAACTACTCACCGAGTAGCTAGCACCTGGTAAGTGTCTTTGTTTTACACTGTAACCTCTTAATACGTAAAATATAGGCAATTAAAGTAAGGTGTCATGTAGATGACATTTCAATTCAAGATGCTTTCCATAAGAAAGCATCAATGATGCAGAGCTATGTTCTACCTAGCTAACCTTATGCCATAGCAGCAACTGGCACTATGCTAAGATATTGTTATGCTGAGATATTGAGGGCTGTGTAATGCGTGTACATAAACACGGTATTTTTTTAGTGCTCTTAGTAAAAAAGAAAGGCTATGAAGTTCAGTGTTATGGTTTAAATGTAAAAGTAAACCATGTGTACACATCTCTAGCGCCGAATTTCCTATAGTAGGCTTACTCTTCATAGGATGCTGTCATGAAATGCCAGTCACATTATCCATAACCTGCACAGGCCTACCCAGCCTTCGAGTGCGTTTAAATATGCGTTTTAATAGCTATGCGACCTTGCCTCCTCCACTTGCTTCTCGTCATGATGACATCACTGACAACAGCATTATATTTCAATATCTTGCAAAAGCTCAATTGTAAAGTGTTTTCCTCATTTGCAAGTGGGATGGTGAATGAAAAACAGTCCCTCAAAAGTTGTTGTGGCGAGGCTGACAGCTTTATCGTTTTCTCCACGGAGAAGGGCCCAGGAGGTGGGACGAGGAGACAAGCACAAGTGGAGGAGGCAAGGTCACATATTGGGATGCACATTTCATGTTGTCCTTGTAATTAATGTTAAGTGTAACACTTAATGTTTTCACAAAATTGTCTGCCTTCCAAAATGAGACATCAGTGGCCTAATGGTTAGGGAGGTGGTCTTGATATTGGGGCAGGTGCGAAACCCATCCTTACCTCTCTCCTCATCTCCATCATGGCTGAAGTGCCCTTGAGCAAGGCACTTAGCCCCACAATGCTGCAGGGACAGTAACCAATTCACTGTGATAAACTTGGTTGTTTGGGATAAAAATTGTCATTTAAGTATATCTTTCTATTTCTCCAGGTGAGAAGAGCAATGACCTGATGGCTGAGATTGGATGTATGGAAGAGACCGAGGTCCAGCACACCAAGCCAAGTTTAACCAATTAACTTCCCCATTTCAGCGTCTGCACCACACCATTTCAATGTATTAATCAGATCATTCAGTTGTTCATAGACTTTATTTTTAGACACAAAGTACACATGCATTTTAGGGTTACGAAGGTGATACGAGGGGACGTCTATCCTGGGATGGACATATAGCAAATGTGCATTTTATATTAATGAATGGTTCTCTGAACTACTGTGGTATCCTGACCTGAGTTCATATTATTACTTACATGCAGTATAATCCAGGCACCAAAATACCCATGTAACTGGATACATACATATACTGGATAATAAAATACCAAAGGAAATGCCTGGACGGACATCATTTCAGTTATTTCATATACATGTATGTTATTATCACAACTACTGTGTGTCATCACTGACTACTACCACAACAGGTACAGGTCAGGAGATGAATGCATCAAGGGAGGAACGTGGGGGTAGGCACGGTGGATAAGGAGACCAGCATCACTGATAGTGAGGCGCTGGCAAAGCCCAAGTGAAGCCCCACAGGCAACTTCTTCATGATGGCGTCCTGTTCTGATAAAAAAGGAAAACATGTTATTTAAATTAATATGGTAATGCATTGTAATATACAGGTGTTAGACAATGAAAACACCTGACATTTTGGTGTGGGAAGTTTCATGGATAAATTGGACCACCTTGGTGGCCAGTCTACATTAATTGCACATTGCACTAAAGAGCAGTGTGTGAAGGCTCAATTAACAGGGAAAGAGCAAAGCACATAACAGCATGGGTGACATACCACCATTAAAAAAAAAAAAAAAGACATGCTTCCTCTTGTGTCCACAGTTAATCCTGTTGGATGTGGTTCATCTTGGTGGTATGCAGACATTACCTTGGATAGCCCACCAAAAATATCTAATTTTTTAACCTGTTATGGTGTGTGAATTGCAATATTTTGAAGAGAACTGTGCTCTTATTACCCTGCTAATTGAACCTTCACACTCGGCGTCAGCTTCTGACACCAAGATGTTTCGTTGTCTAACCCCTGTACTGTTACAGTACTGATTGAATAAATACCTGATGTAGCACTAGGTTGTCTGAATTTAAAAATGTGATGCCAGCCAGTAGGCTAAATAATATTAATCACAACTCACTATTCATTTCTTTACCTGTGCTGCTAGGATGTAATTCTTGGACACCATCCTGACGAATCCTGGGCACATAGAACAGTCTCTCATACTTCTTCACTATGACCCATGGTTTTAGTTTGGGTGCTGACCACCTGACTCTGATGAACCTGCAATGACAAAATTAAATACATCCATGTATAAATATATACATCCTATTACATTATAGGCCGACACTGGAGGTATAGCATAAATGGAAAGATAAAAAAAATATGCATGCACCCCTAGATATGCATAAAGTGTAAATGTGTGCAGTTCAGTAATAGATGCTTCAGAATGCGGATACAGCATAATGATGATGAGATACTCTGATAACAGGTATGCGGTGCTCAAGACTTCAAATGAACCTTTTTCATCACCAGCCAAAATGTCTAATAGATGTTTCATCTCACTAGCCTAACCAGGCATACTCACCAATGGGTCAAAGTGGCTACTAAGTTTTATTTTGTACCAGCCAACCTGAGTTTTCACCAGCATTTGGCTGATTGCAATGTTTATTCAGAGTTCTGGCTGTGCTTTTCTTTCTTTTGAGGGGGGATATATTCTCAGGTTTTAAATGTATGCATAAACTTATCAAAGTGTAGGCCTATAACCGGTGTAACAGACTGAGTCCCCCGTATCAACTGGCGACTCCAGGTGATAAACACAGATAGATCAAAACGAAAGTCTCAGTCCTGGTCTAAATGAATACACCCCAGATTAAGAGTGACAATTACGTCCTCTCTCATCTGCTTTTCTAACATCTGCAGTCGCCAGTTGTTACGGCCCAAGATAGTCTTTCACAGCGGTAGTCTGTCCTAAATGTGTTTCTACACGTCTAACAATTCAACACCTTTTGAACACAATACAACAACATTGAAATAAGCTTACTTCTTGACGCATTGTGCAAACGTTGTGTCTGAAACAACAATAAAATCCGCTTGGATCAAACGTAACGAGTGAAACCAAGTTAACCTACACAATACGTCCGAGAAGAAAAATAAAAATATGAAGGCCTGCCTGAAGCAAAAAAATACAACATTGAGTGGTGTTGTAGGTTAGCATCTTACCTGTTCCATGACGAGGATGCCGCCGCGTTGATGAGCCATCAGTGACGAACTGGTGCATAAAGTTGCTTTGTAGTAGGCAATGAAGAGGCTCGGTGTAAAGTTAATACATTTACTGAAGTAGTTTTAAATTGACACGGAATAAAACAATCCACCGCAGGCAGAGTGAGTACGTGGCTAGCAGCAACAACATACACTTCTTCTTCTCCTCCTCCCAGGATCTGTATGCCCCAAATATGCCATCTAGTGGCGCAGAATGCAATAAGGTTTTGTACATTATTAAATCTGCGCCAGTGTGGAGTACTCAGCACAATCATTTTAACATTTAGCCTATTCGGCAACGCTTATTTTTCTTTTCTTTTATCTCAAAGGCTGAGAGCAGCCCGCGAGTCCTCAGTAGAACATGTTCTCTACAATGACGTGGTTCTCTAGCAACAGCTGAGCCAATCAATGCAAAGCTCATAAACATTATGGACAAACCGCTTAGTTCTCCTGAGAGGTGTTTTTGGGCGCAATAAAATGCTTTGAAATACACCATCAAATAACTTTCCAGCTAAAATAATGTTGCATACCAGGTCAGAGAACACCAAGGATTATGAAAAAAAGGTGGACATGGCTATGTAATTAGAGTGGCATGGCCACTTTAAGCACAGCAAAGAGTACATTTTTTTTTTTTTTTCCACCTCAGTATATGTCTGATTAGAATTAGCTTTTGCAGGTTATATCAACACATACATAATTGCTTTAAAAAAAACGTAGTCAGGGCAAACTGAATATATTCTCTGATATACAACAAACAACAAAAAGCCAACAAAAACAGAACATTAACAAATGGACCATGGAAACAATCGCTGACAGCATCCCTATTGTGTGTCAGTGTCTCCAATCTGTCATGGCGTGTGTTAGTTAGGCGGCGCAGCCAGCAGCAGCAGCGGCGGGGGGGGCTTTGGGAGGGATTAACAGCTCTGTGGGACTTCAGAGGGCCACTGACAACTTTGGCCGGCCCAGAGAGAGTTCTCACAGGCCCCCCCACCTAATACATACAATGTGATGAGGACCCAGTCTGGGCTCTCCTCTCTCCCAGAGCCTGGGACAACTGACCCCTTTATCCCCCTCGTCAGCTTCCCTGGAAGTCACTGACCTTAACCAGCTGCGAGTCTCCCAGACGAGAGCCCACGAACACCACACCGTTATCCAGGTACGTCAGGCACTCTGCAATGGACGTCTGCAGCAGAGATGGAGAGATGGAGAATAACAATATAATAAAACCTTTGCATTGTTAGTCAAGGACACAAAGGCACCAGGAGAAGAATACATATTCACGCAGAGAGGCAGGCAGGCAGGCAAGCATGCACACACACACGTACACACACACTGAGCAGTGATGCAGAGACAGGAAGTCAGTTCCCTCGTCATTCATACAAATGAAAACCAGAACAAAAGTTTTGGGGCATAAAATAAAAACGCCCTCACATAAAAAACAAAATGCACAAAAAAATAAAAAAATAAAAAAATCAATAACCTACTTCTAGGTCACCCTCGGTGAACAGCATTCTTCTGCAATACATTGCAATTGGCATTTTGCTATACACTATTCTTTTTCATTTCCCCTCGCCTGTGTTCACTGACTCATTCGCTCTAGCTCACTCAGACATTCTCCTCTGAGCAGCTCCACAGATCGGTCCTTCAGCACCACCAACTGTTTCACTTATAGGCACTTCACAGCACAGCACACGCATTCAAACACACACTGCTCTCTAGGCAGTTGAACACCTTGGTCCTTGAGCACAACAACACTTGCTTATATATAGGCAATACTTCACAACTCATACACATTCATGCTCACACACACAGCATCACACATATTCATACAAACTTAGACGCTCAAAGAAACTGAAGTGCACTGACATCTTCACACAGGCACTGGTGCACCACTCCACCATACATGAACAGCACACTCACTCTCGCACACCCTGATACACAAACCAACCAACAAAGCAAGCACAAACACACACCTCTTCCAGTAGTGTGATGTGCAGGTCTTTGAGCACCACACACATACAAACACACAGTCCTTCATGATTCTCCCTGACAAATATCCCTGGTTCTCCACACAAACATCCTTACCTCATCCAATTCACTGACAAAAGGTTCACCCCACACACACACACACACGCACGCACACACGCACGCACGCACGCACGCACGCACACACGCACACTCTCTCCCTGCCACCCACACACCTCCCAGCAGTTCAACCTGTAGGGCTTTTAGCACCACTCACATACACACACTGTTCCCCAATAACTCTAATAACTCTCTCTGGGTTTTCACACAAATATCCTTACCTCATCCATTTCACTGACAAAAGTTTTGCCACGCACGCACACATAAGCAACCAAAACACCCCTACACACAGACAAACACACACCCCTACACGCACGCAGACGCTCACGCACACACACCTCTCCTAGCAGTTCAACACGTAGGTCCTTGAGCACCACTCCTCCGTCCATCAGCTCCTCTTTCTCTAGCAGCAGCATGAAGAGTCTTCCCTCCATGTCACCCAGCAGGTAGCGGGAACCATTCGGGTCCACACGGTTATGGCACACTATGGTGCTTTGCTGTAGGAGAGAGAGAGATGACCATTATGGCACACTATGTTGGTTTGCTATGAGAGAGAGAGAGAGAGAGAGAGAGAGAGAGAGAGAGAGAGCGAGAGAGAGAGAGAGAGAGAGAGAGAGAACCATGGTTATCGAATACCAAGTTGCTTTTCTAAAATAGAGACAGAGAAGTGCAGGAAATACATTTTTTTCCATTTCCAGTTCAGTTGCCATTTCATTTCAGAAAATGTAGCAGTACATTGATTTTTTTCAGCATAATTATTTCTTAATTTCTGGCTGTAATGCTTTGACAACACTACACTAAAAGCTCATGTCAATAAAGCTATTTTTGAGAGAGATAACGAGGAAGGGAGATGTACACAGAAGAAAGAGTTAGATGAAAAGAAAGGATAACGATAGAGAAGAAATTTGAGAGGAGAGAAAGAGAGAAAAAAGGTGAGAAAGAGATGGAAAGACAGGACAGGGAGCTGTACAAAGTAACAAAAAGAGGAGAGAGAGAGAGAGCGAGAGAGCGAGAGAGCGAGAGAGAGCGAGAGAGAGAGCGAGAGAGAGAGAGAGAGAGAGAGAGAGGTGAGGGATTAGACCCACTATGGTGCTTTGCTGACGAAGGTAGGTACTGTAGGTAGTGCAAGGGGGGAGTGAGATCAGGCCCAAAGTAGTCAAAACCTCAGCGAACCCTCCCAGTGATCGCTTCCAAAAGACATCGCTAATACATTTTTGATGAGGTCTGCTCTATTATGCATTCGCCTAATAATTAGACTGGAAGGCAGGAATGAGGGAGTAGCAATGAGAGATACTTTGGCTACATCATCTCACATCTTTTGGATGGGTCTATATGTTAAATCATTCACCACCGTAGAAGTTCACTGGCAGAAAAACACCAATTGGGAATAAGTACACCACACACACTCATTACGGTTCTCATTACGCTAAGAAACTGTTCGTTTTCATTCAGCACAACTTCAGGCCATGTAAATGCAAACGATACACTGATACTAAAATACCAAAAGGTTGAGGAGCACAGAGCACATGTTAAGTACCAACCTTGATGATGGGGGGAGCAATGGCCAGATATTTATCTCCGTTGTGATACGTGATGGACTCCTGGCCAATGATTATAGCGCCCCCAAATGGCTCGGGTACTGCAAAGCAAACATACAACAGCGCATGAAGCTCAACTTAGGAGACACAACGACCACCTTCAGCCCATTAAATCAGCAATATCTTTGTGAATTGTCTTTATGCCGCAACATGATCTGACCTTGCCTGTGCACTTTATTTATAGCCATTGTGTATAGCATGGTGTAAAGGCCGATTTATGTCCATTCCATATTTTTACGATCATTTTATGGCCATTTTATATCTTTTAAGCCCAACTCATGCGTTTTATGCCTAAACTGCACACCTCTTATGTCTTTCTTATGATCACCAGTACGACATAAATGTCACTGTACACCATGCAATGACGATAAGGAAAAAAACATTTACTGCTATGAATAAAGAGAGGCACGAAATAATATACTCGGATAGTCTCGCAAAATAATTTCACCTAGTTCTCCTAGTACTGTATACTGACAAAAAGCAACAAAAAAACAATAGTTGAATACTGCATGTTTTTGTTCTTCTTGGTTGTCTTAAATGTGTACATGTGCGTTTCCTCTATTCTGCCTCTTGCTGCCATCATTTTCTTGGGACGTTTTGCCTTAAAGGTGTGCAAGTATCATGTTCTCTGATCTTTCTCTTGCTGGATGGTCGTGTTCTGAACCTGGGATGACTGGCTCTGGACGAGTGTGTGTGTGTTTACAGTGTATTTTCTATTCTTGTCCGTCTATTCTATTCCGAAATGTTGCTCTTCTCTTTCTCTTGCTGTGGTGGTGTACTGTACCTGGGATGACTGGCCATGGAGGAATGCGTGTGTGTGTGTGTGTGTGTGTGTGTGTGTGTGTGTGTGTGTGTGTGTGTGTGTGTGTGTGTGTGTGTGTGTCAGGGATTAAAGTTTTCCGTCGCTATGACGGATTTCCGTCAACTGGATTTTCGTTTGGACGGATTTCCGTCTTTATAATTCATGTCAATTAATTTACAATTTTTACTTTCCAACTGAACTCAAATCGAGAGCACTCCTGGTCATGAGAAGGGAAGGAGAGGTGTGTTTGGTGTACGGATTTAGTTATACACGCGCCATCACCGGTGGTGTCATACAACAGATTCACTCAGTAGTTTTGAGCCATCCCCTTTTCTTCCGTGTTCCAAAAAAAAAAAAAAAAAAAGTACACGAGCGGTCAGCAATTCGGTTGCGGCGCAGCGCGAGAGATTAAAAAAACAAATAGCCAACATTGTTGCTGATGGCAGAAAAGAAAATAAGTGTAATACTATGTTTAAAGTGCCATGAAATGACAATCATTAAATGAGTTGGACTGATATTCCAATATGGGCTAATAATGCATATGCATGGAATGCATTGAAGAAGGTAGGACACGTATGTTTCCATTATCATTGCACCTGCCGTGGCGGATAGTTAGAAAAAAAATGAATAGTTTACTTCGACTGCGCATGATGTCCTTTTCATGAAGGGGTTGCCTTTTAAGCATTGTGACTTTTACTAACATTATTCATAGCTCTAATGGGACGGCTATCATTGGCAGCTAGCTAGGATATGCCATGCGTAATACCATGCCTTTCATCCTCAAAGTTTAGCGCGTTTGACTGGCTACGTGTAGAACTAGCTCTAGTTGTCTTTCTGACAACGGATAATGTACAGTCTCATTTGTAATCATAGCATATTAACTTTGTTTGTTGCCCGATATATATTTAAGAAATAAGTTAAAAATGGGTTGCATTTTACAGGGGTCACGGAGGAGGGATATCCCTGGCAGAGCCAATATTTATGCCACGTCTTGCTCTGGGAAACAGTGTTCTGATGGGTGGACTCATGGTCAATAAATGCCGTTTCGGTGTTTCTTTCACTTTCAAGGCTTGTTGTAGGCTACTGTGTGATGCTATTTTTGCTAACTGGAGTAGTGTGCAGCAACAGTTGTGTGTGTGCTTGTTTTTGAGTGGCTAAACGTCTGTGCCCATCTTCTCGGACTATACGCTTCGTTTCAGTTCAGTTATTTGCGCACTGCGCACTCAGGACTTATGGGTGGGTGGATTGTCTTGATTCGAGTGGAAAGTTGCGCGACAAGCTTGGGAAAGTGTGTTACTTTTGTTAAACGATAGACGTATGTCTGTGACTGTGTCGTGTCCGCTTGTAGGAGAGAACACGAGTGCGTGTAGGAATCGGGGACGTTTTTTAAATCAATGGTAAGCGTGTCGCACATCGAGAAGCAAAAAAGTACCGGTAGCCATAGGTTTTCAAAACGGTAGAACACAAGAGACAGACTACAGGATGAATAGTGAAAAATATACAAAATAACCAACAACTAGTTTTCTCCCTCTGATTGCTATGACCAGTGCATTATTTTTTTAAATGTCAGAAATACTGCAAGCAATGTAGCCTGGTGAACCAGCGCCACCCGCTGGACGGCAAAATGTTTTGTCTACGGGTGGGTCTGGCCTCGCATAATGATTCAATGAAGCCAGAATGCCATGAATCTGGCAAACCAATTACAACGCAAAGATGTGTTTTGAATCAAAGCGGGCAGGGTTTTGAGGGAAGGTTGTTCTCATCAACAATCTTCGGATGTGTTATGCATCAAGGCCAGACTAAATTAGACATCCACATTTAGTCTGGTTTATCAGGCTACAAGCAATGCGCACCAGTGCTTTCACCAGAACAGTGTTTGCCCATTCTGATGGGAAAGAAAAATATAGCCTACTACTAAAAAAAAAACCATAATGGGATCACTGTATCAACGCATTGCAATTCCAACTCAATAATTCTATGATATCAGCTAGACCATTTTGAAGCAACACTCATTGTGAATCCATTCTGCATAATGTTGTGAACAATTCATAAATAATGGGTAGATATAAGAGGAAATAACCAAAACATGAACCAAATTGCAGTTCAATGTTTGCAGTCTGATATAGTATCCATTATCCCTCCATTCTCGGCCATTTCTAGTCAATCTGGTGGCCTAGGCCTGCCCCCTTTCCCTCTTTCCATTTTCTTGTATTTAGAAATTGCCATCTGTAGCCTAAACATATAATTGTATATCTGATCGAGCACCTCTGATCTAGTACCTACAGGTACATTCATACTGAGTGTGTATATAGGCCTACTGAGTGTATAATGAATATTCATTGTTAATGTGAAGTGTAAAGTTTTATGTTGGTTGAAGTTCTGATTTTGTGGCACTTTTTTGTATTACTGGCGCCCTCAAGACATAGGCCTATTCCGCTCTAGGCGACTGCCCTGTCTGCCTATGCCTAGTGTTGGCTCTGGCACCGTTCCTTGCATAAAACCAGTGTATGTTTCGTTATGAGGGCAGAGCCTGGCTACATTGGTTTTCGTTGGGTTACGGAGTGATACTCGATCAGGTGCCTAACCGGTAAAAAAAGTTCAGTCAGATGACTTTTTTTTGCTTTAATCCCTGGTGTGTGTGTGTGTGTGTGTGTATAGTGTCTTCTCTACTCTATTCTCTAATGTTACTCTACTCTTGCTGTGGCAGTGTATTGTACCTGGGATGACCATGGATGTGTGGATGTGTGTGTGTGTGTGTGTGTGTGTGTGTGTGTGTGTGTGTGTGTGTGTGTGTGTGTGTGTGTGTGTGTGTGTGTGTGTGTGTGTGTGTGTGTTTACAGTGTCGTCTCTATTCTATTCTCTAATGTTACTGTCCTCTTCCTGTGGTGGTGTACTGTACCTCTCTAAGACTACTCTACTCTTTTCTACTCATGTTGTGGTGGGTGTACTGTACCTGGGATGACCATGGATGCCTCAGCCTCCACGTTCTCCTGCTTCCAGGGGCCCTTGTTGAACTCCTTCTCCCTCAGAGACACCTCATAGGTCTTCACGTGTCGCCCCTGGGGGTCCTGTACGGGCACACGCACCGTCAGTCACAGAAATAGAACATGACGGAGGAGGTGCTCTCACTAAGGTCCTCCCTTGACACCGGCTGTGGAAGTACAAGCTGTGAGCTGAGCAACTTCCAGACATGTTATGCCTGCCTGCCGTCAGGGAGTCATCGCAAAGTCCTTTTCTATTTCTGTCTAACTCTACAGAGGTGAAAGGAGGTGAATTACATTCCGTAACACTTCTATTCATCAGGGTCTGGGTCGGTCTCCTCTTACGAACCAAAAGTGTGGTCTTTTGAAAATGTGCACACTTATGAAAGTGAGAATGCTTGATTACTTTTGCAGTATGCCAAGGCGTGTAGCATTACGATCCTCATACCCAATAATAATAATAATAATAATAATAATAAACTGTGCACACGCATACAGTGAGAAACCAGACCAGTTTTCCAGTCTGCTACACAGCTGCTAGGTCTCTCCAGACAGCTGTACTGTGATAACAAATCTGGCAAAGGAGTCCAGACACGCAAACCATCTACCCATTCAGTAATGCACTCAGTCAGCGAGCAGATATACCGGCATCTGTAATACCTCTGGAGCTCGACTGTCTGTGAAATGGCTTAACTGCTTGTGAAATGGTCCATCAATAAAAGAGTGGGCATCAAAATCAATTCAGTTATTACAGTTACAGCTTTTGACTTTTAACTGGCCATATAAACATTTACTGTTTGGCTTTTAATAAAACATGAAATCACAGTGAAGCTCCGATGGTATTTAGAAAAGGGCAGGAGAGAAGTTGCTATACAAATAGCAGGTCTTCATGCTCAGGTTAGTAAATCATGTCAATAAAGACAAAAAGCAATAGCAAATGTGCACGTAATCATCATCTTGTAGACATATTTTCTACATGAAGCTTATTTTTCCCTCTTGGAGAGACACCAGTGGTACACCAGTTATTTGTAATCGCCATTTGAATCTCTTTGGATTTCATGGTTATCCGGTTCCCTCTCAGAAGTGGTAACCTGGCTCTCTCCAGAATGATCCAAGCGTTTACGCTCAGCTTCGCGAGCCACACTTGGATCTGGGTGGATCATCATATCCACCCTACTTTCAGGCGGCCGAACCAATCACGACTGAGGGATTTTCGGATGTGCGACAGACTCAAAGATTAAACCTAGCGAAGTGACAGCCATTTCAGAAAACCGTGGTGGCTCGCATGGACTCACTGGTTGACATTGATTCTCCAATTTCAACTGTCTTGTCAAATCTGTGAGTAGTTAAAGGAGCATGTCATTAAAAACATCAGTTATTTCTGAGTTATTTCTCCACTCCAACTCCAACTCCCATTGTCATTGTGACACAGCACTCCACAGCACACAAGTGAACACTGCACACAACGAAATTGCATTTATGCCTCACCCGTGCAAGGGGGCAGCCCTCAGTGGCGACCCATGGGGAGCAGTGCGGTGGGACGGTACCATGCTCAGGGTACCTCAGTCATGGAGGAGGATGGGGGAGAGCACTGGTTGATTACTCCCCCCACCAACCTGGCGGGTCGGGAGTCGAACCGGCAACCTCTAGGATGCAAGTCTGACGCCCTAACCGCTCACCCATGACATTCTCCAATCACATGCAAGGATTTTTAATGAAACCATGCCTTTGGAGAGCTTAGAGTATGGCCATAGTACCAGATGAATATGTGTGGAGCAAGGCAGAGGCCTATTTATCGGGTGAGAGCCAGGTTACAGAAGCGTCTCATGTGTGTCGTGTTTGCTCTCCTTGTAGATGTAGTAATCATTTTAATATAGTGGATCTAAAGGCATTTATCCAAATTTGTTTTCCTAAAGTGGCCCCTGTGTGTCGTGTCCCCTCACCTGGTATATGAAGCAGACGGTGGGTGCCTGGCAGCCGTAGAGGAAGTGGACGTCTATGACCTGGAGTTCCTCCAGGCGGATGTTGAAGGCCTTGAGCTCGCGGTTCTCCCTGTCCAGGGGGATCACCTTGAACAGGCCGTCGTATAGACGCAGGCCAATCATGCGACACTCGGGGTCCACGATGCCAATGATGCCAGTCTCAGACGGGCGCCCGATGCGGTCCTGACAACGGCCACAGAATAATCATTTAATTTAAATGATTTACTTGGCCAAATTAAGTTGATGGCGGTCGATGTCTATTTTGCACAGATTTCATTTTAAGCTCATTTTTAACAAAGAACAAAGAACATTATTCCAAAAGGGATTCATGGCCAAGTGTCTTGAAAAGATGAAGTAATAAAGTGTGTTAATCTGAACAATGTTAGGAAAAAATAACGCATGGTGGCATTTAAGCATATACATTAGAGAGACATGCAGGAGACTCATCTCCCAACCCACTTTCGTTTTTGCTCCAGTTAATCTTTCCATTCATTTAAAAGTTACAAACCTCTCAATGAACGTGACGGGGTTGGTAGCCCACATTGAAATATCTGCAATTTAGCAACTGTAATACTGATATGATGCATTATATTACGTTACGTTACTAGTCTTCATCCAAAGCGACTTACAAAGGAGGACATAAACCATGGCGTACAACACTTGCAAACACAAACTGCACAGGAAATACTCCGAAAAAACAAGTGCATAAGCTAAGAAGGGTTATGATGCATGCAGAGATGTTTCTGAGCGTACCTGAACATTTCCGTGAGCACGAGTGATGATGTCGATGCTCTCTCCGTTCTGTTTGTACTCCAGGATGCAGGCGTTGTACTTGGCTGTGAGGATGAAGAGGAGGTCCTTGCTCTCGCCCTGAAGGACAACAAGGAGGATATGTTACAGATAACACAGCTCATCCAAAATATAATCAATTATTCCTGAGCAAACACCCACACTTCACTCGACTGGCCATTTGCATTCAGTGAGCAGACGTCCTCGCTGTCTGGGAACAACAGTCCCCTGACTGATAGTATCCATTTTCGATCATGTATCGTAGCTGATGTTTTTGTGTGTGTGCGCGCGCGCGTGTGTGTGTGTGTGTGTGTTCAAGATAAAAAGAGAGAGAGATTGTCACCTTACAATACCAGAGAAACATAGTGGATGCAGAGACAAAGAATAAGGAAAACAATTATTTGTTATGTTAACATAGCCGGCAGTTCAATTAAAATGAAAGTCTACATCTGTTGGCTGCTCCAAACGACATCCAACCATTATGTTACATGAAGACAAGTCTACTTTTAGCTGCAGCAACCCCAGTTGAGAAAAGGTGATTGGAGTTGGGCGTGCATTAGAATAGTGAGGCTTACCTTGGGCCTGAAGAGCTCCATAACTGCAATCTTGCCATACATGCCCACCTCCTTGACGGGCCGTAGCCCCTCCGCAGTGACCACATAGATCTCGAGCCGTGTGTTCTTGGCGATCAGCAAGTTCAAGTCCTCCGCGGAGGTGAAGTGGCCTGATTATTAGAAGAATGAATCAGAAATTATTACTGCGCATGTTATCGGTGTTAACATTCGTGGGATGTTTCACAGCAGTAACCTCCTTCTAGACTGGTGATTATTGACATCTCCATTGCAATGACATAACTGCCCATTGAACCAACTAGTTCTACCATCATTCACAAAACCAATGAGTGGAAGACAGCTGTAACTCGCCAAATAGGGTACAGTTTATTCAGATCAAATATGTTGTATTTCTTGATGTTGCTCAAAGGACAAGGTACAAAACACCAGCAAAATCTCCGCAACCTCAACACGGGACGGGTATCATGTGGAAGCTTGGCAGCTTCTAAAGTTAAGTAGCTGACAGCACTACACGGAGTTGTCAATTACCTCATTAACTAGTAAACACACTTGAGGTCTGGGGTTAGGTAATAGTGCCCATATTAGCATAACGATGTAAACTTTGCCAACAGCTAAGCAGCAGGGTCTTACAAAACAGCGTTGAAACAAAAGGGACCAATTCATGCAATTGGAATGAATGGTCTATAAAACATAACGATCACGCATAGACAAATCCTATTTAATTCGCTTAGGGTTGGCTTGGTCAGCTTTCTGGGTCAGTGGTTTAGCCAAACTACCATCGTATGAAACACAGGCTAGCTTTGATAGCAAAGCTATCATATCCTTGGATAGCAAGGTACCCTAGCCATTAGCATCATTAGATAATAAGACAGCAGCTTGTTTTAGGTACTTGCAGTTGATGTTTCGATTCGTGATAGTGTAATGCAAAATGGTGGTGTTGTATGATAAATACAAGCACCGTTACTTTAAAATATCAACACATGTAAGTGAGAAACATGTATTGTTTACATGTGGCGTTACAATGATAAAAGGTAAGGCCTTGCAACTGCGACGTGAGCCAAGCGCGGGAGCTATGCGCGTACAGCTAGCAACTGGGTGACAGATTCAACAAGCACCGTAACCATTGCCAAGCAGACTCACAGCTCACTTTCGGGCATTCACTTACCAGTAATGCAGGCATTTACTGCAGTTGGTTTCTGCGCTGTGACAACGTAGTTGTAGGACATGGCGTTCAAAATGTAAAACACGAACACCTGCTAAATTATTTTAAGTCCCTTTACATGAGCTACCATCGACACAGCTACATCACAGTTTTCACACTTTTCACACATCTTTCGTGTTGTATATCACCCCTTGTGGTGTGGATGTCACATTGTTGTAGTTTTTTAATGCAATACTGACGCGACATTTGACAAAATAATTGTGTTGTCCTTATTGCCTTTATGGTAAATGGCTCTAGAGAATACAATGCAACACATTTGGTAACTATTTATTTTTTTACTTAGGCTATATTTTGCTTCTATGCAGCATGTCCGGGCTAACGTCAGCCTACTACCAGAGACAGTTTAGATTGCTAATACTTGCTGTTGCAGCAGCAACTCCCTAAATGGACACATGATGGCACTAGAACTACGTATTAAAAAAAAAGATGAAAATCTGTTGCTTGAATATAAATTTCATTATGGGATTACAAATGCTTTCCCATCAGCTGTTTGAGAAGGTGTCAACTAGTCATCGGTAGAATTTATCATTGATAACTAGTGTAGCGAAGCTATTTTAAAGAAATACAATTATTTTTAGGCTATTATTAGGCTTATAAAACAGATGGCTGTGCGAGCGCTCAGTTTCAGTGCATGCATAATAACATTTAGACATCTGTTACACTTGACTTTAATAAGGGTTTTTTTAAATAGGAAAATTTATTATCAGTCACTGAATAATCGTAGGAAGTGGGTGCTCTTCTTCATTTTGGGAAGTGGGTTAGTGATGGAGACAGACAAGGAGGAATTTGTCTGGCGGCATGCTGCAGAAAGGGGCATATGGCTGCCGATGATGGTAGCAGATATTGCATTTACATAGCAAAGAAAACACGTTCAAAAACCTCTTTGATCAACAGTTCATATGTACTGGAATGCACAGGGGAAGGAAAATGCTGTCTCGACAGAGTTAGGGTTTCCCCTTCAGCTTGATATATTTTATTTCCGATAGGCCTATTTTTTCTTTTTTTTCTTAATTCAAGTTGACTGTAGGCTACAGATGTTTTTAAACCCCATAGGGGTACAGTCACTAACTCACAAACTCATCATTAATGTAAATTAGCTATGCACCTGCTCATGCTCTCCTTCAACGGTAATGGGCACCTTGCCTCTGAGGAGACAGGAGCGGGGTGCAGGGTGCAGGGTGGAGGTGTGTGTGTCTGTGTGTGTGGTGGTGGTGGGGGGTGATGAGGATGCCCTCAGGAGTCTAATTTTCCCTAATGACGACCCAGCACTAATTTTAGACACTGAGGACAAATGACGAAAGGTGAGGCTGCGCCGACTCCACACGCCGCGTAAGCGTAGGCCTACAGTCCGTCCCGTCCGACGGCCACGCGCGAGGTGAAGGTGTCATCCCTCATTTTCATAAACAGGCAGCCCCGACGATGTCAGAGCTGTAGCAATTTACGGCCGAACATCCCACACAGATGCCAAAGGTGCCGTCTGTGCAGCCCCATAAATAAGGCATAAGCGTTTGTGATTTGAATGAATATATACATACAGAGCAGTCCGGCAAAGTGGGCCAGCTGGCAAGGTGTTATGTGTGAAGTGCTGACACGACTGGGGAGGGGAAGCCGGAGCGCCTGGGGGACACCAAGGCTACTGATGGATGATGGGGAGAAGGGGAGAAGAGGGGAGAAGAGGATAGAGGAGAAGAGATGGAGAGGAGAGGAGAGGAGAAGGGGCGGCACGTGGAGAGGAGAGGAGAGTTGAGGAGGGGAGAGGAGAAGAGGAGAGGAGAGGGGAAGGGGCGGCACATGGAGAGGAGAGGAGAGTTGAGGAGGGGAGAGGAGAAGAGGAGAGGGGGCAGCACGAGAAAGGGTGGCGCAAGGAGAGGAGAGGAGAGGGGAGTTGATGAGGGGAAGAGAGAAGAGAGGAGAATAGGACTGGAGGAGAGGAGGGAAGGGGAGGAGCGAGAAGGGGAGAAGGAGAGGAGAGGCGGAAATGAAGGGA
>NC_085878.1:22216001-22218501 GCF_034702125.1 Engraulis encrasicolus
AACATTAGATTTTCCTAGTTTTGAATCTATTTTTTTTAACCATGACTAGGGCTGAACTATAACACTTGACCACCAGGTCCTAGAGGATAAAATACAATTACCAATACAGTAACATTACACAAGAAGTATTAGGCCTGTGTACTTGATTAATGATGATTCACGGTTTCGACTTGTTTCGACTGATTTTTCCTATAATTGCCCTGCTCTGCTTGTAGTGTAGTGTGAATTCAGAGGTAGCCTGTATGTGTTTGTCTCATGTGACCTCACTGATTGTATGTGTGGATACTGTTGAGCCGTCTCACACTGTGAGCTTTACACAGTGAACACTAATGAAGGCAAAATCCCATTTGACAGCCACTGTAAAACATTAATGAATGTATTTCTGCTGTTGCTGTTTGTTGTGCTGTTGTTGTTATTGTTCCTAAGTGTAGGTCTGTCGTTAAGCACTGTGAATGTGCTTGAACGGACCCTTCATATGATATAATAGCCTACTGCTTTGTTTAGTAGCCTATTAGTATGGGATATTTGTCCGATATGGTAAGACAAAGCAAATGCCTTAATGAACCTGACATCTGTCCTTGTTCTTAACCAATGACTTTATTATATATCCCCCTACTGAAGGTGCTGGATGGAAACTGTTACTCCATCCATGGGCGTGAAGAGGGATGAGGTGGTTCTAAAGCACCTGCCCCTTTTTTGTCACAATATACTTTGGTCGATGTTGACGTGATCATCTATGGTACAAATGCTTGACAATCCAATGCATGTGACAATAAGTAAGGGTTAACGTTCGGCGAGAAGGTCGCTACCGTGGAATAGCAGCACGACAGAGAGAATCTTTAGACCCCGACGCGAAGCAGCACTTCTCTCTGAAGTGCTGCTATTCCACAAAGCGACCGACTCGCCGAAAGTTAACCCGCTTATTATATGGATATACTTAAATGATTCACACATGGCGGGGACATTTCTTTAGGCCTATTTAATGTTAAGTCTATTATAGTTTTTCATGTCAAAAGATTGTTGCTGCGCAAAACAAAACAGTGCCGTTGTGGAACACCGTTAGGCAATAGCTAGGTAGCCAGGTGTTGTCTATCACAGCAGCTGATTAGAGTCTTGTTGAAAAGTCGCTTTAGCAGTGAAAAGTCTTGTTGCCATTGACAGCGCGGTCTGTTATAGACCAACACGTCCGTTATCGAAAAATAACAGACGTGCGAACGTTGGGGAGCCCCGTTGAAATGAATGGAGCATTCGACCGATGACGTCACACCATATAATAATGGTCTGATATAACACAGTAGCCTCTAGCTGGAAAATCTACATGCACCCCGTACCCCCTTTAGCCCCTGCCCCCCAAAATGTCTATACACGCCACTGCTTCCATCAGAATGTGCGTCTGTCCTTACGTCAGTGAAAGATTTTTAAGCGGGCTTGCAGAGCAAATCCCGCTTATAGTAATCCCTAAGTACAGTTTATTATGCTTGCTTGCTTGCTTTGTTGCTTCTCTTGTGCAGGGCTGTAAAAATAGAAAATGGATCTCCTCCTAGGCCTTTCAAGATAGAGACACCGTTCAAACACTAAAACGACCGGCTCGGCTTGGAGATCATTTGTTCTGATATAGCGTGTCCGTGTCTCTTGTTTTTCAGTTTTTGGCGAATTTGTGCAAGTTTGGGTCCCCATTGAAAACAATGGTAGAACCTTCAGGAGAGAGTGTTCCGTCCACTCTACAGATCAGAGTGTAGGAGGCTTTTTTGTTCATAAAACATCAACACTTTCACCTGGAAGTTTAGTTGACACGTTGTTAGCGAGCTCTATGATATGACTCCAAACGGTGAAAGTATCATGTCCCAACTCCCATTACTTTTTAAATGGCAGGTGTGTAAAAAGTGCTGGGTTGGCCCAGTGGCTTTTCCAATTGATTCTTGAAGTGCCTTTCTGAAGAGGTCAGCACATCTTCCACAAGAGGTCCATTTGTGACTGAAACATTTAACCTATAAACTTAATTCAATGACTGTTAGAAAGATCACATGTATGACACAATCTGTGCAAAGGACATGTGCCAATTCTTTTTAGTTTTTTAACAACAGCAATCTAAAAAGTAGAATCTGTTTTGATTCTGCCCTCTGCCTTAGAGCACAATACAGTACTGCCATAGAGTCAATTAGAACAGGTGCTGCCAATACAGGGTTTCATCTCAACTGTCACTTTCTCTCAACATTCTATTCTTAACGAGCAGCTGCACAACCGTTCTAGAAGTCTATTGTTCGGCTCTTCAATGCAATGTGATATTGACTTGCTGGAATGTGCATGTCAGCCAGCTGCTTGGTTCAATGGTAAAGGTGCTGGATTAGTGATATGGAGGTTGTGAGTTCAAATCTCACTTGGACCTATGTTGATTTTCAAAATTATATCATATGCAGTGTTCCTTAGCCAACTTAAAATAGCATATATGTCATTTAGTATCAATGGCAAAGGTGCTGGATTAGAGATATGGAGGTTGTGA
>NC_085878.1:22223501-22296001 GCF_034702125.1 Engraulis encrasicolus
TAAGGTTGGTCTGAGGAGACAGACTGTAAGTCAGGCAGAAACAAAGGCTGAGGTGTTTGATGGTGTTTTAGCAGAGGTCTCCCCACTGGATGTTTTTAGTAACATCCAATAATGGGGTGAAAATAGCTTTTTGTGTGTTAACATTGCAACTGCCATGACCTCAATGGGAGATGAGTCAGCCACCACACTGAACTCCCAACACACACACACACACACACACACACACACACACGCACACACACACGCACACACACACGCACACACACACACACGCACTATAACACACTATAACACACACACACACGCAACTTTGTCACTGTTGCACACTCCGCCCCGCATACGCTCGGCATGGCGGGGAGCACCGCACGCCACGGTGAGTAATCTTCTGAAGAACGGAGCGGGTGACAGGGCCTTTGATAAGTGGCAGCTCCACGTCTAGGTGTCATCCACACTTGAGTTGTGGGCTGTTTGATTAGTGGTGCCAAGGAATTCTCTCAGATCTTCCACCATCGTATAAACAAAGTTTCCTAACTAATGCGGGGGAGTGCGGCTGACAAGGTGCAAGTGTGAAGGAGAGACTTGAAATTCAGAGTGCAGAGAGAGGGGTGGGGGGGGGGGGCGTGCAAGTTTGGCTAAAATAGTATCTGCTTGTCACTGCACTATTGTTTTTACACAGGCTAATGATATCAACCAAATAACATGATCTTTATTTTGCTGCCATTTATGTTCCTCAGGCAATTAGGGGCTGAGGGTAGGTTAAGGTGAAATACGAATTCAACTAGATATAGTCTGTCAAAGATAAAAACAAATCCCTCTCTTCATCCCTGATAAATAAAGACCGCAAGGTAAAAGCAGCTGGATAAATCAAAAAGCCGCCATATATGGTTAAATTATTAAAGCGCTTTTAAAGGTGAAATGTGGGATATATCCTCTTAAAATTCCAATTCTATATGCCTTCGCTGCTCAAGGGGATTCCTCCATAGCAGTAATTTATATGACAAAAGGGCTCTTGAAGTGCTATGGCGCGCATGCACATGCACGCAAGCACACACACGCACACGCACATGCCCAACCCCGAGCACTGTCGTAATATTTTGCATAGACCAGGCAAGTCATAATCCATACACGCCATCTCTCTCTCTCTCTCTCTCTCTCTCTCTCTCTCTCTCTCTCTCTCTCTCTCTCTTTCTCTCTCTCTCCCCTCTCTCTTCTCCACTCCACCCTACTCCACTATGGGTTTGTGCTGATTTTGCATGGTAAGGACCCTTCATCTAGTCTGGCAGAATAAGATCAGTCGAACATGGGGAACAGTCCCGCTGTTCCCTCCCTCCCGCATTGTAAAGGTGGCTGCCAGCGTTCCTGTGGGAGGTAATTAAACCTTGCCTCAAAGCTGACACCGCACAAACAATACAGCAGCCACTGAACACGTCACTTTCTGGTATAGGAGGACCTTGACTATTTTTTTCTTTTTAAAAAAAGAAAAGTAAGACAAAAAAGGAAAGGAAAGCTGGAAAAAAACACTTAATACTGTACGATGTACTTCAACAAATCTGCAATGACCTTGATGGTCCTCTCTTGAGTATGGCTGCTACAGTACATCGCTTGCTATTCACAATGGATTGGCCTCATCATTGATACTCTCAGTGATGAGAGTGCATTAGATGGCAGAAATACGTGATCAGCAAAGGAGCTAATGAGGAATGTGAAACATATGCACGGGCTGAAGTGTGTGGATTTGATTGAATAATTCATAATTACTAGTGATTCATTTTAATAAATGTATTCAGCAAATTCCTATCACCACAATCCACTAATTCAAATGCTCCAGGGCATATTAAGTATGCATATTGCCACAACGCAGCTTCAGAGCACTGTCTCAGGCGTTGAGGGCTCAGGCCGGCTTGGATATAAAATGCTTAAAATATGATAAACTCTTCAAAAACACGTCACAACACTTTCCTATTTCAAACCAGCAGGTATCGTAGATGGGAAATTAATGATTATAGCCTGAATGATGAATAATGAATATCTGCTTAGATCTTTGCTGTAATGTGTGGTTTGTCAAGCTGATGCAGCAGATTTGTGTTGTTCATCAGATCAGCAGTTCACTGTGACCTACTTCGGTGTTTGGAAATCGCTATTTCATATACTGGAAAAACACATTGCCCATGTTTTTAAAACCCATTTCTGACACCGCAGACTGACATCTATGTTCCCTTTGCCAGTCTCAGATAGTGTTGTGACGTTCGTGAACGAATCGATTATTTTAAATGGCTCTTACAAGTGAACGATGGGAACCAAATCACAGCTGGGAGAGCCACGCTTTAAGCATGTGACCTTCACGAGTTCTTTCATTTGGGGAAAAAACATAATAGTCTTCCTTGGAGACTGACAGAAACTTTAGAAGCAGGAGGGCAATCAGTTGTTGTTTGGACAAAATCTGCCACAGATGGAGTGAAAAACGCTATGTTCTGAACACTGAAAAAATATATAATTAAAAACCACTCAAAAGGGCCAGTTTGAGCCATTTTTTGAACGGCTCTTTGAAAGGAACGAGCCACTATGATAGAGTCTTCCTTTGGCAGTTCATTCACACAGATTCTACTGTATACCCCATACAAGGTGAGAGGTGCGTGTCATTCTTCCCAGTGATATCAGGCCTCAGTGAGTTTGCCTGAGTGACTTTGAGATTGCGGAAGAGGAATACAGCACATTGGGCATTACAGTACACTCAGGATACTCAGAAGACATGTCCACACACGCCCATAATCTTATGTGTTCACATTTCAAATGCAACACTTTACTTTCCATCAGGCAAAACTGTGTCCAATTTCGCTTCCTATGCCCCCCCAATCAAAAAATCACAGGCTCTCTTGAAGACAAATGAAGACACTACAGATACTAGACAGATAAAAACACAGTTACAGTATGGGTCAAAAAATACCTTTTGGCCTTTCAGGTTTCTGTTAGACACAAAGTGGGCAGAGCGCACCTTCGACTCAACATCACATCCCTCCTCCCTTCTCCTCATCAAGAAAAAACAGCCTCTCCTACAGCCATCCTAAAAGCTTAGGGCCCAGCATGGGTTTTCGTTCCCTCCTGTTGGCAGCCGTCTCCCTCTCTGTTCCCAGCTCAGGTTCCCTTTTTATGCTTCTTTGCCGCTCCTTCGGCTATGGATCAAGAGTAGAAAAAGGGGCTAAAGGGGCTCAGCTGCCTCTATCTTAGAGGCCTCTATCTTACTTTTCTCCCGCCTACACCCCCCCCTCTCTTTTACGAATTCATGCCCAACCTTACTGCTATGCCGACAGTGCCAGCAGCAGAATCAGCGGCCACGTCCCTGGCTTTCCTTGACCCTGCCTTTTAACAGGAGTCATGCCACCGTCCCCACCCTCCCACCCCCACATCGAGTGTCCATTCAAACTCGCACCTCACACACCCGGCACATGCAGAGCCCCTTTTCTTAATCCCCCCGAGGGCGGTGCACTCTATTCGACCCAAAAGGGAGCGTGGCTGGCTGTGGTTAGCAGGGGGCAGGGGGCTATCGGCTCTCCCCAGCTTACGTTCCTCTCCTCTCCTCTCCTGTCCTACGGCACGGCCGAAGAGCGAAGCCGCAGCTTCCCTTATCTCTCTCCTTCATCACGTGGCTCCTGCCAACAAGCGGTGAGACCTGCCATCAAGAGGCTTGCTCCCTCTCTCCCACTCTCCCTCTTCACCCGAGCTGGAGCTGGAGCTCTCACGAGTGCAGATGTTGATCTTGCCTTGGCTTCCTGTGTATCATATGCACGTCCTCCACACTTCATTTGCACACACCTCGTACTAATACACAAACATCTACACACACATCTACACACACGCACGCACGCACGCACGCGCGCGCGCACACACGCACGCACGCACGCACGCACGCACGCACGCACGCACGCACGCACGCACACACACACACACACACACACACACACACACACACACACACACACACACACGCATAGACGCATATACCTACACACAACACAAACACACACACACACAGACACACAGACACACACACACACACACACACACACACACACACACACACACACACACACACACACACACACACACACACACACACACACACACACACACACACACACACACACACACACACAGACACACACACACACACACATACAATGTGCGGAGGCAACAGCGTCACTAAGCCCTGCGAGGCATTGGAGCAGACGACTTCAGAGACTGGTGAGAGATCCTGCAGCTCTTGAGCAGCATGAATAGCTGTGAGAATATAATGAACGCCTTGTGGAAAAAAGGTGCTTCAAAATTACTACATATAGCAGAATAGAGTGATCATAGGAGGGGAACTGTGTGCAAGAACAGCATGTTTTTTTTCCAGAAGAACTTTCCTATGGAATGGAAAGAAAAAGTCACTCACTACAGGCTATATACAGAATATACAAGCACAGAATTTTCCCAGAACCTCTGGGCTGTCTTTGAAGCTTAGTGCAATCCATTTGAATAATAAATAGTGGCCTGGACAGATATGATTTGTCTGAAGTTTACTCCTATAGAAAAAAAAAATATCCGGGTATTATATCAGCAGCCATATATGTTAAGTTAATTACTAATTAGTTTCTTCATGCATTTTTTTTGTCCATGGATGGAGAGCATGTGGACCAATTACTGGTCGCTCCATGAAGGCAAAATTGATCTGAGCCTTTTTTTGTGTGTCTCTGCACTGCACCGCACTGTTATTTTTCACATTGTTTTCTATAGTGACCATGATTCCATCACAAAGATAGTTTAATTGAGCATGAAAGGGGTGGATAATGTGTCCCATAACTCCCATCAGAGTCTCGGCGTTGGTGGCACAGACCATTTCTAATTGCTTGGTAGCAGGTCTGATTTTTTTTTTTTTTAAACAGTGAAAAGTCATTGGCATCCTACTGTATGTTCATTGCCGCAATCATGCACTAAATTTGTTTATGCCAGAAGCAGCCAAGGATGTGTGCCTGGCAATAGAGGCATATAATTTCATTTCATTGAGGCGGCTTCAGTCTTCAGCCAAGCAGAGGTGGGTGCACACACACACATCCACACACCCACACACCCACACACACAATATGACGAAAAACATTTTTTTCCTCGGCACATTTGGTCCTGTGAGATACACACTGAAAAAAACACACCAGCTACTGTAACAACAAGGTTTGCGGGCTTGATAACTGCAGCTCCACCTTTATGATATATACTGCAGCTGTCATATGATCCTCAAACATATTCATGAAAATGTTTGCACAAGACACTGTAGCCATCTTTAGGCAAAAGGGGATTACATACAAGAACCTGCAGAGGATCTCTGGGATCTCGCTCAAAAGCACATGCTGTGAAGTTTATAGGCAGCGGAACCTGCAATAGACATGGGTTCTTTTCAGGGGTGCGAACCTTGAGAATTCAAGCCTAAATTATTGATTTCATAAAAAAATAATTTAGAGGATCGGGGGTTCTTAGGAGAGCGGTCAGAGGAGGCTGTAAACAGCCACTGTCTGGACTTCGATATGACAGACAATCTCACCGTCAGAAACGCCGTACCGCCAGGTCACATGATAGGGGAGGTGAGGGAATGTTTTAATTATTTTTTTTTATGTGACACTGTAAGGAAATAATGAGAGAACAGATTCATTGAAAGTCTTTATCCACACAGAGACTTTTCAGAGAGACTGCTGAGGGGCTGATATGAACGCTATTGACAAAGTGTATGGTAAGGGAGTGCTGTGACTTGTAGACCTACTTGGGCACAATCCCTGGTGCTGAACGAAAAAGCAACGTTTTGTGGAAAAAAGTTTGCACACTCCTTTGGATTTTTTCTTCTTTAAGTGATTTTTTTCTTTTTATTCATTCACTAGTAAGCATGATGACGTTTTGACCTCTCGGCCAGTGAATTAATAAAAATGAAAAAAATAACTTAAAGAAGAAAAAATCCAAAAGAGTGTGCAAACATTTTTCCACAATAGGGAGTGCTGTGACCCTGCCGAGTCTGTATGTATATAGCTTTGCTCCTCATGCACCAGGCCATTGCAAGGACGAATATTGACTTTGTTGTGGAGATCTATACATATGTAATACAGTATGTCTGAAATAAAAGGGTCATGTTTGCAATCTGCAATTCAGTTAGGCCGTAATGTTAAACTATTACCACTGGGAT
The DNA here is from genome assembly GCF_034702125.1 of Engraulis encrasicolus. NCBI lineage: Eukaryota > Metazoa > Chordata > Actinopteri > Clupeiformes > Engraulidae > Engraulis > Engraulis encrasicolus. Next base: position 22,229,704 of record NC_085878.1, read on the forward strand.
TTTATTAAGTCACAGAGTGATTACAAGTGATTTCCACGGTAAAGGCCTCAGGGTTGTATTTTTTAATAGCTACAGTCATCATCCCATTGAAGGATATACATTGATTTTACATACTCTAACTAAAATGACCTGAAACACCAAACGCCTTTTACTTCTAAATTAAATAAAGTAGTAGGCTAGTAGTACATGAATGTGAATGCTCATCAATTCAGACTGTAATAAATATGTAATAACACAACACAAGTTAAGAACATAAACTTTGACAGTTCTGTGTTTTTTATGTGCTTCAAAGAGTGTACATGAGAGAAAAAACAACAATGTGCTGAGATAGAGATACTAGAGAGAGAGAGAGAGAGAGAGAGAGAGAGAGAGAGAGAGAGAGAGAGAGAGAGAGAGAGAGAGAGAGAGACTGAGAGAAAGGCCTTATTTCTATGAGAAGACAGCAGCACTGACGGCACGTTCACACTCAGCTGATCCAAATGGGTGAAAAATCGATATCCACAAACCTCAGTCTAAGCACAGGATAATCACTGGTAAAGCCTGACTGACGTCATGACAGATTTTGTGATTGGCAGAGAGATGAATCAGCCTTCAAATCAGCCTGATTACCTCCTTTTTTCTCTGACAGCCAGGCTTAAGAGATGTCCGTGTCCAACTCCAAGGGCAAAACCTGGAAGTGGTAAGCTGTGAAAAACAAACTCCTTCAGAAATCATGTGTCTGCATTAAGTGTTATGGAGGTGAAGTGGTACAATAACATTTGGATGAACTATGAAATTCAGGGAAACCGACCACATTATGGCATCACATAGCCCTATTTTTAAAACATTTTTCAAATGTTTGAACAACAAAAAATGATTCAGATATTCTCACCAGTGTACAATGTAAGCTATAGCCTAAATATCAATGATCCTGTGTTTTTAGAATCTTAAAAGTTGTATTTGGTGCAAACTCTCTTCTGAGGTAAATACATTCAATTAATAATTAGGGATAAACTCCATCTCTGAAAATTGAGAGGCGGGTATAAATTCCGTTTACTAGGCTAATGTTTACCCTTCAGTACAACCTTGGCGTGTCAATTAAAGCTTCATTATTTACCCCCAAGTTAACGCAACAGCTTTACTTGCAGCTCTGAACCATATGTGGAACAAAGCCTTGTGCTTCCATTCATTGATTCTTTCCTCTGGTGGTGCAGTGTTAATTCAACACTTAGAGAGTACTCTGGGACAAAATACGATTTACAGTAGACAATTTTAAAGTGGAAATGAAGCACTGACAACTATTATCATTTTTTGGCGGCTTATTTATTTTCATAAACGAATGGATGTTCATTGAACTGCACTTTTAAGTAGTTTTGCTGAAAAATGACATGTTATTACCGAGTTTCGCCACAAGGGCGCAGCCATGTTCGCCGCCTACGTAACGCGAATGGTAGAACTTGGTGGCTAATGTAGCCTTCCATTCACTTAACGTTAGCGTGTGCTAACTACAGCGCTAACTGACTCTAATCGTGGCAGTAAAATTGAAGGACGAGGGGTTCATTTTACATTGTCCCTGGGTTTTCTATGTTATATACCTACTATCAGATGAAAGAGAAATGCCAAGTGTCATTATCACTTTGTGTCAAAAAGCCTTTGCTACGAGCATGGTGGGATAGCTGCAGCCATCCACCCATTGCATCCACCATAGGACAGGAGTCAGGACTGGGGCTGCTCGATCTCATAGGTTTGTAGTGACAGACCGTCACCAATAACGTCTTTTTCCTGCATTGTTGGACGCTAATCTGAAAGCCCATGTCTTTAAGTTGGCTATGTGGTTCAATTCAGTAATAGAAAATAACTTGCAAAATTGGCGGAAGTTTGGAAAGCTTTGTGAAGGGAAGGGACGCAGCCTGTGTGTGTGGCTATCCCATCCCATCCCATTGGAGGAGGTTGATGCCACGGGAAATGACACGTTAAACTATCATGGCCTACATTAAGTTATGGCATGCTTAAAGTAGCTGCATCTATTGTAGTAAATTATTATGTTATTGAAGTCGCGGATGCATCCTCAAACTGGCTGGAATAGCGTTGTTGCCTTGGATTATTGTTGACTGGATAACACCGATAAAACGTGGGCATGGAGATGTCAAAGTAGCCTAATTCAGGTGCTTGGAAAATGTTGGCGAAATCATCGGAAGATGAAGGTAGGGAACTGCAACATTGCACGACATCGCACGATTATGAATAGTGATCATGTTGGCTCATACCAAAATGTGTTAGCGACTTGTCACCTTAGCAAAAAAAAGCTGCTTGTTTACCTGTGGTTCATGTGATGGGATGTCTTGTCTGCCTTCATGCCTCATATTTGTTCTTTCCCACCCAAACACGTATTCTTGCTTCATTTGGGTTAAGCAAATAAGCTCATAATCAGCCACGCAAGTCCCAAATGTTTAATTCACTACTATCATAACAGCATTAGAATAGGAGACTACCATTCGCGTGACGTCACCCGCTGTTGGCTGGAAACGTTAACAGAAACGTTACGTGTTTGTGCTTTATTTTTTTATTAACGGCTTAAATTTCAGACTTCAAAAAAATATATATATTTGCTGGCTTATCTTACTGGTGTTATAGACCCCTATATTAGGTCACTGCTTCATTTCCACTTTAAATCACCTCTCTAAGTGTTGAATTAACAATACATTTTATAGGCCTGTGTAGTGCTGCTAGTTGTTTCCTAGTAGACTCCACGTCTATTTTTTCCTTTTTTAGTTTTCTTTATTTATTTATCTAGCATTTATTTATGTATTTATTCTTTGTCCAGCAGGATCTGAGTGAGAAACCCATATTGAACTTTCCGTTGCCAGAGCATCTTAGATTCCTAATGCCTTATGCATTATAATGCTCTGTGCTTGAAACATTGCTTTCTTGGATTAAATAGTTAATGCTATTACTATCTCTGGAGTCTTCCTGTTGGTGCTGCCCTATCTTTGACTACAAGGCCAGGTAGACTTCCTCCCCTTCAGCAATGCAAAAGCTTTTAGCACATTGATTTTTTCATGCTGCGCCTGACATACGGTCTGCTTTGGAATGACACACCCCACTGTCAATAACAGGCAGTTGTTCAGAAATGACCACCCTGGAGAGAGAGAAGTGGGGGGAGGAGATAAAGAAAGAGAATAAAAGATAGAGTGAAAGGTAGAGGCAGAGGGTGGAGAGAGTGAGAGAAAGAGAAGTGCAGAGAAAGAAAGCGATGGAAGAGGGGAGGGGAAAAAATGAGAGAAACATGTGAAAGAGGAGATGTGAGGGAATGACTGGAAACAATTCAATCCGACACACTTGCATGGCTTCATGAGGCCACTGGTGTGGACAAGATGGAACAGGCTTAGAAAAAAACAGCAACACCACGGGGCAGGTGCCATACGGGAGGGGAAATAGAATACATGATATGAATGCTCACACATGGTATGGGAATAGCCCATGTCCATGAAAACCTGTGTGAAATTTATAAGGGCCATTTAAAGTAAAGCTATACAGTGAAAGATCTCATATCGAAAAACGAACCTGCCTGGTTGGACCTGAATTCATGTTATATGTGAAACGTGGAGGGAAAGAAAATGTTCCTCATCGTCATTGCCTGTCTTTCTGACACCACGAGTAATTTAGTGTGACTAATCTCACTGTGATTAATGTGATGAGAAGAATGGCGGTTTCCGGCCATAAAAAAACTCCAGGCTGATGACGGTATGAGATGTCACAAGGCATTTCCAGAGTGGTCTAAAGGCTTTTTTTCAGTAATTATCCTCTTCATTATGCTCCTCATAATGCTGGCTCACAACAAAACACAGATGTTTTCCGAGTGTTTACAAGCATTCATCATCGTCAAATTTGCTAATGCACAATGACAAGACATCACTTCTCCGAGGCCTCTTTGCTTGAATGCATATTAGACATTGTTCAGGAAGGGGAGGTCAGAGAGGTGGGGGAGAAGAATCTAGAGAGACCCTTCTAGAACAATCTGAGAGGATAAAGCCATATGACTAATTTAGAGCAGTGTGAGATGAGAGCCGCATGTTGTACATGCTTTGCCTCACACAATCTGCCAGGGAGGAAATACATATAAATATCATGCATGTTAAATTAGCATCAAAAGGGAACGCAATGAGCCATATCATGTCACATCTAATGGGAATTTTTGCATCTAAATTGAATCTTGAACACTTGCACACAAGCGCAACACCAGGTTTTCAATGCTTTGAACAGGGACACGCACTAAGAGTCTGACATCAATCTTGCTGCTGCAAGGTGCGGGATCAGATTATGTTGGGTTACCTTATGTTGTTGTTGTTTTTTTTAAAAATTGGTTCTAATTCTTTCTAGGCATTTAAATAGGCTAGATCTTCGTGTTTCTATCACGAGCATAGGCCTAATCCATCACAACGCCACATTAACCATTAAATTAGTGAGTAATTATCTCTAACATCAAACATTGGTAAAGCATTTACTCTAACAAGGTTGGATCATCCCATTTCAGTAGGCTTTGGAAAATCTTCATCACAAACAACACACAACAGCAAAGCAACAATTTCACAATTTCACATTAGATTGCATGTAATTGCTAACGAATTGATTAAATACAGAATTCTGCAGAATCGATGATTCTTAAAACTCAAGGTTGTGGATTATAATCTACATTGTAATTAGTGTGTAATTACTCATTGTAATAAGAATAATAAAAAAACATCTGAAGAAACGCAGTTGCAGCTATTTTCCTGTATATAGAGATTGCTATAACGAGATTAATCTGTTTTGTTTTTCTATTGTGGTCTAATTCTCATTCAGAAAGTGTTAAAAGCATAACACTTCAGTGAGAACAAAACAAAGTAGGCCTACTGTAGGCCCTACCAGAGGGTGTTACATAAAGACACCGGAACTGAATTACTGAATTATTGTTCTCTCTTGTTGTCAACAATTCCATATTTGAAGAACAGTGCATTTACTGTGCATCATCGAAAAATGATCATGAATAAAGATAACGAATAATGTTTCCAAGTGGCCTGGTTAAACCGGCTCCCTCGGTTTGCTACTGGTCGAGGCCAGAATAGGCTGTGCCGAAGTTTAAACAAAACATTTTTTTAGTCCCAATAGAACGTCTCTGCTTAAACCACGTCACTGCCTTGAATACGCCTCTACCCAGGACCTGGGACCACTCCATGGCATTCCACTGTGGGCAGCTGAAGGTGTTGCAGGTGTGCTGGGTGGAGGGCCGGGGCGAGTGGGTGCACTTCCACTCCTCCACCTGGGTGAACTGGCCATGCAGCTGCTCAACGTTGAAGTTGTTGGTTCCCGATAAAGTGGGTGAGTTCCCGAGTTCAAAAAGTATTTGCATTGTTCTTGACCTGACTAATGGCAACGCCAAAGATGTTGCGTCAATAGGAGGGCATAGCTAATGTTCCTCTGCCCTGTCATTCAGATCTCTAAACAATTAAAAGTATGTCTTGCTTACTTCATATTATGCTGAAAAGAATTCTGCAATAAAGTTAATCTGCCAAGCATTCTATTTCTACCTTTTCAACTCTCCCTGAGAAAGGTGACCAATGAACAACAAGCTTTTACTCAGGTACATTTGAGGTGCTAGCATAATTGAAGACACTGCAGACATTGGATGTAGATAAGTAGATAAGTGAGTGCGCTACATTGAAGTCTGAAAGGTTGCAGTTTGAGAGAGGGTTATGATTTGTTGCAGTTTTGTCCAGAAGCATTCAGAGACATTTTATACACACGCCTCAGAGAAGTTGGCAAGTACATGAAGTTGAACAGACTAAACTCCTGTTAGCGCTGTGGTTGTAATAGCCAGGCATGGTTTCATGTGTTAATCATTGAAATCACTTTCAGGATAGGGATCCTGAAAGCATTATGAATAGTCCTGGCTTGCAACCTCCTCCTTCATGTGTCAAACCGGAAGTCAGCCAAGCTAAATCCTTACAGTCAGGGGCGTGAAGTATACCCCCGCAGCCCCCGCGAGGCAGGGGGGCCCATACAAGGCGGGGGACCCACATGGGCCCTTGACTTGAAGAAACGGGCCCCCTCCACATGATATTAGGCCCTCTTTTTTCGTTCGGGGGCCCATTTTTGGTAGCTTGCAGGGGGGCCTGAAGTAGGCTACTTGCGTTACGCCAGTGCTTATAGTAGCCTACTGTATACTGCCAACCACAGTGATGAAGAGTGCTAATGCTGTATAGATTCCCTTCTTAACAAACCTCACAGCAGGCACTAAATTGTTTGTTTTCACATGCTGCCTAGGTCAGACGGGATCACGCATGAGATGAGGCATGATGGCACACTTCCCAACCAGAAGCCAGTAGCCAGAAGTCACACACACGCATGCATGCACACAAACCCACACACAGGGAAGCTGACAGGGCGGAGGCGGGGGGTGGGGGGGGTGGGGGGTGGTGTGGTGGACAAACAGGTTAGTTGTCCCAGCCCAGGGAGAGAAGGGGCCCAAAATTGGGTCCCCATTACATTACTGTATATGTATTAGGTGGGGGGCCCTTTCAGAAGACTTTGTCCCGGGCCCAGGAAAACACACACGCGCGCACACACACACACACACACACACACACACACACACACACGCACACATAGAAGACCACACAAACACACGTGTATCTTCTGCATACGGCTGCTCTGTCTGTACCCATGGGGCTTAGGACCAACCATTACTCCGTTTTTCATGCCTCCTGAGCAGACCGACTGAGCTTCGCTTTGGTGCCACGCGGTCGGCGTCCCTGAGAAACAGCATGTTTGTAACCTCGTATTTCCCTGTGGACTGTGCGTAATTTAATCTGCAAAATAAACGTTAGCGTTTGGCAAGAGCGTGACTGAATCCAGTTACGGCGTGTTGTTTTTTTAGTCAGATTGGAGCGTAATCGCCAAGGCCGCGGATAGAGTTGCTTTACATACATTATGTAGAGGGGCGGTCTGTGTGTCTGTGTAATCAGGACTGCCACTGAAGCACCAGCCTTTTTCTGCTGGATTACTGTGAGGCAGAAAGCCTTAACATCAAAGTTTGCACCCTCCATGCCCTCTGTCTTTTGTGAAGTTGTATAGACTTCTTTTTTGTTGTTGTGAAGGCCTATTCGTTGTTTGTTTATTTGTTTCTTCCTTTCCTTTTTTTCAAAGCAGACCACATTGTAAGTGTGTGATCTATCAATACCCTCTACTTTCAAAGCTCGGTGAATGCTGCATATTGTTGAGGGACAGGGGGAGGCAGGCTGCTGAACTCCCAATGGCTGGTCCGCAGCAAAGAGAGAGAGAGAGACAAAGAGAGATAGAGAGTGAGGAAAAAGGACCATCTAATTCATGTGTTTATGTTCAATGAACACTCTCAAGGGCATCCAGTAATGCTGATTGCATTTCCTGCGACTGTCAGGGAGCGACGCGAGCCAAGTGATGGCTCCAGATTAAAGAGGCCCTGCTGAGGTGCGAAGGGGAGGACTTCATTAAATCATTGACACACTCTTCTCCTTCTTCTTTCTTTTTCTGTCCCTTTGTCGCTCTCTCGGTTGCTCTCTCTCTCTCTCTCTCTCTCTCTCTCTCTCTCTCTCTCTCTCTCTCTCTCTCTCTCTCCCTCTCAACAAAACTGCATTAGACTTAGATATGCCAAACCCTCACCCCTCAGAAGCACCCACCATCTGTTTTTCAAAGCCAGTCTGGTGGTGCACACTTTTAAGCCATTTTTCATTTCTGTGGATTTTTCCTTCTTTTTTTATTTTTTCCTCGAAGACTAAGCCAAGGCTGAATTTCCTCATGATGATCAGTGATGTGGCAATGGTGAATTCTCATTATGTCAACTCACACGCATTGTCTTTTTTTTTTACATACTGCTGCATGCGTGGCTAATAATGATAGATCTGCTGGCAAACCACAGCCGCGAACAACAGCCTTGAAGCCATCACACCATGATAGCCGTAGGATGGGGAGATATTGGTGAGGGGCTATGATGAGATTTATGAGTTTGGAAAAGCCAGAGGCAAGACAACCGAACCACATAGAGCAAGTAGGATGCTAAAATGCTAAGCCTTAGCTATATTCAGATATGCTATTCGCAATAGGCAATGATTTATACATCAGAACATTTTGTGTCGCAAACACAAAGTATAACCTGATTCTGGGGCTTAATTTTGACAGAGGAGCCTTTCATGCTGATTCGATTAGGAACGTTTTGTGTATTCGGTCCTTTGGAGTGATGTGAAAGCCTCTTTCGCAAACTCAATTTTCTGTTTACAGTTTCCTCCTTTTGCATGGAACCAGTAACCCAGAAATTCCGCTTTATGGTAATTCGGTGTAAGGAAAAGCTGGAGGCCAAGATGAAATTTCATTGGTGACTTACAGTACAATTACATCAGCAGGCCTTGACTGCCTTTTTAAAAAGTGATGTTGACACGAAATATGGTAGCAGTCTCCCTCTAAAAATATTTAAAACTATTACTGGGTAGGCCTCCTGCATAATCTTGATACAAAAAAGCAAGACATGGAACACATTTAACTGACATGTTTAGCCATGCGAATTCATTTCATGGATTTTTCACAACCCTTTTTTTACCTTATGTTAAATGGATTTGCTTTTTTTACGTTTTGAGAATTTATATTTACAAGCTTAAAAAGATGGTGTTTACTGCACTTAATGGGCAATCTGATCAAGCCCCTGCTTAAGGTTTTCCACATAATGGACTACATGCCCCTACAATAAATACATTATTGATCCAAAAGGGAACATTTTGGAAACTGAATGAAGCTCATGTTGAAATCAATAAAAATCCATTGTTACCGAGGCAGGCAAGGATTTTCATTACTTACATTCTTCGTTACCCATGATAGATTAAGTAATGATCCCATTCCTTACAGTCACAGCCCCGAGTGAGACCTAATGTGAATCTGAAAGCAGATGGACTCACTAACGCCTTCAGTTTATGCCATGATGAGCATGGCGAGGAAGTGTGGGAAGACACCTCTATTTTTTGCATCATACATCTCAAAATAACATTTTATCTTCATTATGTATCCCTGATTGCAACCAGGCACGAAACAGCAGGCTGAGGCTATCACATATTCTCACCATTCAGACATGTTAATTATCTAGGCCTATCAGAGAAATTCAGCCAGCAGAGTCTCAAAAAAGTATCTTAAAGTTGCCGACTGCAAAACTCCTATAGGATTACGCTGCTGCCACAGATAATGATGAATCTCACTGCAGAACTAAAACAGAGGCACTGTTAAAGGAAAGAAAAGTTCCTATTCCTCCTGTGACACTAGGAAAATGTGACAAGACTTTTATTCTATAATTATCCCACTGATATTGCAAAGGCTGAATGGTCTTTTAATTCACATTTTCATACATTATGGATCATAGGCCTATAAAAAGAATGCAGATTGTGGAATGAAAAGGAGTGTTTAAGAAATGTGCTGGGAAACCATTAACATTCTGTGTCATTATTATATCTCTTCGTGTCACATTTCCAGCAATGAAACTGGCCACTCGTGCCCAGTGTAACTGTTCTAGAGATTACCAATGTGTAAGAAAAAAAAAATCACACCTCCACAATCTTGCACTATATTTATTTCTCTACACGCCTCTCCTCCAGTGCACAATTTAAGGTTATAGTTTTTGTTTTCCTGAGAGTTGGATTTGTTGTGTTTGTCTTGATCAGTTTTACGCCCATTGGGAAAACTGCAAAAGCTGTGCACACTACTGTGAGCCTATGATAAAATCTGAATTTGAGAAACTAGACATCACTGAAGCAACCCGTCATTCATCATCTGACCTCGGATTGGCATTGGCATTGAAATAGTTTCTTGAGATCCTGGTGAAAAAAGGAAACAAGAATAAAATGTATTATTGGTAAAAAAAGGCTGTGAGAAGTCTGGAGTGGTTATTTTGAATGCAATGAAATGAATGAAGACATGCGGCCTGTTCTCTGTGATGTGACAGCACTGAAGCACCATCTCATTTACACCTCACCTCATATTCTACAGTTCTGACACATGACAGAGATGTATGTAAAGCACTGCAGTAGAAGACTGGAGTAGAAGTACAGCGCTATCTATCAATGTAAAAAAAAAAAACCCTTGGAAGTGCTCTTTGAACATTTTGTACTTTAATAGGCTATTATGAGAAGAAGAATTTGAAATTACTTCTCAAGTACTGGAAATAAAAGAAGACATTGCGACAAGCAGTGAAAGTAAAAGTATTTAAAAAGTATTACCAAAGTACTGAGAGTACAAGTACAACTAAGATTCGCTACTGGGCAAGTTAAGACTAATGGTTAACTTTATAATAGTAAAGGCAAAGGGTTCTGGCATCAACAGGTTACTCAGGGCATTTTCATAAAATAGGCTACTTACTTACGCACATGAACATTTATCAGAGTAAAAACTACTACAGTACATATACATTCAGTAAATATGTAGTGAAGTAAACGTGAAAACAAAACCTAAGAAGGAAGTACAAATACTGCATTAGTAGGTTCACAGTGAACCTGATGAAGCGGCAGCGAAACGTGTTGTTCACGTAAATAAACTACCAGCATAGAAGACCAGTGTGCAGTGATTTATCTCTCTTTTACTTGGAATACTTTTACTGCACATCACCAGCACCTGGACAGTGGTTATGCACAGGAATTCTGCTATGAGTGCTGCATTTTAGTACTTGAGTGATCAATTGTGGCTTGATGCTAATGGTACCATTTACTTCCAGTGATTGAGCTAAGCTATACTAATAATGTCAATCCAAGTTTTGAATACACTGAGAAGAAAATTATATGCACATTCATGTGTATTGCTTGGAAATACTGCAAATATGTGAAAGTCGAAAAAGGGTGGACTATTTCTTGAAGGCTCTCGGTAATGTCATATCAATGTGTTTATGATCTAGTTGAGTCTTTTCATCAAAGAGTGAATGGCCAATCTTCACAAAGAGGCTATGTAGTTCTATTTTGCTTTACATTTCTGGTCACTGAACACACACTGATCCTCTTCAAGTTCCACCTTCCACTTCATCTGAACTCCACTAAAACAGCAGCCTTGTTTAAACTGTCTAGACCAGCAGCCTGCTACTGCAGCGGCAGCACTAAAGATGCCAGGAAGCTGAAATGTCTGCTCTCCGTTCTGTATTGCTAAATAAAGGAAGACGTAATTTCATTGCCTTTATTAAATCCCAAGTCTTTATTTATTTAGAATGTGTACAACGGTACTCGTAGACTAAATCATGGTCATTGGCAAATAAACGCATTACCATGTGACTTAAAGCAGCTTTTTCAGAGATTATTAAAAGCAAAACGCACCTGAAATAAATTAAATCACCATCGATGTTCACCCAGTATAGGTGTAATTATCGCTGGCTATCAAATGTGCGCTTGATGGGAAATATTCACACACTGGAGAGGCGAGAGAGGGGGTGAGCACACCAAAGCCATATCATTTAACACAATTAAACTGCACTCCTGCTGATAATGAGTGGATACAGCGGATGGTAGCCTGTCGCGCGCGCTTGCGTGCGTGCGTGCGTGCCTGCGTGCGTGTGTGTGTGTGTGCGTATGCGCTCGCAAATATGCCTGTGTCTGTCTCTGTGCATGTGTGTGTGCGTGCATGTCTCTCCACTGGGAGGCCAGAGCCTGTTTCTGCTGCTGCATTGTTAATGGACTGGCTGGCAGTTATGGCTGTTTTGGATGTCTAACAGGTGTTTGTATCCTAACAGGACATAGACAAAGGCTCTAAAATGTCCTCCCGCTCCCCTGCTCTTGTCTGTTTGTGTGGAGCACAATGTGAAATTCAAAGCTACAAGATGGCATAATGTCTTCATTCCAAGAATATAAAAGCGATCTAAGGTGAACTTGGCATCTTCTGCATCTACTTTTAAACATTACCGTATTCAAATAATCCACAGAGCTGAAAACATGCAGTGTCCATGACAACGTGAGAGGGCAAAATCTAGTCATCTTTTTTTTGCCAATGTGAGGTTCAAAGGCACAAGCACTTGTGTGGCTCGAGCACTCTCTATTTCAGCCTCAGGCATGGTTTGACCAAGCCACGGGTTAGAGCAGTTCCCAAACGTATTCTGCTGGGACCCCCTTTCGATCCAAGAAAATTATGTGTATTGCTAAACTTTAATTTGAAATTCACCCCAGGATAGGCCTACACTCACTAACCATACAAATCTTTTATTTTTTTGGCGGTTTTATCAGGCACAGGGCCGAATTATCCGTAAGGGCCAGCGGCACAGTGCCCAAGCCACCAACCGTTTTTGACCAGTGAAAGGGCACCCCAAGACACAAACTTAACAAATATTGTTCATGAAGGGGGCACCTGTGAGGTATAGTGCCCAGAGGCACCAAATTGGCTTAATACTGTCCTGCTCAGGCATGTGTAGGTTCATGTAGGAGTTGTAAGCAATCATCTCTCTGTGACCCCTCAACTGTTCCTCCCTGGTCCCCTTAGGGGGTCCCAACTCCCAGTTTGGGAAGCTCTGGGTTGGCGCAATAAGGTGATGACCCCAACGCTCCTGCTGTGAGGTCCTCTTGAAACAAAATTGTTGCCTTTTTTCCTCCAGCCTTAAAATTGCATTTCCAAAATTGTTTCAGGGGCCCACTTACTTGTAAGAGGATTGGCGCTACTGAATTAATTTTGCCATCCACCAGCGGCTGATATTGCCCTAAACAGCATCTCCCTGCTGTCACAGGTGGCGCTATTAAGAGGCAGCGGTTCCCAAACTTTTTTTTCCTTGCAAACGCACCCCCTTGTGCATTTCAATGTGGTTCGTGCACCCCCTAGTGAATGTTTTGGTGTGCTGATGGCCACGCAAGTATGGCTTCACTGCACCTGTGTGAAGTTGGCACCCCATATGTTGAAAATATGGATAAAAACATTTTGATTTGTTTGTGCATATTTGTGCACGATTGTGCAGGCAAAATTAGCGTTTGTGCACAAACCGTCTTAAAGATATTCAACTTCATGACCTTAATTGACCTTAGGTTATTCAGCACCCCATTAACATCCAAATGACTCGAAAATGGTTGGAATCGTTTGTGCTTTGTTTGTGCACGATTGTGCAGGCAAAATTAACGTTTGTGTACAAACCATTTTTATGTTATTTTGTTTGCTTTTGCTATTTTATTTCTATATTTGGTAACACTTTATTTTAGGGATACATCTATTAGCACTAATACATACAATGTTAATGCCTGCATAAGTAACTTTTAAGGCATGTACTAAGCAAACACTAAGGCCTACTAGGTCCTTACTAAGGTTAAATTGGTAATAAATCCCTTATTGTGCATGAACAAGACATTTGTGAATACATGCCTAACAAATGTTTGATTTTGCTTTGTACATGCCTTATAAGTTACTTATACAGGAACATTGTATGTATTAGTGCTAATAGGTGTATCCCTAAAATAAAGTGTTACCTATTATTTAAATCCTAAAAGTTAAATATCTTAAAGACGGATTGTGCACAAATGCTCATTTTGCCTGCACAATCGTGCACAAACGAATCAAAATAGCCAACTATTATTCATATTTGCAACATATAGGGTGCCAACTTCACACAGATCTTCACTGCAATATGGGATACCAAATCACAGCACATTATGCACAATCGTTTTGGGAAATCCTCATTTCCAATAGACCTGACCTGATCACAATGGAATCTGTTGCTTGAACTTGCTGCTACCTAAAGGACCAGTTCAGTCAATTTCAACATGCAGTTGTAATGCTCACACTACCCTGGACTTGTCAGTACCTGAGGTTTTTTTTTTCTTCTTCTTCAGCCTTTTCCGAGATCTTGGTTATTGTAATGGGGGCAGCGCTTTGTTTACATTTCAAAAAACATTTTTATTTATTCCCAAAAGCATCCAAAAGGAATATACACCATTAGCAGACAACTAGCAAACAGCGGTACCTTTTGGGAAAATATTTGGAGTAGGCCTATGTAAAAAAAAATTAAATGTAAAAAAAACGCTGCCTCCATTAGAATAGCTCATATCTCGTAAAGAGAAATGTGGTATCACCGGGTACTGACAAGTCAAGGGTAGTGTGAACAATACAACAGCATATTGAAATTGACTGAACTGGTCCTAATGTTCATTACGTAATGATGTATAAAAGCACATACAGCTCCAGGCCTTTTTATTAGAATACCATGAAAAAGTTGATTTATTTCCATAATTCCATCAATAATGTTAAACTGTCATGGATTGTAGATTCATGGCCCAGTTTTTTAACTATTCCAATCATTATTTTTTTTCTTTTTATACACGTTGGCCTTCCAGCTCAAAAAACCCATGAATTGGGGAATTCGCATTATTAGAATATTATTATAAAATCACATTTTTCTTCATCAAAATTCGGGTCACATTAACTCAGTTGAAATTTGGTACTTTCTACATAACATGCAATGGTCAATACTTGGTTAGGACATTCTCTGTCTTCATAATGGCCATGATGCGTTTAACATTGAAGTCAATGGCAAAAACAGTGCATGGGAGTTATGGAAGCCCAGATATCCTTGATGCTTTGCTGTCAGCTGTTCTTGTTTGTTGACCTGGTGCCCCACACTTCCCTCTTCAATATACCCAAAGATTTCCATGCCACGTTTTGGTGTTAACTCACCAGTTTAATTCTAACTCAACAGAAATTAAACCCCATTCATTTTCAATGGGGTTTCATTTCTGGTTATTTAGAATTAAACTGGTGAGTTAGCGCCAAAACGTGGCATGGAAATCTACAGGGTATATTGAAGAGTGAAGTGTGGGGTACCAGGTCAACAAACAAGAACAGCTGACAGCAAAGCATCAAGGATATCTGGGCTTCCATAACTCCCATGCACTGTTTTTGCCATTGACTTCAATGTTAAACGCATCATGGCCATTATGAAGACAGAGAATGTCCTAACCAAGTATTGACCATTGCATGTTATGTAGAAAGTACCAAATTTCAACTGATTTAATGTGACCCGAATTTTGATGAAGAAAAATGTGATTTTATAACAATATTCTAATAATGCGAATTCCCCAATTCATGGGTTTTTTGAGCTGGAAGACCAACGTATATAAAAAGAAAAAAAATAATGATTGGAATAGTTAAAAAACTGGGCCATGAATCTACAATCCATGACAGTTTAACATTATTGATGGAATTATGGAAATAAATCAACTTTTTCATGGTATTCTAATAAAAAGGCCTGGAGCTGTATATCAGCAATTGCTCTATTCAGCTGGTGCACCCCCTTGTGACATGCCGTGCACCTAAAAGTTGTCTTAAAACCAACATAGCATCATGCCAATGCGTTTGGATAACGCGCCAGCTTGAACCATCTATCGCGTGCTCCGCAACTTTTCATGTTAGGTCATGCTGTACAATGCCCTGTGAAAGGTTAGGACTAGGGGTGGCTTTGGCACAATTTTGCCATTTTCCTTGCTTGTTTCACTGTTTTTGGTGAAAGTTTTGTGGCGGAAACGCTGCTTTACTAACAGTTTATAGGGTTAGGGATGGTTTTGGTCAGGGCACAGCTTAGCATTTTCAAGTTTAGCAAAAGTACTGTAATTCTCTGCGACCATGGGAAAAGTACTTGCCTTGCACGAGCCTGGCCGTTGCACCAAAACGCGGAATACAATAGCATGAAATACAGTAACATGCCAGTCTTTTGAAAATCATTAAAGAAAAATATTTGAAAAACAATTTCTAAGTGTAATTTGTGCGTCAACATAGCTTAACACAGCCTTGTAGCCCCAGATAAGCCAGGGGCAAAGTCATTTGTTCAACTTGGAGTTTAGAAGGAACATGTTTCTTCAAAACCATTTGTGACCGTGGAAAGATTTCGCTTTCATTTCATTAGTTCACTCTCTGAAATTTGGATTAAGCATGCATGCATACATCTTCGTTCTCGCTGGAGAACGGACTTCTCGTAAACGTGCCACTCCCGCAGGAGAGTGGCTGTCCACGCGGTGGTCTGATCATCAAAGTGCTTCACGGGGCCGCAGGGACCACTGCACTCAAGGAGGTGAGATAGATTATGTGGTGTATTGGGCATGATCGCTGGCCGTGGTGCTGAAGTACTGCCACGGTAGTATATAGTATAATATTTGAATGGCTAGTGATTCTGGAAAACCACTAGCCACAGTGGCCGGTGGGTGAAAAAGTTAATGTCAAGCCCTGGTATACACCAATATCAACGGTAGCTCTCATTGAGGAGTAACAGGACAGGTTATAGACTATATTGACTATTTAGAGATTAACAGGAAGGTTTTTGAGGGAATTTGTTGGTCATGAGACCGCGCAGAAGCAATAAATGCTCCGTCTATTTTCTGGCTGAAGAGGGAGCTTACTCTATGCTGTGTACCAGACGGTAGTGTGTGTAGCTCTGCTCCGCCAGGGGTGCACCGAAGCTACGCACACACTATCTGGTGTGAACCAGGCTATGACTTTTACTATAGCACCGCCTATGTTTGCAGCTCTCTATGACCAACAATTCAGCTGCTCAACCCGCAGAGTGACTGCAGACTGTGACTCAAGCACTCTATTTTGGCCTTGTCAGGCACAGTTTGACCAGGTCACGATGTGTGAAGAAGTAGCTGTAGCTTTTTCAGCCTCTAAAATCTCATTTCTAACATCGTTTCAGACAGAGGTCCATCTACTTGTAGTTTTCAAATAACTCAAAACTTGTGTGTGGCTCAGGTGCTCTACTTCAGCCCAAGGCAGGCCTGGACTGGAAATCTGGCATACAGGGCATTTCCTGGTGGGCTGACTCTTCTCAGGGGCCGAGGCTGTTGCCTTTTTTTGTCTTGAACACTATGCCACAATAGTAGTAGTAGTAGTAGTAGCCTTTATTGTCCCCAAGGGGAAATTCGTTCTCACCACACAGGGTGCAGTCGCCGCAGGAGCAGCGTCCATAAGAACACCCGTCAACCCACCTGTAAATTACATGTATAATACAGTATAAGACAAGGGAAGGGAGGGGTAGGGTAGACATGGACCAGGCAGGTAGACAGGCGGCATTAAGAAAGCATAGTAACAACATAGGGAGAGGAGAGGGGGAAAAGTCTCATACCAAATTATGGTGGGCACTATATGAAGACATACGTTAAAAAAAGCTCAGCAGATCAGCACATTTAAGCACATGTAGAGGTTTCTGTTTAAAAAGGCCCAGACCTTTTTATGATCGCAGTCCAGCACTGGCCCGAGGCATAATTTGACCAGGCCACGTGTTAGAAGTACTCAACAGCAATGACCCCCATCTCCCCACTGTGAAAAAGTCCTCTTATGAGCCACAGATGGCATAAGCTCATCTCCGAGACTGAGCATCACCCTCTCTCTGCTGTGCCATCCTCAGGTGACATTTCTCAAGCCCTGGGTGAGTTATGGCCTGTTCCCCCTTAATGAGGACGGTGGTCGCTAATGCATGTCTCGGCAGTCGAAGACACTCTCGCTCGCGTCAGAATCCATAATTAATATGAATTATTTTCTAATGTGTTTATTGTTTTGCATCAATGACTCCGACGCTTTAATCTTGTATAAGAGCCGAGAGGTGCCAGAGAGCAGAAGACACATAAGGTTTTGTGCTTTGCCATCTCCTCGTCTCTTCCCTTCTCTCTCTCTCTGTCTCTCTCTATCCCCCTCTCTCTCTCTCGTGCTGTGCTCACGCAGTGATTTCAGTGAGATATTAAAAGGACGGACCTGGAAGGACACATGCAAAGGTCACAAGACTGTGCACCTTTTCCGACACTGCTGATTAATGTCCGTGTTACATGCTCAAACCTGTTATTAGCAGCCCCACGGATTTAACTCTCCCTCTCCCATCATGACCCTGGCCTGCGGCCTCGATACAACAGTAATAGCACAAGTCGCATCTTTTCTGATAGAACAATGTGCCAGATGAATGATCACATGCATGATGCAGGCTTTTCTATGTATAAATACTGTAGATGTGTGTGCACGTGGTTGTGAGTGTATTTACTCTGTACTGTAACATACAGTACATGCGTGCTGCCTGTGTATTGTATAATAAATGTGTGATGTATTGTATGATGAATGTGTGATTGTGATAGTGATGAATGTCTGTATTATATGCTCAACGCCGCCGTAGCCGACCTGTGCATTTGACCTCCCCCTCTCCATTGTAACTATGTCCTTGGTACAATATTAATAACATTACTCACATATTTTCTGATCAATGTGCAAACTGAAGGACCATATAAATGGTGCCGTTTTCTCAATAACATGATACAATTTTAAACATACAATCTATAAACACAATCTATAAACACATTTATACCGTGTATGTTTTATATCCATTATATCCCTTATGCTGTATATACATTCTATATATTCATGCTTCTGTCTGTGTATATGTATTATAACACATAGTATGGCTGGCTACCTTTAGCATTGAGTGTCTTTTAGCGACAAGACATATTCATGCATCTTCACTCATCCGCATGCAGGCGGGTACATTTGTGGCTCGGCTGCGTTGCAAATACGGGATTTTGTCCATTGGCATACATGGTTAAATTTATAGTCCTTGTTTTCCCCCCTGTAGAACTAATGGCCACTGTCTCTGCCCGTCTTCCTGGGAGGCTTGTGAGGAGAGCATGAGTAATTGGTGAGAGGGAGCGGGTGGAGGGCCGGTACCCAACACCCCCCCACTTCAACTGCAGGGCCACACTATTGGTAGAACCCGCAGCCCCCGGCTTTATTGCAGTGCCAGGCCATCCATATTGGAGGGGGGAGGTCATGGACGCCTGAGCAAAAGGGAGGGTTTCATTTTGTCTAATGCCATGCCTCATATGTCCCACGGTGCCATCATTCCTAAATCTTGGCACTTATGCAACCAATCTATAACGTTTTCATTACAGGTAATGGATAATTGGTTGATTATTGGCTGAAGAGAGGTGGGAGAGCAATAAGATGAATTCACAATAGAACTATAAATTGTCTGGTTGGGATCACTGTAAATACATGAGTGTTCAGTATCTAATAAATGGCCCTGTAAGGCAGAGGTTATTGAACATAATTACCAACCACTCATGATAATATTTCAGATCGTGTTTAGATGAATGGTAAGTATAAGCCTGATATAAAACAAATATGACCTCTGTTGCACCCCTATGAGCATGTAAGTTAATGCATAATTCATAAAATATGGTTAGGCCACATCGGCGTCTTGCTAATACAAAATGTTATGGAATGTTTTATTATTACATTTTTATTATTATTGCATTGTACTGTTCTGAGCGCTATTTTCAAAGATGTTAAGGACATTGAATTGGTCCCATGCTGTTCCAAGCACATTTTTCATCTGTTACCCTTTCGGGAATTCATTCATTTTTTCTCCCTTTCTTTCTTTTTTTATGCTTCTCAAGCACTTTTCTCCTTCCATAAAGGGTCAGTATTATATCAAACTCTTGTCAACGCTTTTGACCTGGTACACTCATGTCTGACATTTTTACAAAATAAAGGTCACAATGGAGAAAAAGGTCAAGAGCTTTTGACCAAAAGGCTTGTAATGTCAAAAAGTGCTGCACCAGTTGCTTGTCACTTCCCAAAGTTTATGACATGTTCCTGCCTTGCATGTGAGGTGCTGACACAGAGCAAGTCAACTGCAGTTACTGAAGATGGGAGCAGAAAAGGGCAAGGCAGGACATTATACAACACCTTTTACCAGTTTCCAGTCAAATGTGATACCTTCTCATCCATTTCATAACTCTGTGTCCATTTCTTTTTTTCTTAATACCATGTTCAGATGACAAGAACATGGCATGAACTGTTGTAAAAGTCAAGGTCTGATGTTCAGTATAAAATGTGTGTGTCTGTGTGTGTGCATGTGTGCGCACTGCGCAGGGAAACCTTTTGTTGTGCGCACTGCGCAGGGAAACCTTTTGTTTCAGGTTTACAAGCAGAAAAACCCTTTCATCACCTGTGTAGAATAATGGAAGTCGTAAATAATCTTGGTAATTAACAGCCTTAAAAAAGCATTTAACATAAGAGTCTTTAAAGTAGGCGTACCTGATCCCTTGGTGTGTAGATGTTAGTATGGCTGTTCCTGATGAACTGTACCGTTGGATTGTTGTGAATTGTTAAAGCGATATTGTACCATATCTGGAAATAAGCTCATTTTACACATTTGAGTGAAATTATTGAGTTTTACCATTCTCTTGTTTTTCCAGCCGTTACTGAATCTGGGAGCAAAAACTCAATCATTTAACTCAAGGGAAGGTTTAAAATGAACTTATTTCCAGAGATGGTATCACTTTAAGGGTTTATTGGCCCAGATGGTCACTAACATCTCCAAAAAGTCAGAGAAATGTGGGCACATGCATTTCAATTCCACTTGTAATGTAGCCCATAAAAATACCTATTTATATATATTTATAATTCTACATCTCCACAGGTGAAACACAATTGGAACCCAAATGTACATTTCAGGTGTTTTTTCAAGGTGAAGGAATGAAAGTGTGGGCCGTTGGTGACTTAATTGTAATGCATGATGCTGCCTAGGCTGTATTAGTTATGCCATAGCCACAGGATACGCAGTCCAGCCAGTTCCCATCTGTCTCATTATCTGCATTATCAAGCACGGTACAAATTAATTCGCTCCCAACATGTACACATCTAAATTCTCAGAAATGGTAATTTTAAGAGGTATCTTTCAACATCTAATGGGAATAACTAATGTAGCAGGTAGCAAATATAAGTGTAGAGATTTAAATGTAAATGTAAATGCTAAACAGCAAGAAGTTTTCAATGGCCACTCAGACACATGGTTTGCAGAGGTCCAAATTACTATTCAACAAATCTGACACTGCAGGAGTGTACAGAATAAGCTCCAGGCATTTTGTCTGCAGTTTTTTTTTATAGTGGCTGCAAAACATATCCATAGATTTTTCAAATAAATAATTATTCATAAGATGAAACATAGTTCACTTTACTACACAAATATGAACGACAAGAAGTCCAAGAGATTCCAAAAACACAGTAGAAAAAGTAGTTCTAACCCAACACTTAGATGATACTCTGGGACCAAATACAATTTAGGCAATGCTAAACTGACTCTCTAAGTGTTGCATTAACACAGCGACTGTGCATCTCATGACATAAGACACACAGTTTTTGGTTGATTCCAAGAGAGCACTCAGGAGAGGTGAGATGTTCTTTGTCACAAAACTGTGGGTGGAAATTCAGGAGGAAGAGTCAGTGTGTGCTGTCACTCCTCATCTCATCAGCATTCTCCAGACTGCTGCTGTGCTGTGCTGTGTACGCTTGTCACAGTGCTCTGGAGTCATGCGTGACCCCGCCAGGCCGACCTCTACACTCTCGATTTTTCTTGCAACACGAAACCTGACGGCTTGGTGGTTTGGCTGCCATGTAGGACTATTTCTTCTCACAATGAGGTGTTTATATTTATGGTGATATTCAAATCCAAAGGAATGATTGTATCTGACCGAGGAGCGTGTTTCTACATGATAATCCTGCAGGGGAATGTGGTGTGCATGTCTGCCCCTGTCAAATGCAGTGAAATGGACTTCAGACAAACAAACAAAAAACCCTAATCAAAGATCTCTCTTCATAATTAAACACTCAGTGTTTCCCAATATCTTCCTGTGGCCCTAATTCCATCTGATTAAACCGATTACCAGTAATTGGCCGTGAGCATATTGCAAGGTGTTGGATGCGAAGGCTAATGTTGATTTAATATGCCACCTTATTGCCTTTGTTGGTCAGCTCGGTAATGAAGCAGGAATTAATGTCTAGGAATGAGTAATGTTCAAGCGTCGGTTTCAGGCAGGAGGTAGAAATCAAATATGCCCTTCATCCTTCTCCACAGTTTTTGAAAATGAGTGAAGTGAAATGAAGTTTCCACAAGTGCACGCCGGCACTGTGAAAGTCTATCAAGCCAGCAAGGCCAAGTGTTTGAATTTGAAACCCCAGCCCAGACAGGGATCAACCAGGATTAGAACAGCTAATCTACGCAATGATGATAGTAACATTCACATTCATTTATTCAGCCGACATGTTTATCTCAGGCAAATTACATGTCAAACTTAGCACCTCGGTATTAGCTGACAACTACAGCACCAGTCCAGTCCAGCCATGGAAGCCCACTCGAATACCAAAAAGGATCTGAGTGGCCAGTCGGTGGAGGGCTCTGGAATAATTAGTGCCATTCATCAGATGTGAAAGGTGTAAAATCAGCTGAGGAGGCGTGATAATACATGATATGCCTAAACATTATTCGGCTGGCGGTGAGATCTGTTTCAAAGGCTAAACAAGCTTGTTTATGGAAATGCAAACCAAAAAAATGACCCAGTGGTCTATCCAGTGAACCAATTTGTTGAGCAAGATAGAAGGCCTGCTACTATCACATGGCAATTGAGAATTTCTAAGCACTAAGGTCTTCTGAACTTGCAGGTGGTGTTAGACCAGTTTGCAGGTGATGGTAGTGCTTTGGGCAGTTCTCTCCTCCAAAATCTCTTGTTCCACATAGATTCTACCTTCTCAGTGTTTGAACTCTTGCTCTCATCCCTGCCAAATCCTACATTAAATGAATGAATGGTACTCGAACACCCGCACTACTCAAAACCTGTTGATGACGTACTGTATGTGTCAACGTATCAACCTAGCCTCCTCTGAGCCACAGAGCACAAGGTTAAGAAACACGCACGTGGCATGCCGTGTTTGTAACGTGCTTGGCATGTCTGGCTGTCATGCATGCCAAAGTTTAAGTTAAAGCCAGTGCCATGTGACAGGTTTGCTTTCGCCCTGCATCTCACTCTTCTTACCTCCCTCCCCTCCGTCCCCCTTTTGGCGGAGAAGGCTGGCCATTTTCTGGCTGATTTGAGGTGATGATTAAGACAGATCATCAGGGTTCACGGAGGACGATTCCACTGATCCTCCGGCAGGTTATGGCCCAGCATGCTTGTTATGGGGCATGGTGCGTCTGCCTGTGGCACCTGTGGGGGAACCTAATTAGGCAGGCATGAGAAAGAGGCGGTATGAGGGGGGGGGGGGGGGGGTGGTATTTGGGAAGGAGGGGGGCACCATACAAAATGAGGTACAGGAGTAATACTGTGGGACAATAGAGTCCAAACTCCATTAAAGCCGTAATGGAAATCATTCATCATGCTTTTTTTGTACTGTGACCTGCACCTGAGCTACAAATAAAAAAAGAAAATCCTCTGGCCGCCTGCCCCGTACTGCTCCATGAGCTACAGAGCCACTGGGTGATTACAAAGGTACTGGTTTTTCCTCACAGAGGCTACCACTTGGTGACACGCTGGGCACAGGAAAGGTGCAGGCTGCTGCCGTCAAAAACAAAGACAGAGTGGGAGAAAACCAGAGGGTGGATGACATGGCGGGGGTACTATTTATCATCAAAGCCCTTCCCCCCAACCTTCTTATCAAACAATGTGAAAAGAGAAAGGAGGGGGGGAGATATATGGCATCAATTAGCGTGACGGACAGCGCGGGCCAAAAATGACAACCTAATGAACACCTCATCAATGCATAATCGGGCAGAGGAGTCATTCATTTAGCCGGCGTCTTCTTCCTCTCTTCCGGAGTGACCCTGGTTTACGTGTGGCCTGATAATCGCCCCCGTTGTCCCCCCCTCCGCGCTGCTGGTAATAACGCTGCCTGATTGATATCGGGGGAGAATGCATTACCCGAAATTCATCACACAACACAGGGGGGGTGGGGGCAGGGAGTCCGGGAGTGGGGGCTTGAAAGAGAGGAAGAGAGAGTGGGGGTAGAGAGAGAGAGAGAGAGAGAGAGAGAGAGAGAGAGAGAGAGAGAGAGAGAGAGAGAGAGAGAGAGATGAAATTGAGACACAGAGAAAAAGAGAACGAAAGAAAAAAGCAAGAGAGAGAGACAGTGAGAGACAGAGACACAGAGACACAGAGAGAGAGAGAGAGAGAGAGAGAGAGAGAGAGAGAGAGAGAGAGAGAGAGAGAGAGAGAGAGAGAGAGAGAGAGAGACAGAGACAGAGACACAGAGAGAGCAAGAAAAGATGAAGAAAAAGAAAAAAGAAGAAGGAAAGAGAGGGAAAAAAGAGCCCTGAGAGCCAGTGGCTGAATTGGTGCTGACATCACATCGCCATCTCAAATCAGCCAGCGCTCCTCTCCTTGGATCCCTGCCCCTCCTGTTTCTGCCCATTAATAAGTCTGTCCGTCTCCCGGCCTGTTATTTAAAGCCAAAGAACCTCCCTCTCGCCAAGCTCACTGTGTTGCATCTGTCAGGAGAAAGCAAGAGAAAGAAAGAGAGAGAGAGAGAGAGTGTGTGTGTGAGAGAGAGACAGAAAGAGGGGGTGAAGAAGCAAGAGCGAGAGAAAGCAAGAGAGAGGGAGAGAGAGAAAGAGAATGTGTGTGCGTGTGTGAGTGCGCGAGTGTGTCTTCGGGGGTGTGCGTGTGCGCTAGTGAGAGAACGATCGAGCAGGCAAGAGAGAGAGGGAGGCAGAGGGAGGGAGATAGAGAGAGAGGGAGGGAGAGAGAGAGAGAGGGAGCCAACCGCCAGAGAGAGGAAAAGCGTGCAGTCGAGAGGGCTGAGAGGGAGATAGAGAGAGAGAGACGCGGCGAGCGGAGAGAACACACCAGCGCAAGAAGACAAAGCTATGAAATTCATCCAAGCTGTTTGCCTGCTACTCCTTTGCCCTGCCTTCAGCCTCAACACCAGGTAAGGAGGAGAAAAAGCGCAGTGATTTCTCTTTTGCTTCATAGTCTGGCTTTGAAGGAGGAGAGGGGGAGAAGAGAGGAGTGGAGAGGAGAAGAGGAGAGGAGAGAGGGGAAGCAGCCGGCGCAGTAGCCTTGCCTTGGCTAATGTCTGATATGAATCTCTGTCTGTGTTCAGTGCTGTTGGCTGGCTCTGGCTGCTGTCGCACAAGGATATCTGTATGTTGTGCTTTGAGTGAGTAGAGAGACAGAGATGAGAGAGAGAATGAGAGAGAGATTGAGATAGAGCGAGAGTGATGAAGAAAAAAAGGCGAAAGAGAAGGGGGAAAAAAGAGGACTATTATGCACCCAACTTTCCTCCTCTCTTTCTCCGGCTGCACTCCCGTGTCTGCGTTTCATTTCGTGTTGCTTCACTGAAGAGCTGCCCCCCCTTGTTCATTCAGTCAAGGTGATTAATTGACTGAAATATTCCAGCTGCTTTGACTGAATGGGAGTTCAGAGAATGCTCATTGAAAGGAGCAAGTTTTAGTCATTTGGCAAACTGGCCAGAGGAAATCGTGTGTGTGTGTGTGTGTGTGTGTGTATGCACGCTTGTGTGTGTCTGTGTCTGTAAGAGACTGAGACAGTGTTTGTATATGTGTGTGTGTGTGTGTGTGTGTGTGTGTGTGTGTGTGTGTGTGTGTGTGTGTGTGTGTGTGTGTGTGTGTGTGTGTGTGTGTGTGTGTGTGTCGCGCAGGGTGTGTGGGGGGCTGTATGTGTGTGTGTGTGGGGGGAGTCTATGTGTGTGTGTGTGGCAATGTGCGTGTGTGTGTGTGTGAGCGTGTATGTGTGTGTAGAGTAATGCTGCGGAAGATTTCTGGGGATGAGAAAAGAAGAGAGAAAGGGCGAAAAAAGGAGGAGTCATGCACATGCAGTGGCTCTACTCAGAGATTAATGATTAATTGAACCATTGATAAAATCTCACGACTTTTTGACGTTCTGAAACATGATTTCCACATGTCACTTTCCTTTTCTCTCTCTTTCAAACGGTTTATGGGACATTTTTACATCGCTAGTTTGTCACAGTTACTGCTTGCCATATTTCTCCTGCACGCCAGCCAGTCTCCCCAATGATAATGCTATGCAGAGCAAGCAGCTTGGATGCACACCAAACAAAGCCACCCTCCCACCAACTCCTCTCCACACCTGCTCTCTCTCTCTCTCTCTCTCTCTCACTCTATCTCACACTTTCTCTCTCATCCACATATGCACAATTATTTCCATGTGGGCACGACAAATGGAACAATGGCGAATTTACGACAACCCTTAAAAAACCTGTCTACAGCTTACTGCTTAATGTACATCTGCATTGCCAAATGCTACACAGTGTATGTTTATTTTCATTTGAATGTGCTATTCATATGATTCTTTTCTTTTCTTGTTCCACTGCATTGCATTTATGAGAATGTTTGGAGGTACAATATTAAGTTCTCTGTTTTTAAACAGGTTCAAAATTGTTTGTGGTTCTGCTACTGTAAAGCAATGGGGGGACTGTTAAGGAGAATAATCCGATGCTGTGGTCAGTGTTTTGGACATTGTCCCGCATGGTATTCCTGTGTCAGCAGAAGGTTAAGGGAATGCTTTCATGTTTAGCGCTCCAGTGAACAGATGGCTGGGGTTTTGGATATGTGGCGACACAGCCATAATTTTAAACGAATGCAACCACCAAAAAACAAAAGTTTTCAAACAGAGGGATAATATAATAATCATTGGCACACATGTATGTACATAAAATCAAACAAACACACAAATGCATACTGTACTGTATACACAATACAGGACAGCATACCACAACACAACACAACACAACACAACATAGTGCAATGCTGCACAATGCAATGCAACACAAAACAACACAGCACAGCACAGCACAGCACAGCACAGCACAGCACAACACAGCACAACACAACACAACACAACACAGCACAGCACAACACATCAAATAAGTGAATAACCGAGAATGGCCCAGATGTGCAAATATGTACCTGTAGTGCTTTTATCGGTAAAAAAAAAAGACATTCAAACTTAACGGTCCTCTCCATCAGTCGCATCTCATTTAGGTGTCCACAAACCAGAAACCATACTGTAAAAATACCACCTGCTCTGGCAAGGTAATTAAAGGTGGCAGTATATTACTTCCTCCCTATAAAACCAATGTGAAAATGAGCCGTTTCAATTGCCAGTCAACGTGCATCTGGCCAGCTGACACGTCGTCATTAAAATGGAGTTTAATGGACTCAGCGTGACTCTCGAATGGTAGACAGACACACCACTGACCAGAGTGATGTGTGTGAGTGACAGGTGCGTCCCGTCTCTGTGACAACTATGCTACAGAGCACATATCCTACCTTTAATTACTCCTGTCTCTCCCTCAGCAGATTTTAGAACTTGGCATAGGATGAATGCATAGTAGCGCTCGTCATCCATCTACTGTAAGTAGGTTACAGTAAGCTTCACAAAGTAGAAAGAGAGGGCTGCAAAACAAACTTAGTGCACTGTAGGTGATGCAGTGTTGTGTTTACTTTTGTTTACAGTAAACACAACATCATCTCTGCTGGAATCGGTATTGTAGGGGCATGCTTTACTAAACCCTTTGATACTTTCGTCTTGCATTTTCATGCTGTGCAGTGTTGTACAGGCAACTAAAGAATTATAATTAAGGTCATGGGTCTTGAGGTCTGGATGTTGAGTTTTGTGGACAGTAATGTAGATGTACATCCATGTATGTACTGAATGTATGAGTGACTTTGGGGAAAAGGTTGATGATTTTGTTGCACTTGCCTCTGGAGGCAAGTGTGATCCTGTGAAATGAACTATGATATTTTAGACTCGAATGCTCTTTCTGTGACACTGTGGGACACTTAACGTGACACTGTGGTGTCAAACAGCTCAGGCAAATTGATGTTGACATCCTCTGAATATGTATAAATGGAAATGGGAAGCGCGGCTGGCTGTGTGGCTCCACAGACTATTTACATGTGAAATGTAAATATATCACACTGCTCTGAGGACTGGTGTCTTATTTTAGAATGATATGGGCTTTGTCTCAAGGCGTGGTGGGCTAGATAGCTTAATCTGTGCGTGTGTGTGTGTGAGAGAGAGTGTGTGTGTGTGTGTGTGTGCGTGTGCACATGTGTGTATATGCCTCTGTGCGCACGTATGTGTGTGTAAAGCAAAGGTGTATCATTCTGTGGTGTCAGAGAGTGTGACAAGGAGTCACACCCATTAATGGCTTGGATATTCCCTTGAAGCTCTATTCACTCTCAGGCTTAGGGAAAGTGAAAGGGAATTCAATTTAGCCTTTGTGCAAAAGACTTGGGGACCAATCTCTTCACGGTGCAATGCTGAATATCCTGCACGGTCTAACGAACTTGGTATAATCTCTCCATTGAGGGGGGTGGAGGGGATTACAGACTAACATTAGCTCACTTTACATTCTTCCCCAGTAGACTAATGGTTGTGACTGTCATCAGTTGGGCTAATGTTCTTCTTGCCCCTTGACATTATGTGAACACAAGATCCTCCTCCTCTTTCTCCTCCGTCCTCTTCCATAGAATGAGACATTAAAAACCTGAGAGCCCTGATTCATCACAATGATATTCACATACAATTAACCTGTCTGCCTGTTGACTTCCTTTTTGGTGTGGAACTATGCGAGCGGTTGGGAAAGCGTAGCCTCACCCAGATGCGGTAGGCAAGGTGCTGCTTCGGCACTCTTCCATAGAATGAGACATTAAAAACCTGGGAGCCCTGATCCAAAACAATGACTTTCACCTACAATTAACCTGTCTGCCTGTTGCCTTCCTTTTTGGTGTGGAAGTTTGCGAGCGGTTGGGAAAGCGTAGCATAGAATGTGCGGTAGGCAAGGTGCTGCTTGGGCAGCTCCTCCTGTGTATACTCTACTAATGGTACGCTGCTCGCAGCTTGTGATTAGTTTGAAGCAGAGATGGCCCATTTGGCATGTTTATTTCCCCCGATGCTGTAGTCAGCAGTCTCCAGTAGATATGCGAGCCCAGCGTGCAGAGCAGAGCAGAGCAGAGCAGAGGAGTCCCAGCCAAAAGGAGAGGGAATTAACCCTCTGGAGAGCAGCATGCCAGGATAGTATAGTATGCTGTCTGGGCGTCTTTCAATTGGGGGGGTGGAGATTGCTTACGCACACATGAATACACACACGCACGCGCACCCGCACACACACATGCACGTGCAGACCCACATGCATGTACACACACACACACGCACATGCTCGTGCGCACACACACACAAAGAAACACACACACACACACACACACCATAAAGCTCACACACCATAAAGCTCACCTGCCACACTCACCTGCTCTCTGAAGTTCAACCTGGGCAAGTATAGTGAATCTCCGGGGGCGGGGGGTCAAGAAGGGAAAAATAGCAAGCCGCTTTTCTGACAGACCCCTTGATGTGTCAGGGGCAGGGCTGTGGAGAGGAAAGGCACCTGGGCTTGTAGGTATGCCTGCAGTGATTTTATATATATTTTTTATTGCTGGTAGAAGGCCTGTCTCACCACCATAAATGTTTTTAATGGAATTTTTAAAAATGTTTTCAAGGTTTTTCTTTGAAGTTTCAAAGTGTTCAAAATTAAAACTCTTGTCATTTTTTCCCTCTGAGGAGAGGGGATACAAAGTAGAAAAGTATGGCTTTGTTGTACCGCACAAGGTTGTTTTATTAATGCCACCTGATGGAAATTGCCATTGCCAATTGTATCTCATCTGATATACGGTATGTCTAAAATACTAAATTATACTGCTGGGTGCAGGGCCGACCCAAGCCTTTATGGGGCCCTAAGCAAAATCCCCCTACCCTTGCCCACCAATACCACCACCTACTCAGCAGCAGATGCTGCATAAGCTTCATTTAGGCCTACTTGCACGAGCGAGGGGTAGAAGCTAAGAACATAGGTAGGCTGTCTGTAGATTGTGTACCCATCATGCACTGTACTTCTTGGAGCAAAATTTCTTAAACGAAAAGCCATTTATTATGAAGGAACATCTTTGGCTTGCTTCAACAGTATTACTCTTCATTAGATTCTGTGTTTATTGTAGGGTTTTTACAATTAAAAGTGGTACATAAAAAATGACGTCGTACCCACTGTCATCGACGTGTCCCCCGATATATAATGGCTCCTGCTTCCATTGTAGCTATAAGTGATACATGAGAAAGAAATAGATAACTAGGGAAAATGATGGAGAGTTAATTCCTTCCTGGAACTTTGCCGTTAACAGGGGGGGGCCCTGGTGGCATTGGGGCCCTAAGCCATCGCATAGTTTGCATATGCCTCGGGCTGGCCTTGGCTGGGTGTGTCAGTAAGACAGAAAAGTCTGCCGTTGGAAATAAAATACCTTGACATTCTTTGAGTTACATATAAAAAACTTGTTGAACATCTTAAAAGGAAACAGAAACACTAAATTTAATTTCCAAAATTCTTGTACTGATAAAAGTATGCCTCTGCCTGGTATCTACTCTTTTTTTTGTTATGGAGCCCATCAGATCAGCCGATAATTGGAATTCACGGAACACACTGTAATCCATGTACCATAGCGGCTGTATTGGCGACATGACAACTGAGAGGGATTGCAATCAGAACCCCCGCCTTTCCGAGATAATTCGAGCCCAGTCAAAAAGATGTTCTAATTTGTGCTGATGACAACATGAATTTATGGCCGCATCAGGAAGATGCCAATATCTGCATTAGCTTCTCGAGTAAAAATAATAATCTCATGCTAATAGTCTTCTGGCTCCACCACATTGATGTTTTGCAGCTCACCGCCGAGTTCCTTGCATTGCTTTACGAAATTGAACTGTACACTTGGAACCACTTCCATTTCTCATCTGGCTCACTTGATGATGCTGAAATATGAGTGAGAACCATGCAGAACAGACAACCTGGTATTACGATACAGGCCATAAAGGCAGATCAATATACATTACAATGGTAGTGGGAATGTGTTCTGTTTGCTGCACAGAATAATAAACAGTGTAATAGGATTTTAAAGGCTACGATAAATAAATATCCCCTGGGGACTAATACTGGAAAGAGGTTGAGGGAGGCACACTGTAGGTCTCTGTGTGTGTGCGTGAGAGAGACAGACAGAGACAGACAGAGAGAGAGAGAGAGAGAGAGAGAGAGAGAGAGAGAGAGAGAGAGAGAGAGAGAGAGAGAGAGAGAGAGAGAGAGAGAGAGAGAGTTGAGAATCCCTGCGTGAGGGTGACATTAGTGGCACACATCTAATGGGCTTCCACTCACTGAAAAGAAACAGCTTAAAAGGCAACTCAAGTTTTTTTTCTTTTCCCCTCCCTTGGAAACGGGCGTGTGAAAATGGATTTCAGATCTGTGTGAAACATTTCTCTGACTCTGTTGTCAAGGCGCACAGTAACTTTTAATTCTTTTCAAGTGCATTGTGTTTATCAAACCTCAGCAATCGAAACTGGCAGAAGAATAGTGACACTTTATCCACACGAACCTCAGATCACACTGCATCAGCAGCAGAGAAGAACGACCAAGGAAAAAAAATAAACAACACTCTTTTGAAATGGCAGATGAAAAGTCTCCATTAATCTTCAGCCGTGATTAAATCAACACGACATACCATAACAGAGGCACCCCGTGACGAGAACCTGAATGCCACCACACGCATACAACATGATCATGTCTCGCCAGCAAGCGAGCAGGCAAGCTGAATGTGATGTGTTGGACTCCAGTAGGTGACTGAAGTCTTTGCACACACTTTGGCCTACGATGATAGGAGCTCTTCTCGTTCCAATGCTTGTGTGAAATTGGTTGGTTTTTGGAGCTCTGCTCCGAGTAGAAGGAGTGGGGTGGGAGGTGGTTCTGGCTGGTGGGAGGGGAGCTTGGTCCTATCTCTCTCTCTGTACTCAAATGCTCAACTGGACTGAAATGTGGCTCTTCACACAAAGAGCATCCTTCCAATCCTTGAAATACTGGCTGCAACAAAGCTAACTCTCTCCATTCCCGGAGAAAATGATCTCCGGAATTATGTGACATGAGAAGAATATTTTCTGGCTAAAATAATCTATTCGCAGATGGCTGAACTTGATTGGCAGCAGTGCTCCGACATCCTGGGGTATGCTAATGGCGAATCCCTGGTGACATCAAGGGGCCTGGTATGGTGAGCGTCGAGCGTCGAGCTTCGCAAGAGTGCAGCGTTTCCCGCTCACCACCACGTCTACCACCGTCCCCTGTGGCCGCCGGGCTCTTAGGTGGTTTTCTCTTCACACGCACCCACACACACACACACACACACACACACTGCACGGCACTCCAGCATAGCGGCTCACAGCAGGTGGCAGGCAAGCAGGGATGAGAAGGAAGAAAAAAGGAAAGGAAAGGAATGGAATGGAAAGAAAAGACAGGGAATGGAAAGGAAAGGAATGGAATGTAGAGGAACGGAAAGGCAGGGAAAGGGAAAGGAAAGGAAAGGAATGGAATGGAAAGGAAAGGAAAGGAAAGGCAGGGAAAGGGAAAGGGAAAGGGAAGGGAAGGCGATACCCTTTTAAAGGTGTCTTGTGTTCGCTGTTGCTTTTTCCTTCCCTTCGCCTTTTGTAGTTTCTCTTTTTTCCCCGAGATGGAGGTCGATGAATTACGATGAGTTGTGCTTTCGTTTATAGCCACCCTGTGTTGTACTGCCTGCACAATTCATGACCGCCTCTGCCCGTCTCCTTTGTCAATGAGTTGCTTTAAACAGCTGCCCTGCCACTGTTAGCCCGGAGACCACGCATGTAACACATACAACAACAAAAGACAAGTGTGGCAGGAATCGCAATGAGTATATGTGTATGTGTGTATGTTTGTGTTTGTGTGTGTGGTGGGGGTACGACCCCACATCACTTTTTTATTGGATTTGAACTTAACAAGATGCTTCTAAGGCAGTCTGTAAATGTTACATTTTGTTTCCTGTGGTTTGTTTGTCGTCTTAATTCCTTGTACTATACAGTATATACATTTTTTGTATGCATGGGCAAGAGTGTAATATATTTGTTTCTGTTTGGGTTTCTATTTTTCCTCACAATGCTTTCGGTTACAGGTGAAATAGGCACCTTTCCAAAGACACCAAGCAGAACAATACAGCATATATTTTACAAAGCTGCATATAGTATTATGACTTGGAGGGATGCATTCAGCATTATCTTCGCCTAAGAGTGATGAAAACGGCCGTTTTTATGACTTGATCCATCAAATACTTCACCCTGAGTTAATTTACATGGTGATAAAGCCACTGAAAAACGAAAGAAGGGTTTTATTTTGCCCTTGTCTAGTGGAATTGTTCAGAGATTACCCCACAAGCAGGATTTGTATTGACCCATTGTTCCTTTGTCTTATTGATTGTTGTTTTTTTATTAAAATAACCTTGACTTTCTCTCGAGAGAAACACTGGTGCTTGTCACTCAAAAACCTTTTTTTTGTAACCCTGGAAATGTGTCTCTTTTGAGTGTGAATTTGAGATAGTGTGTGTATGTGTGTATGTACTTCAGGGTGTGTGTGTGTGTGTGTGTGTGTGTGTGTGTGTGTGTGTGTGTGTGTGTGTGTGTGTGTGTGTGTGTGTGTGTGTGTGTGTGTGTGTGTGTGTGTGTGTGTGAATCTGTGAGTGTCTGTGTATGAGTTAGTGTGCTATTCAACGCACATCTCTGTGTGAGTGCGTGTGCCTGTATGTTTGTGTGTGTGCGCGAGCGTGCGTGCGTGTGTGTACTCTTAGGTAGGGCTGCAGGAGGATGGGTTAGAGGCCAGCGAGGGGGGCATGTGAATACATGGCCTGGCTGTTAGTTATTTTTATTCTCCCATCAATCAAGCCATCAGCCTCAATCCGGGCCCCTTGGAACCCAAGTGCCTTTTTTCCGAAATCGAGGGTGACACTTAATGACATTGACAATGACATGGCACTTCTTTGGAAGGACGATGCAGTGTTTTATACTGTGAGTGAGCAAGTCCCGCAATATTGGAGTCACGTAGTCCCACTTGTGACTGGCTTAGAAAAACACAACCTGATGGGCTGGCTGAATAGGGGCCGACGTCATGGGAAAATCTAACTTGGCCACCAGTACAAGTGCACTTGAACATTAACTATTCGTATGCCCCTTAATCAGGTCATAAGGCACTATCGATGGGAAACCTCCATGACGAGTATAATTCTTTAGAATAATGTCTAGATCTTGTGCTACTGTTTACAGGATCAACTGAAGGAATTGATTTTGTTTTTGTTATGGTGTGATAATATTTTCTGCTATAGGGCCCGAATGATTAGCACAGCCACACTGACCGTGAACACTTGGAACAGTGAAAACTAAGCGGAAAATATAAAACTGCACGACAGCAGCACAAACGCCTGCTTTCTGTCTAGCGGCTCAGTACTTGATCACCTCCCGCTATCTAAATTGTGATCGTGTCTCTTGTTTTTTTTCCTCTTCTTCCCCCATTCCTTCACATGGCCCCACAAACCATTCCTTGTCTTGCTCCCTTTCTAATGGGCCGTAATTGGTCCCCCACGGTAAAAGGCGAAACGCTCACGGGCGTGGCTCACCACTGATTAGAGAGATTAAAGAGGCCGATGAGAAATTGGGTTGGGCATGAACAAAAGAAAAATCATAAATAATACACATTTTCAAAAATAAATAAATAAACTTTAAAAAAGCCTTTTTGCCCTGAGCTATGAAAACAAAGCTACCATGTACACAGCTTATAGACTATATACTGAACCGTATGTTGCCAGGCCTCTCTGTCTTCTAGCAATTCCAGGAAGGACTCCACAGGCCAAAGGACAGTGGGGGCTGTTGCTTGACTTTGAGGTTTGCCCTGAGGTTAGAAACGCTTTGCTGGGATGAACATGAACTATGATTCACCTTTGTGGTCATCGCTACTGGGGCAATTCATTTCTCTTTCCCCTCTCAACTTCTTTTGCCCTCTATCCCAGGGATTTCACCATGTTACAATCATGGTGCTGGATGTTTTAAAAATACACCTTGCCATTATTTTCTTTCAACTATACAGTTTCTTCCATGGCTTTCATACTTCAAAACCTCTGAGGTCTCTGGCCAAGAGGCTGGGTCTGTGCATTTAACATCATTATTGTGCTACTGATCCTAAATACCTGGAGCAGAAATTATTAATTAGGTTGGGCACCAAAGGAACTGCCTTACAATCTTGTTCATTTCTCTCGCTTAACAAAGTCCAAACCTTAAGTTGGCGGAGCTCGAAGAGACCATACATGCTATCGATTCCAGACCAACTGAAGAGGATTTTTTAGTGATTTTTTGGGCTCACTCAACTCTGAACACACAACAGAGCAGATTGTTCCCAGCCGAACAGCCTTTGAGGAAGGGTGATAGAGAAAGAAAAGGGGAAAAAAAACAAGTTGGATACTGATAATAGAATTCACAATGGATGCAAGTGACCAAAAGTGTTGTGTAACCTCTATTTCACTTAATTGGAAGCAGGCTATTGATCGCTAGTTTGTACTGTCTTAATATAGACCTATTTGAGAGGAATCGTCAATACTGTACGCTAGTATGAAATCTAGCAAAGACCACATCCACTCATTTATCATGCTTCGACCTCCGAGTGACCTAAATGAATACATTATTGCCTTGCTTTAGCATTGGCAAAAATTTCAACCCCTTTTGATACCGAATCTATTGACTGAGATCGCAGGCTGTGTTTCAAAGCCCCGGTAGCAAGGCACTTAAATGAAATGAAACGTGGCATTGCATACAGCCAGACAGCTTTGTAAGAGTTAGTAATGAGCGGGAAAATGGTGCTTTTACAAATAAATACAGCCGCACATAAATAAATCAAGTAAACACATAAAATACGACAACCCCAATTATGAAAGTGCACATACCAGGACATAATAACTAATACCTGCTTCAGCGTTCTATACTGAATACCACCGTGGGGCAAAATCGACTTTAAATTGCGAATGGTCCATTATCCAGAGAGAGAAAGCTTTCTTCGCTAAAAGCCGAGAAAATTACTGGGTGGTGCTTCTTACGAGCATTACTTTGCGTCTAGCCCGAGAAAACTTACCAAGTCACATGTTCTTTTCAGAATGCACATAGCTCCCATAGTGACTGACTTTATACCTACTCTGACCTTGGCTGGCGGAATATAAAGCACTGCAAATCCTTTATTTTCAGTCAATACACCATCTGAAATTGCCCAACTTGCTTTCTGGAAAGGTTCAGGTCCGGGAAAGAGACATGTGGGTCTCAATTCACAGCACAGACAGGCAGAACTCAGCCAATTAGCCAAGCCCAAGTTCAAAGATTGCTGATTCAAACCCTTTGAAACGATGAACCACAGGCAAACCGAAATGATGAACAAGACTAAAAAATGTCCTATTCCCCCACCTCAAACCTGTCTACTTCACCGTATATGTGCTAGAAGATACTGTATACAGCCCTTGTCACCATCTTGGCAGTGGAAGAGGGTTGTTTTTCCAAACTGTTGCTACAGGTTGAGAGGTTAGAGAGCTCCGGGAGAGAGGCATGAACTGCCACACTGTGAAAAACAGTACTGTGCCTGCACACAAGCCAGACTTTTTTTCTGACTGAGTCTTCACTAGCAGCACTACCAATATTATTTAATGAGCATATCTCATTTATTCATGGATTTTTTCTCAACTGGGACTACTGAACTGGAAAATCTCCCTTGCCTTTTCAGAAAAGAGTTTGGGTTGAGTGAGGTAACAATAATACTCATAAATCAAGTGCAGGCTAAGTGTGTGCTGTCATTAACAACTGCATCACAGTGTAATAATAAACAAGCCGGCAGATTGAAGTTTGCACACAGGCAGAGCAATACGAATGATAAAAGATTTGTCAATGTAGGCCTACCCTACTTTTTAAATAAAAAACCCCAAACTATAGCACAGTTTTAGATTTTTGTGCACACACTATTGCCTGTATACTGGATGTGCAACTTTCATGCACACACATTCCTATGTTGCCGATGTTCACATCTGTGTACAGCCTACCCTTTAAACCCCTCCTTTACTGTTTTCAAAATGTCATATCAGTGTTTCCCTGCTGTAGTACTACATACATCTGAATCTTTATCAGCCCTTCCTCACACTCGCACTGATGACACTTGGACGCATTTCGTTATTTTTATCTCATCTCTCCCTCTTCATTTTCTCGTGTCCAAATTCATCTCGGATGACAGAAGTGGGTTCTTTTGGAGTGCGTATCTCTCTCCACTTCACTTTGCAGCCATTTCGAGGGGGGGACACTTGGCACCGATAAGTTTCCCAGGAGTGTGTCTAGAGAGCGCACATTTTGTGACCATTGGTCCTCAAGAAGAGGGAGAAAAAAAAAAGATAAAGCCTCCTTCCGGGCTGCAGAAGCAGCTTATCTTTGTTTTTCCTATTGTAATAGCCTTCGCGATTTCCCCTCTAGTCTCCCCCCACCACCTCTCTCTCTTGTAAATGAGAGACACCAAATTCACACCGTTTCTTCACCACAAATCCACCTCAGCTCATCTTCACTCTGCTGTTCACTGGGGAGTAAGACATAACACCCCCATTTCCTCCAGTAAAGGTGCAGTGTGCATTCACAGAAATTCAAACAATGGACAGAAACTCATAGCCGCTCAGATTTCTCCACTCTGTCTTTGGCTTTATCTCACTATAGCACGAGGGTCAGGAATTCCCTCTGGCAACTCGTACTGTAGCCTCCGCATTATGCTGTGTGTTTGTGTGTGTTTTTTTTCTCTCCCGTCGACTAAATGTTTAGAGAGCAGAGGAAGACTCGTTAGGAGAGGAAAACAGTCAAGGCTGAGGCTGGCGCTCTCAATTTCAGCAGTCTTGGTTATATAACTTCACATCTTTTTGCTCCTTGACAGCCTTTTTAGGAGAGAGAGAGAGAGAGAGAGAGAGAGAGAGAGAGAGAGAGAGAGAGAGAGAGAGAGAGAGAGAGAGAGAGAGAGAGAGAGAGAGAGAGAAAACAAGAGGGGTATTTTTTGTTGAATTTGTGCTCTAGATCAAGGATGTCAAACTGAGGCCCGGGGGCCAAATCTGGCCAGCGGAGTCATTTTCTTTGTGTATTACAGTTGGCCCACCAACACCATTAATGTACAGTGTAACAAAACTTGAATGTGAAACTTGGTGTGTCACAGGAACATGAGTGGGCCCAGGTCAATGAAACAGCTCACACTCATGGGCAAAACAAATATGATCAGGCACATTTGAAATAACATATATGATGGGAAAAAGTGTGTGGAATTAATATGACTTTCAAGTGCAAGCCCAATTTTTGTCAATTTAAATATATATATATATAAAGTTCAGCTCACGACTTTGTTTAAGTTGTTGATTCAGTCAAGTTGATTCAGTCACCCTTGGTCTATGAATCCATTGTTGGTGTTAATACAAGTGCATCAAGGCGTGGTTGTACTGTGCTGTGACAGTGACTTTATCTGTCTTATTATCTGTCTCTTATTTGCACTGTGTGTGTCACCGCGTACACAACATCCCGTTAAGTTGGGAAAACAAATCAAGGATGGACGCCCTCCGCGCTGATTGGAGGCATGTCTTACAGAGCTCACATGTCCATTAGCCTGTGGGTAGCTCACGTGTGAGTGCCGAGCAGAGCAGGGGAGAGTGTTTGTTTATTCCTTTCAATGTGGCCCCTTTGGGTTGCCGAGGTCTTGTCGTTGCCGTGGTGCGAAGGGTTGCCGGGCAGGAGGTGGTGTGTGTGTGCGTGTGTGAGAGAGAGAGTGTGTGTGTGTGTGTTGTTATGTTGCCGAAGTCCACAGCTCCCATTTGCCAGGGCTGCCTGTCTGAATGCTCGCTTGGCTGAGCCGCGCCTGGGTGACGGCGTTGACAGGATGACAGGAGGACTGCACTCGTGTGAATGCCAATGCAGGGAGCACTGTTTCAGGAAGAGCAGCATATAGAGAGAAACAAACACACACACAAACACACACATAGAGAGGCACAAACACGCACACACACGCACACACACACAGAGGCAAAAACACACACACACATCGTCACACACACACACACACACACACACACACACACACAGACACACGCACGCACGCACGCACGCACGCACACACGCACGCACGCACACACACACACACACGTAATCACTGTCCAGTCAGAAGCCAAGAGCATGCTGGTTCTCAGTTGCTTGAAGGTGACATGCATGCTTGCACACAGCACATGTATGTGTGTGAGCACACGCCCACATATGTACACACATATGTACACACGCACACGCACACATGAAATCATGTACATGACACACACACACACACACACACACACACACACACACACACACACACACACACACACACACACACACACACACACACACACACACACACACACACACACACACACACAAACACACACAGTACTGACACGGGGAGTCAAGGTTTTAAGGAGAAGGATGGCATGATGGACGAGCGTTACAGCACATTAGGCTGATAGAACAGTAATCAGGAGTGAAGGATGCTATTCAACACACAACAGCGGAGGGAAAAAAAGACAACCAATGTCAAAAAACAAGCTGGGGGTGTGGCAGAGACGCTGCCAACGTTTCATGCAAATGATTTATCTTTACCCCCAGGGAGCTATGCAAGACCTTTTGAAGGAAACGGTAGATCATGGTAGAGCAGGGTCTTTACTCATCTACCAGGTTTTATGGTTTTCTGTAGTAGGTTGTGCAGTGCAGGGCTGATGGTTTTCAGTCTCGTGTTCTATGAAGCAGTCATATGTCAATATTACAGTGCGTGTAGCATGCACATATTACAATGTCAAGCCTAAAGGGGTCTCTTGCATGGCCTCTTCATGCAGATGGGGCTGTTGACGGGCAAGCTGACATTGCTGAAAACACTCAAGCCCATCATGGCAGCACTGGTATTACATTACAAATGGTCGTAGCCTCTTTGCACAGATGGGCCCGCCGGCGGTAGGGTGGCCAGACGTCCGTCTTTAGGACCGACCGTCCGTCTTTTCAGTGCCTTGTCCGGTGTAAGGCACAGCATTAAGCCAGACAAATGTGCATTAAAATGCATGAAATCGCATCTAAGAAACACACATTTTCTTGGGGGAGGACCTCCAACCCCCCCGGCCTAAAATATGTCCTCCTTTTTCCTGTCTCGGAGATGGTCACCCTAGCCGGCGGGCCTGTTCACTCATTGCTGAAAAGACTCAACTACGTCATACAGTAAAAAGACAGATATGACATTACTGAGAGCCTTAAGTAACACAGTAAGACTTTGTTATTACAATTGTGGTGACCAATTGTGAGGTTATTTGTAGAGAGTCACTTGTGCACAATCCCTGGTGCTGAACAAAAAAACACGTATTATTTGAAAAAAGGTTCGCACACTTCTCTGGATTTTTCTTTTGAAGTTATTTTTTCTTCTTTTTTATTTATTCATTGGTAATAATGACGTTTCGACCTCCGTGAGGTTATAACATAGTATCTGTGCAAAGGACTTAATTGACAGATCAAGACTTACAGGTAAGCTTATCAGGTTATAGCTCTGAGAGGCTCTGTGTGAAGGAAGATGTTAAGCAACAAGGCGTTCAGCTGAGGTGCTATTTTAAGTCCACAGGTGTTTGTGTTTACACTTCGCTCAAAATTAATGGGAGCGAAAAACAAACAACATGCAAAATATAAACAATCCTAGCATCTATGACCTTACAGAGCCCTTGTGGTAGAAGTAGGAGAGTACTGGCAGAGGACATATTACTTACTGGTAATTGGCTAGTTGGATTTGCCAGACTGCAAGCATTTAGCAAGCAACTGATAAGTACCCGTGAAAATTTGGGCACAATCTGCTACTGCGGCCCTATTAGCCTGTCAGGGCACTGCCGCCAGGTGTGTCGAATGATTGCAGCACTCAGGTGAGCCACCAAATACCCTGGGGTCACTTCAAACATGCCAAGCTGTATAGGACAGAGTGTACCAGGATGACGGTGACTAACACACACACACACACACACACACACACTGCAAAGATACATCATACAGTTTTACTGAGTCACACACAGACGCACACACAGTGCACACACATACCGTAAACTATAATACACACACAACACATACACACAACACACACACACACACAGGTGCCCAAGAGCAATCCATCACTGCACTGAATGTATTAATTGGTTCACTACAGGCATACGGTGTATAAGTGGAAACGAACCTGAGCGCACATGGTACATTTCCTATCCAGCCAAAGCTCAGGCATGCTACACACCCACACACATGCTCATACACATACATTTACACACACGCCACGCAGACAAAAATGCGCGCACACATGCATGCACGCACCCACACGTGCACACGCACGCACGCACGCACGCACGCACACACACACACACACACAAAGACAGAACCAAAATAACACTGAGCAAGCCAGGAAGCAGGAGAGGGAGCGAGCAAGTTGGCTGGCGCATCTCTTCCCCTATGATATGGCCTTCTTGTTTCATTAGTGTTTATGACATTCCACGCTCACCAGGAGTCGTTTCAGCAGCCCGAGTCTGTGGAGCCACATGTCAAAGTGGATCACAGCAG
The DNA here is from genome assembly GCF_034702125.1 of Engraulis encrasicolus. Taxonomy (NCBI): domain Eukaryota; kingdom Metazoa; phylum Chordata; class Actinopteri; order Clupeiformes; family Engraulidae; genus Engraulis; species Engraulis encrasicolus. Next base: position 22,271,025 of record NC_085878.1, read on the forward strand.
CCTCCGTGGGCACTCTTCCGTAGGCGATTTTTCACGGCATGGTGTGTTTTTCCTGGGCTTTCTCTGAATCTGAACATTTTTTTTGATTGTCTGCAAGAGGCAGAGGCAGAGCTTGCTTTCTATTCTTCAGTCTCTGCTAAAACATACTGTAGATTGGGCCTATGGTTGGAGAGATTGAAAATGCAAGTGGAGTTGGATGTGAGATGCATATTGTAGGATAGTGTTGGATGTTTTTTTGCATGTATAAAGTGTGTGTGTGTGGGGGGGTGGGTGCAAAAACTGGAAGGCGCTTCAAAGAGAGGTGGAGGCCAGTGTGTTGTGAGGCTTTGCCTGAGTTGCCCTTGAAGTCAAGTTAGTGTAAAGACAATATTAAACCATTATCAATATAATAGTCTTGTGAGGAAATCAGTGAAAACCCAATGAGTCAAGCTAAATCACAACATATATGCATTCACTAAACAGCTTTCATCGAGAACTCTTTAAATATAAGCATTTAGGCCCTGCTGTGGTCTGATGGTGGGTTACACTGGGTTACTGTTTGAGTCCGGCCCGGGTCATTTTCCGGTCCTTCCCCGTCTCCCCTCCACTGTCCTGGCAAAAAGGCCCTAAAAATTAAAATATAAGCATTTAACAATTACTTGCTAGGCGTAAGAGTTAGGCCTACATCTGTTGAAAAATAACGCTTCTCAAACATGTTTTAGAAACGCAAACATCACTGCCCCACAGAACTTTCTTTTATATTGGTAATCACATAACTTTATCCTGCCATGTGTTTAAAATAAACAAAAAGTTCAGCTTAGATTTGATGACAAGCTAACATTGCTTGTTTGATTGTCAAGATCAATATTATTCAACCTTATAAACGCGTCCATTTCTGAGAATTTATGCGGGCATAAAATGCTAAATGTCATTATTCGGCTCAATAGTCTAAACTCGCCTAAGAGAACACATTTGCCACTTTGGACTGGGGTATTAAAATGAAAACCGTGTAGCCCACAACTTTTCAGAAATGTCAAGCTTCAGCAAACATTCCAACTGCTCTGCAACTTGTGGAGGCAGAAGAGGTCAAGTACATTTGCTATGGAAATGAAACTTCAGGTAGAAAGCTGCTTTGTTGCCATAGTACTGTAGGCTTGTTTCGCTGCTTTCTCCAATAGGTCAGTCCAATTAGGCGGGAATATGTGAACAGAAACACAAAGAAATGTCACTGTATTTAAATCATGGATGACATTCATTTACTGCTGACTGAGCACTTAATTTGGGTCACACAAATTTGAATACATCTTCCTGGATATACAGTAACCGAGATATTCAATGGGTTCGACCTTTAAAACAAACATTTCATTATATTTTACGTTTGGCACGCAGGATGTATGTGTAGGGTATCTGTGTGCTTTTAGTAATAATTGACAATGACTTCCTCATGACATCAGAAATATCAAATACTGTATTGATAGCAATAGTTTTGGTTTCATTGATGGAACTTTGGTAGATCTGGTTTATCTTCTAATTACCAAATCCTTTGTCTCCTCCCAAAGAGGAGAGTATTATGCCATATTGAATTTAAAACTCATGTATTGATATACAACTCTATATTCACCAGACACAAGCTGTTTTTGTGTGAGTTGGCACCACTTAACTTCAACCCAAACATATGAACCAAATAATCTGTGTATGAATTTTACAGAGGCAATTTTGCTCATGGTTGCTTGCATAGGTTAGTCTGACTTGGCATCACAGGGACAGAGATGCATAGCATAATAATAGCCTATTTTAGCAAATGTTTTTCATTATTATCTACTGTCAATTTAACATTTCAATTCTTTCCAACCTCTCTAATATAGAACTTCAGTTTAGTGCATTCATATTATTCAGACTGCGTAGGAAAATTGCCTCACTTCTCTGCATTATACTACCAGTAATACACCCTGACCCTAAAAGCTACTCTCAAGAGAACGACACAGATTTGACATTTGGTATTCAAATGACTAGCATAGTTTCTGCATGCACACAGGCTTACTGTATATGAAATAAAATAAAAATCTGTGCTAATCCAGGGCAAGAGGGGAAAAAAATTCCTTGGACAGGTTTCTGTTGGCACCAAGCTAAAACAGGGTGACATTTTAGCTTGGTGTGAATGTAGGACCGTCCTCAGGAGAGCAGGGTACCTCCACTTCAAACTGTTGTCATGTGCCAGTTGCCTTTTGTGCGCCATCCTAGCCAAATGTCATGGCATTTTGCATTCTAAATCCTGCTCTAGCCAGGGAGAGCACAGTGTAAGGGCTGGGATAGGGAGACTGCATTCATTAGACACAGACCTCTTTCTGTCTTTGCACTGCCACTGATCCAAATCTCAGATGGAGCCTAACCCCACGATTCATACCGAATGGAAAACACGCAGAGGCACTACATATATTCAATTTGTCTGAGTCATACAATTTTTGTTTTGAAGCTACATGTACTTACTGTAGGGGCCAAATACATATATTATGCATGTTGCTATGCTTCTGTAAACAAAATATACATGCTCTCACATTTACATCTGTGCTTGGAATAAAAGTTTCCAACTCACTGCAACACTGCAGCAGTGCAGCAACAATAGTCACAGTATACACACAGCCCAAAGCTACCGCAATGAAATGTTTATATCGACGTCCCTGTGTGTACTGACTGACAGCACGGGTGATTTGGTGTGTGTATAATATTTAAAGTTTCACGCTTGGCTGATGGATGGATGGCTGTCTACCCGCCCCATCAGCAGGAGACTGCGTGTGCCACCGATGTGGAGCTGGCCATCTGCCGCCTGCTAGGCCTCATTCAGACGACCTCGACACATCTTATCTCCTCCGGCGTCTCCATTGTCTTTCATAGCACAACATAGCACAGCATGACAGGCAGCTTGAGGATGTGAGCACTTTTCAAACAAACAAAAAATGACGAAAAGCCTCGAATCAAGATGCAGCTGACACTTCATCTTCTTCACACGAGTTTGTGGAGGAGGGGATAATAAAGCGATTAATTCTCATGATCAGCGAGGGGCTTTTTATTAATCACTTTTTCCACACCAAATTATTCGGCTAATATCATGCTCCTAACAAGGCTTAAGCATTTCTGGCAATGATCGAAAACTGTGAGAAACATTAGTTTATGGATTACAAGTGGCAGATCACAGCCTGTGTGTGGTATTAAATAAACAGGCCAAAGATTGCAAGCATTCTGTTAACTTGGCACCATGTACTATTTAACACATTTGTGCTGGTTTAACTTGGTGGTGTGACCTTTTTAAATACCGTGTCAAGAGGTGTGAGGAAAAGGTTACAAACTTTTAAATCCTGGTATTTATTTTTAAGACTCATAATAAATGCTTGAAGACAAACACTTAAATATGAATCACACAGAGTAAAAGCAATGGATGAAGGTCATGATGTTCCTACAGTGTGTTAGCCTCGTGCTGATATTCCTCAGCAAAGGCTTGTGATCCCATCACTTCGTCACAGTTATGTGGATGTGTAATAGTGGTTGTGTACACACAAAAGCGCCATATAAGCAGCACACATCAACAGTATTTCAGCAGAATTCAGCACAAAGGGGCACTGTGCACAACATTCTGAATGAGCTGTGCATTCTACGTTCTAACATTCTTAATGCATTATGTACCTCACATTAAATGTTCTCTATAAAATGACCATTTTCAAAAGGCTGTTTTTGTGAGAAAAAGGAAAATCTAAAAGCTTTATGCAACAGTCTAATGCTTTTAAACAAACCTGTAAAGATATCAATCCACACTAGAGAATTAGAGTCCAGAAATGAATGGTTTGCGGCCTATCTGCAACAATATTACTTTTCACCATTGCATGAAATTAGATTTCTTTGAAAGGGGCTTTCATGGTGGCTGATGAAACTGAAAAGATAACGCCATCCGACAAAAATATTATATAAAATAGAATTAGGCTATATAAAATGTAATATCTGCAAGGAAACTGGAATTAACTGATCTGACTACCCAGTCACTGAAAGATTCATTTGGCATTTATATAATCCAATAGAATTTGCTACTACACACACAAGCTACACTGTTAGTATATGTTCATGTGTGTGTGTACATGTGTTTGTTTATTACCACGAGCCCAATGAACATCTGAAATTATTTATTTACTTGTAAGAATATCGCATTAGGGCTAGTTAAGCACAGTTTACAGTGTAGACGCTGGTGAGTGCACCTATGTGGGATTACTCATTGAGTTAAGTGACTAAGGCCTTGTATAATGCATTATGCAACCGCCTTCAACACAAGTGCCTTTCCTTGGCAGACAACAACATCTGAGCGCCGACGTCGGGCTTGGTGACATGGCGGTGTGAATCCCATTAACTTAATGCATGAGACTAATAATAAAATGTTACTTTTCTGCGCTAACTGGATTAGCAATGATTATTTGTTTGCAGGGATTTGCCCTGCTGCTAGACTACAAAGGTGCTCTCCGACATGCAAAGCCTTTAAGCAAGTTCACAGAATTCACATGGCTGCCGTCTGCCGCCACCCCAGCAGCAGCAGCCCCTGTCAAAGTCAATACCGCTCTCTAGGTCAAGCAGCTTAAAGGTGAAAAGAATTCATGCAGTTTTAAAAGGATCATTTGTTAAAGTTTACATAGCAGCTTTAATGGAAATCAACCATAAGCTACCCAACTTTTTTTTCTTTCAAAAGACTATCTTCTAACAAAGATTTGCTATTAGGGTGAGTATAGCTTTGTAAGTGTATAGACCCATTGGCCACTTTCAGGTTCCCTCACACCATAACTCTTGCTCTCATTGCTGTGATAAGGGAATAGAAAGCAATGTCTTAGTCAAATGATACTGGGGGAACAATAGAGCAGCGTAAATGGCCCCTCTATGTGCACCGAGAGCTCCTCACAAGGCCGCGATGATGGATCAGCTGCTTAAGTTCACGCAGCTGCTTGTGTCGCGGCCGGGACACTGTTTATGCAGAAATCTGAATTTAATTTGACTATGGCCAGATGTCTTGTAAATTTACCATGATTCGGCCCAGTGCCGAGAAGGAATTATACATGAATTTATGCTGCCACAAAGCATTGTCATCACAAATGCAGTTGAAAGAGAGAGACAGAGAGAGGGACAGACTGAGAGACAGTTGAGAGGATGTGAGGCGAGCTTAGCTCGCCTGGACTTTTCAGGTAAGACCTGTGAGTATTAATGACTGTCAAAGTGAATGATGCAATCTTGAGAAACAGTGCAGTTTAGAAGCAGTGCTGAGGCAACTAATGGATTTCCGCAGATACTCATCGGCCTGGCTATGGTCATTTTAAAGGAAGCGTCCTATTGTGTTTGTGGCGGTGGCAGCAGGGAAAGATATACATCAGGCTTGGTATGGTCACTTTAAAGAAAGCTTTCCCAGTGTGTCTAGTGCTGATGGCAACGTGGTCTATCCAATACACAGCACAGCGATGGAGACAGAAGGCCACTGTTTTAATTTGAACCGCGCGCCCCGCCTCGTGCCCTTGGAGTAGCATCGGTCAGCCTTCATCACGGCCGCCAGCAGGCCTTTCCGCTAAAGGTGTAGAATGGACAGGCTGCACCCCTTCTGGAACCTTCTGTAATGTTCCATCCCGGTTCCCGGTTCCAAAGAAGCGACTGAAACAGCATACGCTCCATGCTGGGTGTCTTCCCCACTGCTTTCAGGCCTGGCCTGTGAACAAACAGCCCGACATATGTGCCCCTGCGCAGGAGGCTGCAGAAAAGGTTTTCTGTGAGCCAGTTTTCCGGCACACGGCAGGACTACCTCCCTCCCTCCCACCCAACGCCACCCCCATCCCCACCCCTACCCTACCCTTGCTCAGGTGCAGCCAGAGAAAGAAAGATGGAGGGAAAGAAAGGGGCGCCGCAGGAAAGAGGTGCGCCAGTGTCATCAGCGAGAGAGTAATCAGGAAACGCAGCAGGCAACAATCAGCTCTGATGTGCTCAAGTCTGTGGGGGTGTTCCTTCCTCCTTGTGGGCTGAACAGCGTGCGCATATGGCTCGCAAAAGCCCTCAAAACAAAAAATGTCAATGGAGTAAAGATAGGGATGTAGATAACACATGCCCACATGTGTAGTTTGCTGCAAGCCGTAAGGTATTTTGCCTCTAGATGATACAAAATCCCATTCAGAGGTGAATACTGTACACCCGTTCCATATATCGGCAACATACAGTATATGGACCCAGGTTCGAATCCCCACCTTACCCGATCTCTCTCTCCCTTTCACTATCTGTCACCATCTTCACTGTCCTGTCAAATAAAGGCACAAAAGACAAAAAAAACCCAGAGTTGTATGAAGTTTAGTTTAGTTTAGTTAGGTAACATGTAGGTTGTGTGACAGCCTAACAGCAAGCATCATAGAATATGCAGCCAAAGCTAATTTCAAATGCCCGTGCCTAGAAGGGCTTTTATAACAATACAGTAATATGGATACAGGTAAGTAGAAGTACTGTATGTAATTACAATACCAGCAGTATGATATTACATACCGTCATTACAGCTATGTAACCTCCCACTTGTAATTGAATTAACAACAGTTTTACTTCTTCTTTACACAACTTAGTACTTTAGTACAGATATAGAGGCTGTATTTTGTTGTGGACTGTCGTTTATGAGACAGAAACAGAAATCTGGTCTGTCGGACTCAGGCTTTATATGTTATTGTCTATCGCCGTTATTGCTGTCGGTGTAAATATCCCTGTCTGCTCTGTCCATCACTGTAATGACTGAGGGGGATTGGGCCTTCTGGTTTTCACCCCTTTTGGCAAATGTTTTTGTGTTACGTGCTTATTTATCTGCCGACGGAGTGTTTTACTTAAAGCGACAGGTCTGTTAGCGCGTGTGACTGACAAGGATCTTCAAATCAAGGCACCTGTCTGTCACTCGTCACCCCCTCCCTACCCCTGCCACCTTCTCTCAGCCGCACCCCTGCCACCTTCTCTCCTCCGCATCCACCTAGCCCTCCCCGCCCTCACCTCCTCCCCCAGCCCACCTCAAGGGACAGCACATTACCACTGAGCCAGAGCTCTCTCTCTCTCTCTCCTTTTCCCACCTAATGCATCTCACTCACCATCTTTAATGTGACAGCGAGCCCCTGTGGGTGCATTGATTGTATCGACCCTTAAGGGAATGGGAGTACATATTTATATCCCGCAAGCTGCTGTCGTTCACTGTATTGTCTTATCCCCTGGGTCACCGTCTAGCCTTTAAATATAGCCCTCGGGCATCTCTGCGTACGTCACCAATGGAAAGGGTTTTTTGTTTTTTCAATTTTTGCTTTCCCAAAACTGATCAACGTGATATGAGTGCATTTTTTTGGGGAGGCAGTATTACCATACCAAGAGTTTTTCCTTAAATCACAAGGCTTCCTTCTTGCCGCAGCTGCGGATGGGAAAAAAATACAATCCAAATAGGATTTATTGTGAACCATAACTGGCTCTTTGCTTCTTAACTAGATAAACACAAGACCTTGCTCTCTCTTTCTTGGAGTATAGGACGGGGCAAATCGGATTACCTTCTCTGCTGCAGCCGTATACAAGCCTAGTTAGCGGTGCTGTGAGCTGCCTACCTGTCCATCTGTGTGTACGCCCCTGTGTAGTTGGAGCCCGGCCAGTGGAAAATGGGCATTAGGTGAAGTGGCTCAGATGTGTCATTCATCAGAGTGCGTTTAGGCTGGGAGCGCACATTAATATTTCATAACATTGCCTAATGTCATACCTCCAAGTTTTCATTAGGAGCCGTTGCTACACTGCACAAGTGTGGCCCCCTGATAACAATACCACACATGCACACACAGACGTGCATACACACACACACACGCGCACACACAAACACACACACACTTGCTCACAGGGGTGGATTTGCAAGAGCATTTTTAGGATGCGTTGTACATCCATTCATTTTCTGTCTGCTATGAACAAGCGAGACACTTCCCCATCGCCACCAGAAATGGCATCGGGCCTCTAAAGTGGAATGTAGATTGTGGAATGTGAATGAAGAGTGTTCTGGAATGAGCTCAGTGGATACCAGGAAGCTTGTCACTTGTTCCGAATGACCACAAAAACTTCCGGGCTTGTCTCCTGATGGGCAGCCCGGAGTGGTGAGGCTGAGCAACAGACCAAACACGGGAACTAGACACCTGCTCTGCACATGCCTTTGCTCTGTCTGTTCTCTGGTGCTACACACTAGTCCACTGGGAGCAGACTGGGTCATGCAGAAGCGAACTGAAAGAAAAAAAAACTGAAAATGTGACAGGCAGCTGCCTCACCGCATGCAGCCTTGTGGAAAGCGTGTCCTGCGTACACATGGAATATTACTGACTGAAACTGCAGCAAATTTAATTAACAACGAAACCTTTCACATATCTAAGCCTTGGATGACATAGCTAAGCAACAGGGGAGATATCTGCTTTTAATTAAAAACAGAGAAGATTTCTTTCAGCAGGGAGGCTAACATCAGACTATCCAGATCGCTCTGGCTGATGAAAAAACCCCACTGCAGATTTGTTTGTTAAGAGAAATACTCACAAAAAATCCCTCACAGCCTTCGTATGAATATCTGTTCAAAGCTGTGACCTCATGCACATGTGAAGAAACATGTGAAGACACATACATTTGAAGAAATACTATATGTTTTGCATTTTAACCAATGGCTAGAGTTGCTTGATACCATTAATCTTATCAGTAATCAAGAGATGCATGAATCAAAAACTAAACGCAATCAAAGCAAAGGGAAAGTGAAATGTGTCCACATCACGTCACAACAAAAAAGCTCTGGCTATGCACATGGCCATTTCAGTTATATAAATGCACTTTGTTTAAAAGCTAGGATGGCATCAGAGGAAGACAGGATGAAAAACAGATCACTCCTGCCCTGCTCTGTCCCTGAAAGGCATGGTGCGCTGATGCTGCAAGCTCTCCAGAGGGCTGGGGAAGCTAAAATGGTGTTGTGACTGGGCTATTTTGGCCTTGGACGAGACAGGCTAGCGACAGCAAATGGCATAAAAAAAGAGGCGCGCACAGAATCACGCCATCACTAAGACATCTGCTCTATTGGTGCGACATAGCAGGCAGCTGTGGATCCAAAAATGAAAAACTCCAAAAAAAAAAGAAAAGAGAGGAAAAAAAGAAAAAAAAATGGTTAAGGAGCAGGCGGTGGGGGGGACTTGACAATTTAATGCAACAGTAGGGACCGAAGTATGAAACCAAATAAATGCATTTCTCAAACGTGTGCTTGCGCTCGCTGCCTGCTGCCTGGATCCAAACAGAACAGAGCAGAAGCGTGCCAGCTGCTCTCGTTTCCTGCACCAGCAGACAGAGAAAGGTGTTTAACCGATAATTGAGGTGGAAGCTAGACGTTGGCAATTACTAGGTTCTGAGGCCCGCACTTCACTCAGACCCTCATGGCTGTGGGTGCTGCCCCTGCTGGAGGGCCTTTTGGGCACCGGTGCTGCTAACAAGCACACATACACACATGCACACATACACACATGCACGTGAGCGCACACACACGCACGCTCGCTGACACACACACACACACACACAGATAGATTGGTTCTGGTTTCTCTCTGTTAGTAAGGACAACAAGGCCACGTGCACACACAACCACACACACATGCACGCACGCACGCACGCACGCACGCACGCACGCACGCACACACACACACACACACACACAGATTATTTGTGCACACTATCTGGCCTGAAAAGATCACATAAACACATGTACACACTCACACACCCGCACTCCTCCCCCATCCTCTCTCTCGCTCTCTCTCTCTCTCTCTCTCACACACACACACACACACCCACACACCTAAAACGCGCACAAAGATGACGAGTACGAGACAGAAGTCCTGGCACAAAGTCAACGGCAAGGGTGCCAATGTGGCTCCTGTAATGCCACAAGCGTGGCCTGACCTTCCCTGTGTATTATCTCGTTAAAAGGTTGCCCTTCGCGTATTGACTACCTGTCTGATGTGGAATTTACAGAGACTGGCGTTTCAACGTGACACTGTCTGGTTCCTAAAGAACAGCATGGGTATAGACTCTAAACATGTAGCACCGTACTGTGGCACAAAACGGCCAGCTGTCAATGTCAGGTTTCATGTTGTCTGCATCAAAGCGCGATGAGCTCCACTGATGATGAGGAACGTTGTCCCATCCCGACTTCCTGGTCCAGTTCAAAGGGGCATTCGTTAGAAATGTCCTTTGAAGTTAACCCTTATTGTGCTTGGTGAATGGGACCTTGACACATGGTGATGGCTGGGTCTGAGGAATGTGTGCATCAAATAGAACAGGTGTTCTTCAGGAAATTCATCCTATATATTCTGTAATTTTTTCATGGAAAACTATATTTTCTTTTTTTATTTCACTCGATATTGGATCAGATCAGGATGAAAGCAGACCAAATCACTTTAGGTGGATGTGCTACCACACAGATATGCAGCATAAAGAAGTAGCATAAGAAGACACCTTACCTTACAGATCAGGTGTTCTTCTGGGAATTCTTCCTGTATATTCTGTAATTGTTTTCATGGAGAACTATATATTTTTTTTATTTCACTCGATATTGGATCAGATCAGGATGAAAGCAGAACAAAATCACTTAAGGTGGATGTGTTGCCACACAGATATGCAGCATAAAGAAGCAGCAGAAGAAGACACTTTACCTTACAGATCTACCTTCAATGCATGGAGCTCTATAGCATTTCCACATGCGGATATCACTTTCATATGAGCGATGAAATAAAATGAATACATATGACCACGATTTAAAAAATGAATGTCAGTGTTAAAGTCAATTAACATGAAAAGGGAGTTTTATCTTGCGGCCATGAAAAAGGCCGTTTCAGCATCGCATAAGACAAAAAGTTATACAGACATTGGTTGACATGATTAGAGCTTTAATGAAAATTTAGGGACTTAAGATTAATTTTTTACTTTGGCTATATGCAGCTCTCAAACAACCCAACTAATTAATTCAACTGATAACAAGCCTATCACTATTCATTACTTTGTCTCGTAAAGGTGCATTTAAGGGCCTCGGAGCAGATTTCAAACTAATTGCAATTTATTCAGATGTACATCCGGTGCTAAAGCGTTTGAGGTCTTCGGCTTTAGATTTTAAAAAGGACTAGTATAGCTGCAAGGCCTGTCACAATCAGTTAGCTCTGTAGATATGTGGGTTTGCCGCAGAAAACAGAACATTTTGTTTCTGTATTATCTTCATTGTTAACCCTTTATATACCAAACGCACAATGATATCCTTTTGTACTGGTCGTTCTCTGCCAGGTGATATATCTCCACTGTATGTACCGTACGCTTTAAGTGTCCCAGATATCGTTTAAGACCTCAGTTGGCACAATCACACTTAGTGCACACAGACCCCCTCATCATTCAGCGTTTATTTGACAGGGCCATTTACCCGTTCTTATCATTTAGCATTTATCCTATTGCCCCTTTACCACTTTTTTCCACATATCATTCTCTATTTATCCTGTCCCTTTTAGTATTCTCGCAGGATTGCTCCATCTTAATTGGAAAGCAGAGTTAATTATCCCCCGGCCCACTGCTGGCACAGCCTCCGTGGAGCCTCTGGAGACTGGGAACGCTCTGGCACACACATGCAAAGGCACACACACACATACACACACGCACGCACACACACACACGCACGCACGCATGCGCGCGCGCACGCACACACACACACACACACACACACACAGACACACACACACACACACACGCACACACACACACACACTCTCTCTCTCTCTCTCTCTCTCTCTCTCTCTCTCTCTCTCTCTCTCTCTCTCTCTCTCACTCTCTCTCACTCTCTCTCTCTCTTAAGAGACATCCAAAGGGAGGGAGACGAGATGAATGCCACAGTCTTCCTTTTCTGTAGGGCCTGGGAACCCCATTCAGTTTGCGCTAGCCTAGTCCAAACTTGGACTACTATACACAGCTCGGTTATTTGAGGTGATATCATCCGCAGTGTGTTCTCCATTGACACAACGTTAAGACCCAGAACAAAGAGACCTAATGAGAGTCTGAGAACAAATTAAAAAGCGATCCCGCATTGTGTGTGCTTCCTGGCTTGATCGAGCTCCTATACTCTCCCATTTCACAGTAACAACACTCACTCATCCAGGCTCTGCTGGTATAACTAGTTTAAAAGGTGGACTAAATAAATGGCCACTTAATTTGACTTAATTTGATGACATGTTGGAGGTTGTTTTGGTTTTGTTTCAATGTATGGTGCAAAATATTTGTTTTTGACTTGACATGCAAATTTTACTTCCCACTGGCTCAGAATCAAATACAGATGCCATTAGAGTGAAAGCCTCTCATAGAAATAGAAAAGGCAAAACGAAGAACTCTCCATGCCCAACCTACTGCAACCGAGAAGATGTGAAAGTGCTTCCAATCCATTTTTGTGTCTGTATTCTACTTTCTTTTCATGTGTCCTCGCTGACACACTGTCGGCATAGCCATTTACTAGTCTGCAATTTAAATCATGGCCAACACTCTCACACACTAAAAGCAACTGCTCATATTGTATAATTGCAAGCTCTGTACAGCACAGCAAGGTTCATAAAACTAAGTATCACCTCCATTTTATATGTACACATCGGATATATATTTATTGTATCTAATTTGCTTTCCTTAGATGCATGGATTTGGAAAGAATGCCTGGGTATGTAGTGCAACAACAAAGAGAAATTCACTCATGTTCGAAGTGATCATTGTGCCAACTGTAGGCATGTTTTACCACAACTGACTGGCAGCTCAACAACTGTAATGTTGCATGTGCCCTTTTTCACAGCCTTTTCCCCCTGTATGTTTTAAATTATTAAGTACGATTTTAAATATTCACCAATCTTTGGTTTCATTCCACATGAAATGCCCCCTTTTCTGATTGTTTGTTTTCTCCTATGGCACTCTCTCAGTATGATCACTTTCCTACGCCAATGCGTCCTTGCGTCCCTTCATAACCCATGACCAGAGACAGACTTTCCATTAGGCAAAGCTAGGCAATTTCTTAGGGCCCCGACCAAATCAGCCCTCCACAGGGCCCCTCAACTGTCACACTCATATTAATTTGTCACTTGTGCAATCGAAAATATATATGAGACAAAACAATAAAATGGCACCAAAACACAGAGTTCTAAGGACTTTGTTTTGTGTCTGACTTTTGAGGGCCCCAAATTAATATTTCGCCAAGGGACCCAAAATGGCTCCGCCTCTGCCCATGTCTGGCAGTGTGTTTGCCGTCATCAGGCCACATTACAGCCAACCCCACCTGCGAACATTAAAGACACAGGATTTCTACGGCATTATATATATGGACGGAGGCACTGTTTCAAGGCAGCGGGAGGAGAGGAACACAATATCTTACGCAGTGGGGAAGGATCCATGCAAATGACTAAAAAGACAACAACAGTGAGCGCAGGATAAAAGTGGGGAGGTGGTGACGATGATGATCATCGCATACTGCAGCAACAATACATTACACACGCGCATACTTTCGGGACTGACTGGGAAAGCCTGGGAGTGTGATGATTATGATGGTTTGTGATCATGACATGTCAGGGGAAAGATGACAAATGCAAAGTGTTGTGGAGCAAAGACAGTGTTAGTCAACGGCAGAACAGAGAGCCTGCCATAAATCTGTGCTGTAACTGGCTCTGTTATTGTATTTGTGCTGAATCTCGCTCAGTGTTTCAAACATATACTGTATACTGTACTATTCTGTGGTCCACTAAACAGCCGTCATGTTGTTAAAGAAGAAACGTGTGCGTGCAGTTCAAGTAGAACAGTTTGGTCAAGAGTTTCTTACAGTAATTCTGTAAGTAATGTTGCTGAGACACCAACCTTTTCATGGCAAGTCAAGTATTATGCGAGATAGTTGCCATTTTGGGTGAAGGAAATGTAAATACACGCATGAGACGCTGTGTAATGTAAACAGTACAGCCAACCAATATTTTGGCAAGCTAATGCTATGCTCACCTGTCACTTCCAGTGAGGGCACAGTACATAATACCCAAACTTTTCCTCAACACTATGCACCACAGAACTCAGTGCACTTTGTGCACTATGCATTAACCTTGATTACACTGACACAAGTGTGCGATATGAGGTATGGGTACTGTCTCTTGTTTACAGTATGTCAGGAGAGAGAATATAGCCTTGATGAAGCCTTTTTACAGTGGACATTATAGTAATTAGATAAATGCCTCAATAAATGAAAGGCATTATTCTTTAACAGCATTGTTTGCAGCTTTAACGCGACCCTGAATTAAGGTCAATTACAAATGTGTTACACGAACACTGCTCTTACTGTATTTCAGTGTATTAATCTACTTGTTGACAGCTGGATTTTGATGTGCTGAGTTTTTAAGTGCATGCACTTCAAGAGTTGAAGAGTATAAAGAGCTGAACATACGTTATATGCTCTGGTGGTCTTTGAAATATTACCTTGCACATACCTTACCTAGTTTTATGTTAAAGCAGCAAGTATATTTGTCAATGTTGGAATGATGTTTCCAACATCGTCTGAGAGGTTCATGAGCTTGTCACAACTGGGTGTCTCATCTGCATTTACTTTGCCTCTCCTTCTCCTCAATAGGTTATATAACCACACTAAGTACCGTAGTACATTTGGAGAAGTGGGCAATCATTGGTTCCTTAATATTGTTTCCAACTCGTACGGTGACAAAAGCGGAAAACTGTTTAGAGTTATTTGTTGTTATAAATGATGGTTGTTATTGTAATTCCACGTATACCTCCACATCTCCCCTTATCTTATAAACATGGGGCATACTTCAGCCCTGCTGAAACAACTACAAACCTTGAATGCAACAACCGTACCATAACACTGGCCTTGCGCCTTCAGTTATTGTGCTTATAAACAACAGGGAACATAACACTTTTGTGTAATAAAATGTCTGGAATCTTTTAAATGGTCTCCCTGCAGCAACCACACATGCCCCCGCCTTCATATTAAACCCTCAACCGTGAATATGTGATGGTTCCCATAGTTGGGAAGGATAGATAGGTAGTTACTCTGCAATTCCTCTGGTTTTAGCGGAGCACAACATAACAAGGAGAAGAAATACGCACACTGCAGAGCCAACCATCACCCTCAGGCCTCCATGACGTATTTTTTCCATGCTAAAAAAAAAACCACACATCACCCTGTTGTGTTGGTGAAAAGAAAAGAAAAAGAAGAAAAAACTATTTTTTTGTATTTGCGTTTCAGGTAGGTAAGAATCAACACGAGGAAAGATTCCGCAAATCAATAATGACAGCCTTTCTCTCGAGGCTCTTGACGTTCAATAGAAGAGTGCAACATGCTTTGGGATAGGCTGACATTTTCTATCACACGTCACGGAAAACACAACCTGCCCTCAAGGGTAGCCGCTGCAGTTGTCAGGCAGAGAGAAACTAACACAGCGCACAAGTCACAGAACCGAAATTGATTAAATTCTTGGTTCAAATGTAGGATGACATGTCATGCGGCAGCATCATAGTGGTGGCATCAGACTGTGAGTTTGTGTGAGGGGCAAAGAACCAACTGACTAAGTAACTAAAATGTAATTATTCCAATTGTGCCAAGTTGTCAGATAATGAAGGATCAATGGTTGGTAAACAATGGCTTCATCAACTGCTTTCATCTATCTATAGAGAGCTGCCTAGGCCCATCTGCAATGACATTGGTACTACAGTAACACTGCAATATTTCAATGGAGAGAAACATTTTTTTTTTATTGCACGGGTGTCATTGTTAACAGAGGTAGCAATGAAATAACAGGGTGGAATTGAACGGACAGTGCCCTTGGCCTCTGACACTCGTTATGTACAGTACAAGCAGAGAGAGAGAGAGAGAAAGTGAATGTGTCTCTGTAGAAAATACTATAATAATAGTTGACATTTAACTTAATGGTGGTGACAATGCTCCTCACAAAGGGCGATGCAATCAGGATACACTCTCAGCGAAACAATAATTTATAGCATCTATAACACCATAAATCACCACAAACCATCAATTTTATTTTCTTGCTCTGTGGCAGCTGAAGATGTGATTGTGGCTTCCATCAGCTGGAGCTTGATACTGGTTTGTCAGTGATACAGTACTGTAGCTCCCAGGGTAGCATTTTCTTTTGCGGTCAAGTGCTGTAATACCGATCCTGATGAGGTTCATGGAAAGGCTATCTACTGTATTTTGGAGGATGGCTTCAAACGCTCCAGGGTGTATTTCTGGAAAGCGTAGTTGCTAACTATGTTAGCTACTTTGTTGGTTGCAGTGCAATTTCCCATTGGCAACTACCGAATTTGCTAACTGCTAACAACTACGCTTTCCAGAAATGCACCCCTGCTTTGATGTTGAAGTGATTTTAAATGTATGCTGCTTGGGACGAGAGAGAAGTAAAAACCATGTGCCCAACACAACAGTCACAAAACACCACCACAACCAGCAGGGCCTGTTTCAAATCCTAAACTCTGCTTGCAATGTCCCCTACCAGGAGATGAGCGATAAGAACAGGGTCTCCATTCATTATTTTTCCATCAAACTTCTAGCTGAAGAAAGAAATAAATAAGTAAAAAGAGACCCGCCTGGATTAAGCTATCCAGGCGTGGTCCATCACCAAAGCAAGGTTAATAGCAAATCGCTTTCAGCCATTGATCTAAACTGGGGTGGGCTTTAGTCCCATGCAGCGTCTCCACAGTAGAGAAGGAGGATTGGTGTCTGAGACGGAGCAGGCCTCAATGATAACAGCCTTCATGAGAGAGAGGGAGCGAGCGAGAGAGAGAGAGAGAGAGAGAGAGAGAGAGAGAGAGAGAGAGAGAGAGAGAGAGAGAGAGAGAGAGAGAGAGAGAGTCAAAGGGACAACCTACCATTCTTTAATCTGATATTACATAACCCATATTATGTTGCTGATAACAGAATGGCTATGACCAAGTCATTATGTATTATTAAAGGCTCTGTATAGTGTTGTAGTGGTCTGAGGTAGTTAAGTCTTTTTCATCATTATTATGTTTCACTGGCAGAAGGGTGCATTATGAGCCTGATAACCTACCATCTCGGGGCACTGCATGGCTGGTGTCTAGATGTGACGATGGTGGGGGTGGGGACGGGTGTGCTGGGTTGGGAATAAATGACAGCAGCCTTCGAGAGGAAAGCAGACAGGCAGACACAGGCATAGACAGGCAGCTACCCCCCCTTAAAAAGCCTGATTTCCAAACCAGTCGAGGTAGTGGATGGATGGAGTGCCATTAATGCAAAAATCTGTCCAAACACTTCTTCTGGAGCCAGTTTTCGCACTTCGAGCTCAGACAGGCTTCATTGACAAGTCTCTGACAGCTCATCGATTCTGACAATGTTTTCAGGGCACCAAGAGACGCCAGGAGACACTGAACTTAAACTCAACAACAACCCAAGCTGTGTTGTTGTTCTATGAAACACATTATTGAGTACACCAATAAGCTCAGCATATTGAAACCGAATAGGTGAAACTCTATCAGTCACCAAAGGCACCTTGCCGATGACTATCGTCTTGTATATTGACTTTTAACTGCCTGTGACTTATTTTGAAAATTAGCTATTTTATAGCCTGCACCCTCTCCACACCAAAGGGGACTCATCTTTGTGGAGATGATGAGGCACAAAGGCCGTAACTGCCACAGAGGTCATATCTTTCAGCAATTTCATGGCACGAATGGAAAGTCTCTTTGTTAACGTTATTGACTCTCCAGAGGCATTGAATAATAGATTATCACAGGGAGTCATTTGTGAGAGACACACTCCACAATGCGAGAAAATAACTGCAAAAAAAAGAAAGAAAAGAGAAAAGGGTGAACAGAAAAAAGAAAGAAAGAAAGAAAGAAAGAAAGAAAGAAAGATAGAAAGAGAAAAAAGGAAGGAAAGAAAAAAAACCTCTGGGTACTGTGGGCAATTCAACCATTTGGCAAGGGAGGGAGCGCGGCACGAGCAACAGACAGGAGGATGATGAAATAGCGTGCGGGCTGGCAGCAAATCTCCAGCTGAGGAGGGAAATGAGCGAGTCCTTAATATTTCCCCAACTCTCCAGACATATGGGCCGCGTTTACCTTAAAATGTCTCCTCAGTGAAATGACCAACATGGGAACAGGGCGATGGTGGGCTGCTAGACTAAAGTGGGGAGGGGGAGATACTACATATGCCTCAGAGCCTTTAAATATTAACAGTAGATTCTACAGTACGACGCGCATGTGAATAAGCACCCATGAGTTTTTTCAACGTGAGCCTTAAACACCACATGCATTATCGACACATTGAGGAGGAGCTTGGGCTTGAGCTGGGGGAAATAAGGAAACTAAAAAAAAGAGACATTTGCTATCCTTCCCCATGCCACTCATGGAGCTGCTGCCACAACAGATTAAGATTTAATGGAGACAAAGAGAATTAATTGACGTCTGCCGTCTGACTTCAATACGGGATGGATAGCCGGAGAGAAAATGGCCGTATTTACACTTGGATCGCTTCTTTTAAATCCGCAGCCGTATGAACAATCCTTATCCAAGCAGTAAAAGACCATTACATTGGAAGTGCATTATACAAAAGTAGCTAACTCGACAAATTTAAAATGACTAATGTAATTACTTTGGAGTGGGCTCAGCCTCCTCTCAATTGAATTATAATGAAATGCATCCTGTAATGCTGATGCGCTCAGTAGTTCTCCTGAGGCCTGTAAAATGATATGTGTTTAGGCGCAAATTGTTAAGGAAATTACAAAACGCATCTAATCAATCAAACAATTATTGAGATAGCTTTTAATAAATTGAATGCAAGGCTTTAATATGCAACAAGAAACAGTTTGCCGTGAATTGTTTGTAATAGGAATCTCCCACTACACGTTTCGTCATGAGAAAGTGAAAATAGGAAATACAACATACAACAACACTCTCCTCGTGACTCCTGCACTTGCAGGAGAATGGCACCTGCCATTCAAGGGATCCGACTCGAGAGCCAGACAGCAGACACGGCAGACACAGACAGCACTAGCATTAGCAACCTAAAAATACATTCAGTTCCATGTAAATCACAATAATGGGATGTGCCATTATAGGCTATTATGGCAACACAGGGTAGTGTAGCTCCCCCTACACGGCACGGCACGCCAGACGGATCCCCTGTCTTTATTATTGAGAGGCATTCCAGAGCTATAGTCTCACACGAGAAATAAATGCAAGCAATTAGAGGTCCCATATTTGCGTCTGGCTCCCTGTTTTCCCCCTGTCAGCGGTGAGCGAGCACTGCTACCTGCGCCGAGGCCTTGACATGAGTGGCTGGGGACGAGTGAGTCAATGTCAGAGGAGATTTTTGTACCCGCCGCCTGTCCTCAAAGGAGAACAGGAGACGCACTGAGCCCAAAATAGGCTTTCCAAGGCATGAAGTGCATTGTGAATTGGAGTTTGGGCACAGGGACGTGTGGCGCGCATGCTGTGCAGTGTTTTACATAATGTGCTTAGCTTAGAGAGCCTGCTGGAGGATGGGAAGTGGAGGTCGGGCAGAGGGAGGGCTGGGGGTGTTGTTGGGTGTCGGAGTGCGTTTGTGGTTGGGGTTGGGTGGGGCTCGAGGGCACAAGGGGTGGAGGGGGAAAGCTGAATGCAAAACGATCCTGATGCAACCATAAGTAGCAATCCCCTGTCATTCAGTGCACAGATCACCTGCGTGCCAGGACTTTTTACACCCCTGCCAGGACGAAGCAGCTCTCTGTTTCTCTCTCTCTCTCTCTCTCTCTCTCTCTCTCTGTCTCTCTCCCTCTCTCTCTCTATCTCACGCTCTTGCACGCTCACTAACGTCGAGCTTAAATTGGCCTAGATTCAATTTACCAAGAATCAAGCCCTGCAGCTCCTCCGCATTTAAATGATGAATATCCAGTGATTTGGGGGAGCGGCGGCAAGCCTACGTCACATTCGGCGTGTAATGAGACAAAAATCTGAGTGACACGACTCCTGCAGCAGGGAGCAAGAGGATAAGCCCTTGTCGAAGGGGACGAGTTATGTACGGTGCAAAAAAAAAGAGAGAAAACATGATACGCCCGTCACCACGAGCCAGGTGCTTTCCCACTACACCTTTGTTTTCATCAACTCGATGTTCACCTGACTGATTCCGACTCCGTCTCCGACAGCACAACCAGAATGAGAAAACATCCCTTAAAATCAGATTTTTTTTTGTTCTTTCGTTGTTTTTAACACCAGGGTCTTACCACCATTTTAGATCTGAGCAGGAGACAGCGTGCTGTGAAGGGTGTTAATGAGAGTGCTGATTAGTCTGCGGCCTTTTGGGCCGTGCTGGGCAGGGAAGGGCAGGCACGACAGCAGATTGGATTGGCTGGCTCTGTGGCTGTAATCTTCCCAGTGCCAGTGGATGCTTGTCTGACTGACCCTAGCTGACTCCGCAACAGCAAACAGAGACGCTGCCATGTCGATGAGATGAGACAGACAAGCCAAACTATGAGAGCGAGGCACGCGGTTATCTTCATGAGAACTAACTAGCTACTAGTAACAACAGACATATCCCTATACAATGACAACAACTACCTACTGTGTTGGCTTGCTGTGTAATTGAATGTGATTGCAATGCGCAGTTGTATGGTGTGCTAATGCAATTACACTGTGTAGGTGCTCAGTGTGCCACCTGCTAACTCCCAGGAAATGCAAAATGCAAAAAATATATACATAAACAAACAAAAAATCCAATCCAAGATTATGAAAGGCTTATATTAATGTTCTTTGGCAGCAAACACCGATTTTTACCCTCATCTCTGAACTATAAACTGCACACCTGGGTAAAAGAGTGATGTCGGTGAAAAGAACCAGACACACCTCTCTTCAAAAAAAAAAAAAAAGAGGTTGGAATTTTGGAAATAAAAAAGTTCTCTTCCGACTGAATTCACAGCTAATCTGCTCTTTGTCTGATACCCACAATGCACAGCAGAGTTTAGCTTCATCACACCAGGGTGTATAGTGAGAGATAAAACACAAGCTAAATGTAGCTTGTAATGACTTGAATTAGGGGTGACACTGAAAAGTCATGTAATTTCCTCATTCATAAGGGCTGCTAAATGCTTCTTCTAGGTGTCAACCAAATGGCATTTTAGCACTGAATAAATGTAGCTGCCAAACTCACGTCAGTCTGGGCCAGCAGTTCAAGCCCCTGTCACAAAGGTCTGCAACACCTGGGGTTCACACCTGTCCATGGATGAACTCGTAAATGTCTTTGCCATTTCAGCTGAATTTACGTTTGCTTAAATGACTTGATGACATTGATGTTTCACGTTGGTAAGGTTTATTTAACTTTCAAGCCTTTTTAGCTTGTCATTGAACTACTTTGCTATTTATTGTGTGATGCACTTTTTAAACGTGCTATACAAATGAAAAGTTACATTGTATAATGGAACTCGTGCTTACATGTACAAGACAATGACAAAAAAGGCAATGAGTAAGGCAAAGAAGGATCAAATTTTAAGCTTTTTGTGATGTGTATGGCTAGATGGATTTAATAATGAGTCATCCGACGGAGGACAAACAACATTTCTGTGCTCTATTGTTTGTTTATAATCAGGACAAAAAGGTGAATGCTGGCCTGATTGCCACAGTAAGCTGGTGGGCAGATCTCACAGAAAGAACATCTTCAAAGGGAGGATCAACGAGTGTCTATCAAACTGCATGACAAATCGCACCACAGAGTCTGATGACCCATACTCTATATTACAATATATTATTATATATAATGTATAGTAACTAAATATACTATATATTATTATTATACTCTATATATTTTCATTGGTTCCTAATTTCACAGGCAAAGTTACAGATGGGAAATTGGTTGGCTGGCCACACAGACTTCTAGACTTCTAGAAAATTCTAGCCAGCACCAGAGAGAGTTTGGGTGGGTGCGGTCCGCGGTAGATTCACTGAGAAAATCCGATCAAAATTAGCCCTAAAAGACAAATCCCTGTATTTCCTCTTTCCTTATACAATTACCGTTCACCTTGGCTGTTCTCTGGGAGAGTCTTGAGCATGACTGGGTTGGTGTCAAGTTGTGTTGTTTCTTGCACACTTCATTTGCTGTGGATTACTTCGCTCCCTGTTCCCTTTTTGTTTTCCGGGGGCTTCATCTGTTGGTAGAACAAGGTGAATTATTGTCATGAAGTAGCAATTATTGGTTCACTTGTACCATAACCTGTTGTCTATTGAGTGCAGCACTCCAACAATACCGGGGGGAGTCTGCTGGTCGGTTGGAGGAAGCAGGCTGTCTCTTGTAATGGATGGAGGCCTAAAAACATCTCAAATGAGAGGCTACTGGGAGAGAATAGCTTATCCTCCTGGCTCATGTTTTTTTTTAATATTTATAACTTTTTCAGTTTTTTCGGTATTTATTAGCAAACAACTTGTGCCCCATGGGTCATGTATTCAATAATGGCGTATTAAATGGTGTATTAAAACTCACAAATGCCAGACAAGGTGAGATTACTTTTTTTCACTCAGTGATTGAATGGTTTTCATAGGAAGCACATAAAAAGATTGAGGGCAAACAAAACAAACAGAAACCTGTTGGCTGAAAAAGATGCACCATGTCCTAGAAGGATCCTTTTTTTGTGCAGGAAAAGTATGGTCTGGTGTATTTACTTATTGTCTGAATAAACGGGAGCTCAATTTTAAATTACCCACTGTTGGTTTTCCCTGATTATTTTATTTTGCATGCTGTCCACCAGACAATGAATCTATGAGCCCATTGTGGGTTCATCATGGGTGTAAATCCAGCTGTGTAAAGATTGAGTGAGATAAAACATTTTAAAGGCACTTTTAAAAATGGTCTTATTTGACAGGAAAGTGGACAATAACACAGCACTTATTTGAAAGGAAAGTGGAAAGTAGACAGGAAGATACTGGTGGGAGAAAGAGATGGGGTAGGGTTGGGAAACGACCCAGCCATTCCGAATTCGAACCCGTGCACAATTATGACTGCATAATGTTATTAGGACAGCATGCTACAACATCCCTCAAAATATATTTTTGAAAATAACCAGACTACTATACAGTACTTCTATTATAAGGGACTAATGTAGATATCTAGCGCCCATGAAAACACGTCCTGACACACCCTGGACCTGCTCCAGGGTTGCACACTATACTGTATTTTCTATGCCTTGGAACACGCTGTGTTTTGTGTGGACACCGCACAGTTTCTTCAATAACATTCCATCATTCGTCACCACCTTTTTGGTCCATATTGTACAGGCCCTTGTTTGTCTGCTACACCTTGGAAACAGCTTCAAGCAGTTTATTTGTCATTTTTTTTATACTTTAGTGAACCCGTAAATGCCACCCTAAATATTTAATTGGTTTCTCTCGCCATTTTTAGCACTTCAGGTGCCGTGTGGTGTGTTATAAAGGTCATCTGCTGTGCTAAACTGTCTCAAAGTATTGCAACAGTGGAAGAGGGTAGTTGCACACACTGTTAGATGTAGATGTCTATGGACTCCTAGTATGAGAGATATAGTCTTTGTGTGCATGTGCTCTATGTGCCCTGGTTTTCCATGTACACACTGCAAGCTCCCTGACATTGATTAGTACACACACAGACAACCACAGACACACTCACTCGCTCGCTCTCTCTCTCTGTGGTGAGTCCAGACACTCGGAAGCAGCATTGTCATGGCAGAGAGGGCATGTCTTCAACTTGCCGCTACACAGTTGCCTCTGCGGCGCCATCTAATTCTCCCTCCGACTTACATGTCACTCCAGAAACCCCCGAGCTAGCATGACTCCGAACCCGTAGCTGTCTGATTAAATAAAGAAAGCACTTTTTTTTTTAGACACTACTGATGCAACACACTACACACCACTCTCCCATGCCATCCCATCCGTCCCTAACTGTGCGTTTATCCAGGCCTAATCTCCTGGCCCTGACTTTGCCAGAGAAGCCGGAGGGGCCCTGAGTCAGGGAGCTACAGTGGATGGGGACGGGGGTGGGGATGAGGAAGATGAGGCAGATGAAGAGGAGGAGGAGGATGGGGGAAAGCCTGTGTGGTCCAGCAGGCCAATTCCCCCAGTCCCATGCTGAGGCTCCGATAAGCAGATGCCTTGGCAGACACAGCCGGGACATTTGAACCAGCTGAGCAATGTGGCTGTCACAATGCACCCCTGTTCCAAACTCATTTTGGCCTGCCTGCCCTGACTGACTGTAGTGTAGTGTAGGGTAGTATAGTGCACTGCTATACTGGGTATGAATGGGATGGGACAGTTGGGTTTTAACACATTAGCACACCCTCCTTCTGTGGCAGGACTGGACATAAAAGAGGGGTCTTTTTAGGACCTCTGGACTGACTAGCTGGCTGACTGACTGTGGAGCAGTTTGTTTTGTATGGGACAGTTGGGCTTTAAAGACATCTACTGTGACAGAGCTGGACTGACGACAAGGGAGTCTCTATGACCATAAAATCCCCTTTGTTCACAGGAGGGAGGTATCGCAGCAGGTGTGATATTTAGTGGATTGGCGGGTGCAGACATACCGAAATGAATGGATATTGTTTCAAATGTGGGCTTTAGATTTGATGTAATAGTTTTAGCCTAAGTGACAGCTTCTCCTCTGCGCTCTCTTGTAATTATATTTATGCGAAACAATATCTGCGTATGTTATGTGGTGCGTGAGCGTACTGATCTAATTTAGATAGGACAACTTTTTTATAATCTGTCGACAGCCATGCTAACAGATATATTACACACTAGATTTCTACCAGGCAGCTTTTTGACAACGCTGCTCGGAGAAACAATACACAAATCAGCGCAGCGTCGGATGTTGGACAGCAGGAGTTGGGATGTGTTGCACCTACGTTACATCATCACAGGGTTAATCAAAGTTATTTGTGCTCCTATACCTTTGAGGCAGTTGTTAC
>NC_085878.1:22301001-22498501 GCF_034702125.1 Engraulis encrasicolus
TGACCAAAGTACAGTAAGTTTTGCAGGTAAAAATGTCTACTTCTGGATATTCAAAATGGCAGACCACAGAGAAGATCCTCTTTTCATGTATGAAAAGTGCAATTTTCCCAGTCATAATGAATACTTAGAATTTGGTGATGGTGGGAAGTATTCATGAAAAAGGTAACATTTTTAAATGGGCAGCAAGAATTCTGAAAATAAACGACAACAAATATTACATGGTGCACCTTTAAAACAGCGCAACTAGAGAGCATAAGATAAGGATGAGTGGGGAAAGATGTTTATCGAGATCCTTTAGAAAGGGCTGAATAGCCTCTACATAGTGGGATCTACATAAACCAGCAAAGTCATTAGTGCAAGGTCAAACTCTCATTCATCTGCAACTATGGTACTTCACAGTGCTGCAGTGCACTGCACATCCTGCACATCCTTCCCTGAATTAACAATCTTTTCAAGAAAAATTGTATTTCATGACGGTGAAAGGTGCACAAATGAGACACTGATGAAGACACAGCTGAAACGTTGTCTCCTCCTGCCAACTGAAATTAAATGTAAAAAGAATCCATCTTTCTTTCCAAAATGAAATATTGTGTTATTTTATTTCTTTAAAAAAAATACTGAATGTTTATAGATGTATTTCTTTGAAAGACTGAGATTAAACAGGTTTGACCACAGAGTGACACACTGGTACTGGGGGTCATGGACAGTAATGGAGGCTAACAGAGTGCCAGAATATATCAGTGGAGCTCGAGTGGCAGGACAAAAGCTGAACATAACTAGCCCTTAGATATAGTGGGCGCCATCATGTGACTGTGCTCTGGGCCTATTGAAGGCAGGCTCAATGGAAGCTGACACCCTCTGTCTTCCTCACTCATACTCACTGCACACTCTTTGTTTATGGTAGAGCACTTTTTTGTGTCCACAGGGGAATAGGGCTGTCTTATCCAGTTTGTCCTCCTCCACACTTCATACAAGACACCAGACTTTTTTCCCCTTTTTTTCCCTATACATTCCTGAATTTCTGGGTCGGTCTGAGACTGTATAGAGAGGAACCCACTTTAAAATTCTTCCTTGTTACTCTCTAAAGCATAAAAAACCACACAGTCTTCACAAATCAGGTCCACTTGATCATTTGAGAGACAATGTTGGCCGGATAGTTGACAGGAGAGATGACCTTGAGATTTAAGCACTCTAGTTAACTCTAGTGGGTGTTGGGAAGAGTCAACTGGAGTTGAACTCTGGCGGCTTTTACATTCATTTTCCAATATTAAAATTCGGTTCATGAAAATCAGATATTTCTTGCGTGCTTCACCATTTTAACTAAGCCCCATTCAAACTGAGTATTAATTACAATAGTATGTGTACATATTACAACAGTGATTTCCTACTTTTACACCCATTGACCAGAACCTGCAAAACAGTAAAAGAAATCACACTGTGACAGACATGAAAGGTACAGACCAATAATGTGGAAAAAAGGAGTCCACAGGAGCCGGTAAAATAGGATTTGACAAAAGTGTAAACATTTGCTAACGATCCGAAGAGTGGTAAATACACTACACATGGGAGGACCTCAAGCACCACAGGTAAACACATGAAATGTATAATGCATGTTGAACCAACATCAACCTGGCTCGTGGTGGAGCGCCCGGAATAAAAGAAAGTATTTTCAGTTTGTTTTGTCCTCTGGTGAAGATGACTTTTGTGTCATAGATGCTGAGATAATTCTTATCTATGAGCCAATTAACGGCTCTCCTCTAGCCCCTCCGATGCAATTACAGCCTTGTGCTTCGACTTACTATAAAGGTTGAGGTGTTTTCCAATCGCCCTCGCAGAGGTTACAACGGGACTTCGGGATATGTATCAACATTAATGTTCATTATATATTTTTTCTTCATTAATTTATGTAGCCAGATAATGTAGTTCAAAGGTCTGCCACCAGTTTTTTCCTCCTTTTTTGTTTTAAGTGTGCTCCATATTTCACCACTCTGGTCTCCAGTGAAAGGAACAGCCTTGCCATGCAGGCAGGCCTGGACTAGTCATCTGGCATACAGGGCACTTGCTGATGGGCTGATCGTTCCCAGAGGACCAGTACAGTTTTTGGTCTACAATTTAGAGTACACAGCTCAAAAATACCCAGGGACGTTGTTTTGTTCCAGTCCAATCCTGATTGCGGGGCTGTGCCTTGCTTAACCCATGTGGGCAACTGGGATGGGATGAGACTTTGAAGGCCCCATGGTTAAAAAAACCAAAAACACGCCAAGGATACTTCATTAGCCGCTAAACTAAATCATTTGTTATTGGCCGCGGTTCTCAGGGACCCTCCGTAATTCAGTCAGTGAAAAGCCTCCTATCGTTTTCATTTAAATCTGAGCCACTGAAGGTAGAGTGTACAAAGATATTGTACTCCCTGGAAACGCAATCAGAGGCAGTATCCCCCACTTTCCGAGCAGAAAAAGAAGACTGGGTGAGAAAAAAGAGCTTAAATTGGGTTCAGGTTTGATTTCTCAAGAGAGAAGGTGACGAGACATATACTGGATTGCAGTCCCCAGTGATTGTCTGTATGAAACGGCAGCTCTGTTCAGCGATGACACCAGTTTATCACGCACAGGCATCAAAAATGCCAGAATGCGCATCATCTGCATGACACTGCCCCTCCACACTGAAAGGTTAATGTCGGAAATATGGAGGCAGTCTGGTTTTTATTGTGAGCAAGTGGCCCTATTTTCGCATTTCCTACTCCGACACGTCTCTCTCTCTTTCTCTCCTGTGCTCTCTCTCTCTCTCTCTCTCTCTCTCTCTCTAGCCAAGGCTTTCATTGCACAGCAAGATACCTGCTTTCACTGAGACTGAATTGGCATGAAGAGAGAGAGAGAGAGAGAGAGAGAGAGAGAGAGAGAGAGAGAGAGAGAGAGAGAGAGAGAGAGAGAAAAAACAGAAAGCAAGGGATTCTGCTGTTGGTCTGCTGCTTCCTGTGAATGTGTGAGTGCAGTGAGCACAAGCACATCCAGTCCTCTGTAAATTGCTTTAGGGGGCCACAGTGTGGGTCTTCAAGCAGCCCACCATGCCGGCTCAACCCCTTCTGTTCACGAGTGAACCCAAAAGGTCACTCCTCTGAGCTGGCTGCCTCTGTCAGATTGGTGTGCTTTGTCATACGTCTTATCGGCCAAGGCGTGGAAATGTGTAAAGCCAGTTGCCGGCATCTTTATGTAATGAGAATTGGATTGATTTTTTCGTGTGCGCTTGTGAGTGTTGTTATGTTTCCATCCATGGCCTTTGAAATCACATAATCACAACTCTCACCTCGCCATATTGCTAATCTAACATAACACAAATTAAAAATGTTCAGACCTGCTTCTGAAGTAACTAATTAAGGGCGAAGGCAGCAGTAAACAGGTTCCTCACTGCAATCAGGCAGGTGAGGTCACTCACACTTGTGCTAAAATTGAATTATAATACAATTTGTTGTGCCGATTATATGTCATTATTTTAAGTAGTACTGTATGTAATTGCAATGTACTCTGCACTCTATCCATACTCACAGACAGACAGAACAGAACGTAACCAGTGTACTGTAGTGTATAAAAATCCCTTTGCGGCATTACATGCTCAACTGCACTTGACTTGACAACAGGCAGTCTAGTCTCTAATGTCAAGGTCTTTACATGTGATTGATTGATCACTGTTCGCCACTTTGTCATGAGCTCCCAGCATATGTGTAGATGCCTCAGGAACATCATTACAAAATTTCTCACGATGTCTTGATGGACGCAAAAAAGGCATTTGACAAATAACATGGACAATTCTCAAATCACTGTCATCTGGTATAAATTGTGTATCTTGAAGTGCTGTTCCTCACACCTCTCTGTGTGTTCCTTCTATGGTATTGTCTCCTCTTACGTCAAAGATGTAGAATTTATTGTGTAATGAGGCTTGCGGTGCTAATGGTTGTGTTTACAACGTGAGGGGAAACAACACAAGGCTAATTAGTAGACTGGGCAGGTCTGTTCAATGTGTTCATCATCCGTCATTGTGCCATCTATCCTTTTGCTGGCTAGGGCTATGGGCAAAATCAACACAATTTCTAGTGGACAGGTTGTGAGAGAGAAAGAGAGAGAGAGAGAGAGAGAGAGAGAGAGAGAGAGAGAGAGAGAGAGAGAGAGAGAGAGAGAGAGAGAGAGAGAGAGAGGGGGGTAGACAGAGAAGAGAAGAAACAGAAGAAGAAGAGAGAGAGAGGAAGAGAAGGGGAAAGAGTGGAAAATATCTGGTGTCTTCGTCCAACTGTGGGCCCAGCATGTTTGGATTTGTTTCAAGTATGATTAGGAATATGCACACTTCCTCTGTATGCACTGTTTGAGAAACTCTTAAAGGAACAGAGACCGTTTCGTTTTAGAGCTTTTGGATTAAAGGGGCTTTTTTTACTCAGTGTCCAAATACAACAAAAAGCGAAGAAAAAATATTTTAGTTTCATTATTATCGTGAAGACTGTGAGACTGTGAGAGCCGTGTCTGTCTTTTGAGCAATGTTTGTATGACAATTTTAACAAGGATAGTACTCCCTCACAATATTTTCTGGGTTGTTTCGTCGGAAAAAAAAAAGAAAAACTGTCAGCAGACACACTGATGTTCTAAAAATAATATGCACACGAATTCCCTTTTGTAAACAGATTTGTTTAAAAATCACACAGTGGGGACAAACACTGTTAGTTTATTGAATTAGGAGAAAACCGATTCCCAGTGGATCTTCCTCCCCACAGGGCTAGTCAAGTTTAATGCTGGCAGGACTAGACAGTTTGACCCTTACATTATTAGATCATACGTCTCTGCTCGTCAGAGACAGCCCCTCAACTGGGAAAACCACTTTGTGTCACATATCTAAGCTAGGAGAAGAATCACAGCATGTGCATGACAAAAAAGGAAGGCCCAGGAAAAAAAACAAAAACAAATCACTGTTAGGCTCAGTGGCATCAAATGCACTGACACAAAAAAGCACGCACACAGAGGATGAGAAAATTGAGAAAGGGGGGGGTGAGAGAGAGAGAGAGAGAGAGAGAGAGAGAGAGAGAGAGAGAGAGAGAATGAGAGAGAGAGAGAGAATGCATGTGTGAGAGAGTGGCTATTTCACGCACAGTGCAAGGATTCGTGACTCTTGCCCTTCCAATGTGATAGAGAAATTCTATTTTAAGACCAAGCTAATATCATAAACTAAAGCACCTACTCACTTCATCAGACTGTCATGTAGGATGCTAATAACACCGAAAAAAGGCGCCTTTTGCATACAGGAAATTATGGGATGACAAAGGCGTTTAAAGCTGGGGAAGTAATTGGCTGACATTTATGCGTGGAAATGCCTGCAAGAAACGACTGAATAATTCATCCATTATGATTATGAAAGTATTTCTATTTCAATTAATTCCCATCCTAAAAATATCACACTATTCAAGTGATGAACAAATTAGTTGATTTTTTATATTGGGCAAAGTTTATGACAATGAAAGCAAGTCATTGTGTAGTTAATTGCCGATGATATTGAGACAACATGAAATGAAACGTATGGCAGTCACCTCTAGGCCAGCAGATGGACTTGAGTGAAACCCTACCCCCAACTAGGCACACCAACAAAGGTGTTGTGTCAAAAATAAAACGCTGGAATGTTTCCCGTATAACACAGATAACTTCCCCTTGCTCATCTAATGTCCTAGTCTATAGAGATAGCTGATCCTCAAGCTTTCAGATAATCCCCGTCTTTTGTCTCAGCAAAGTCAACTGCAAAGTCAAACTCTGCCTGTCAATATACATATAAAAATGAGAGCAGTTCAGTTGTCATTTATTCTAGTTAGTCGGGCAACTAACTGTGTAAAAAATATTACTTTGCCTATGGATTCTTGTGGAACAACAATGACTCATGAAATCAAAAAGTGTTTTAAAGGGTCCATTGGTTCAATATGAAGTCAGCAAGGTCCACATCACCGCGAAATGTGGATTTAAAGAAAGAAAAAAAACAAGAGAAATGACAAAACCACAGTCCAACAGCACACAATGCAACTGCCACAGTGCAGCGGCACGATCTGTCATCCTTTGAATTATTAAGTGCTCAGTTGCTCAGAAACGATATTATCATAGACAGGACTGGACTGGGACAAATAATCAGGCCGGGTATTTTCAAGACTGGTCCGCCAGGCATTATTGAGACAGACAATGAAGCCCTTACCAATATTTTAGTCACCTACTGGTCATCTATATGTCAGCTATTATTAATTTTTAGTCAGATAAAATATATGAAATATAAAACAGCTAATATAATGAATATTTAAATCCGACTCAAAGAGCTGTAGCAGCAGCTACAGTACACCGGGCAAATGCCCTGTATACCCTATGGCCAATCCAGCCATGATCATAGCTATGTACAGTACATATGACAAAAAAGTCATTTGCAGCATTTGCCATGGAGTTAGACATCTCTGGTTGTATGTGTTCCAAAATGGGTTCACACAAGTTTGGGATGTCAGAAACCATCTTCAGTATTTGATTTACTCATTGGCCAATGTACCGTACAGCTAACACAATATTTTAAGGCACTATTCGCAAATTGTTTGAGTCATAGCGGTGTAACAATCCTGACAATTTGTCATTGGTGAAAGTTCACGATAAGTTTTGACAGCAACTTATCATGGCAATTGCTTTTTCAGTTGCTCAGTAACTTTAAAAAAAGCACACATCTGAGTAACTCCACCATCAATAACCCCATTATCCTCTACATCATGTACAGCACAGTATGATTGGCAGTTACAACACTGGGCCCTTTATTGCATATTCTGTATGGCTGTTCTAATAAAGAAGTGGGCCTGCAGTGTGTGGGCTGGCGGCCCCAATACAGCTCATCAGAGAAACAATCGCCAGCTTCACAGGGTTCAAAAGTTTATTCATTGTTCGTCGTGCTGAAAACGAATCACTCTCACAGTTTTGGTTTTAAAACAGGGCCCCCGATATTTGAATGTACAGTGGAAGCAATTTAACAAATAGCGATTTTAATTTTAGTGGGAGGTTTTTTTTTTCTTAAACATTCCTGCAAAATTATATAGTCATTTTAGCCTCTTAGGATTGACTGTGAAGTTTCGGCTTGGCTATGTATGATTTGTATTGTGCTTTACCGCACTTGCGTTATCTTTGCTTTGCAAGCCGCCTCATTTAAATTTCACAATTTCAGCGCGAGTCATTTTTGGGCCAAATGTTGGCCTCAAGGGCACAGACACAATATTAACGTAGGGCTGGCTTCTGAACCTCCTGCGTGGTGTCGGTCTTGTCTCGAAAAGCACTACACCACAGCGCAGCCTATTGATGAGTTTTTGTGCTCTGCTTCCAGCTTGTTGAGGATGGCCCGAGCTTATCTGTACTCTTCCCATAATTAGCTGAAGGAGAGGGTTGGCTGAGGATTTAAGCAGATGAATGGGTTAGGGAATGTGTGTGTGTGTTCTGTGTGTTCTGTGTGTGTGTGTGTGTGTGTGTGTGTGTGTGTGTGTGTGTGTGTGCGCGTGCGTGCGTGCGTGCGTGCGTGCGTGCGCGCGCGCGTGCATGTGTGTGTTTGAGTGCATGTGTGTGTTTGAGTGCATGTGTGTTGAGGCTTACTGTACAAGTGTGTGCTGTGCTGCCTAAAGATTTATTTCCATTACCATTATGAGTCTCTCACACATCGGTCTTCCGGAGCTTTCCATGTGAGGAATGGCTGGAGGTTAGCAAGCTGGTATTTACATATCGGCGTATATATCATTCCTAAACGGCCTTAGGCTCAGAGCTCCAAGAGTAAACAGACAGATGCAGCTCTTAAAGGCGGCTAGCAAGGGGGACTGCTGTGTACCAGACAAACACAAACACAACACACAGAACAACACAACACAACACACCACAACTGAACACACCACACCACATCACACCACAGCAGAACACACCACAGGAACAAATAGCATCTGAATGGCTGAAGCTAACACTGCGATCACAGAGGAGCTGAACTGAGGCGAATAGCTCTGAGAAAAATGGGTTACATACTTATCAAGCTGTCGTGTTCCCTAGTTGATTGGCGATAAATGGCAGATGTGGCAGGAACTCTTGCTTATTTCTCTTATGTCGCCTCACTCCTCCTTCTAGACCTTATCCACATGGAAACACAGTACATTGAGTCATATTTTTGTTTATCGTATGGGCCTGCAGTCCATATGGCACCGATGTTTTTTGGGAACGGGTAAGAGTGCAAAGATCTGGCAACGGTGCTGTTCCCGTTGCCACATGGACGAGTAGAATGGATTTGTTTAGGCTTATGATTACTGAAGCGAGATCTACTGGTGTTATAGCCAATAGTGCATTATCAGAGGTTAAAAAGGGAAAAAAACAGTCTCTCTCTCTCTCTCTCTCTGCTTACTCGGATGTGCCCGGTTCAGTACTGTTCACCACAAGCGCCTTTTTTATACAAAGACTATGTTAGAGGAAAGACAAAAGCAATAGAAGGACTTGAAAAAGACACTTCATTCAGTTGCACGTGACCGTGCCCCTTTGGGCTGCATTCTTTATCCAACAGGTCTCACGCTTTAACTGGATCTATCTTTTTGCTACATGACTGAACACACCAAACATAGCCCAGGTGGCTAAGCCACCAGTGTGTCGACCAAAAATGGAAAAACTTCTAAACAATGTCTCGGCACAGTGGAGGGAGGTTCTCCAGGGTGCATTCCAATCTGCAGACTTCCGTCCTCCACTTGTGCTTGTGGCCTTGTATGTTGCTGACGCTCCGCCTCTGTAGAGGAAACAAAAAAGTTTCCCCGCTGTCAGCCTAGCCACAACAATGTTTGGGGGACTGTTCTTCATTAACCATCCCGATTGAAAATGGGGAAATGACAATAGGATCGTGCTTTCGCAAGATATTGAATTAATCAGTGACGTCACCATGAGGTCACAAGCTGGCAAGTGAGCAAGGGAGGAAGGAAGTCAGCATATTGGAATCCACACCAAATCAATTATCTGCTCACTATTCGAGCAACACGCTCTTCGTCTTTTCTACCGCACTCCACCCGTCAGCTCGCTCTCCCGCTCTCTCTCTCTCTCTGGGTCTCTCTTAAAGTCTTTCTTCTCTGCGGTCAATGGGAAGTTGGCCAACAGTATGGCTGTACTAAAGGTGAGCCTATATACAAAGAATAGGTAACACTTTATAATAAGTACCCCTTTTTGAGCATTAGTTAACCCTTAGTTAAGCCTTATTTAAACATTAGTTAACCCTTAGTGAAGCACAAGTTAGTCATTATGTAAGTATTATTTCTTATTTCTTAATCATTAACTACTACCGTTAGTAAATGGTTTGTGTGTACTGATGTAACTGTTCGCTAAGCAAAGTTAAGACTTAGTTAAGCCTTATTTTTAACATTAGTTAACCCTTACTGAATCACAAGTTAGGCATTATGTAAGTATTATTTCTCATTTCTTAATCATTAACTTCTACCGTTAGTAAATGGTTTGTGTGTGCTGATGTAACTGTTCGCTAAGCAAAGTTAAGCCTTAGTTAAGCCTTATTTTAACATTAGTCAACCCTTAGTGAATCACGAGTTAGTCATTATGCATTTCTTGGTAATGATTCGTTTATGGTGATTGAACTTTCTGATAAGCATTAGTAAACCATCATTAAAATGTCAGATAACCCACCTTTATTTATGAAAAAACATTATCTCTTTGTTGCCTCCTACCACCTAACCATTACCAAGTACTATTAGGCATGTATGGCAACAGTTTGTAAACTCTTGCTTTAGCATTATTGAAATCTTAATTAACCCTTTTGTAATGGTTAGTGTGTGATGACTGGTAACATGGCAAACAGTAAGTTGAGGCTCATGTGACTGCCCCTCATGGATGTTTCTGGACATTAACAAATGACTTGATAAGCATTGCTTATGCATTATCAAGGATTTATAACCCATTACTTAAGTATATCTGGGGAACTGATCTAAAGTGAAAAACTTCCCATGCTTTACAACACATTAACAAATGACTTGTTAAGCATTGCTTATGCATTATCAAGGATTTACAACCCATTACTTAAGTATATCTGGGGAACTGATCTAAAGTGAAAGCCTGTTATGGCTTCACAACACATTAACAAATGATTTGATAAGCATTGCTTATGCATTATCAAGGATTTACAACCCATTACTTAAGTATATCTGGGGAACTGATCTAAAGTGAAAGCCTGTTATGGCTTCACAACACATTAACAAATGACTTGATAAGCATTGCTTATGCATTATCAAGGATTTATAACCCATTACTTAAGTATATCTGGGGAACTGATCTAAAGTGAAAACCTTCCCATGCTTTACAACACATTAACAAATGACTTGTTAAGCATTGCTTATGCATTATCAAGGATTTACAACCCATTACTTAAGTATATCTGGGGAACTGATCTAAAGTGAAAGCCTGTTATGGCTTCACAACACATTAACAAATGATTTGATAAGCATTGCTTATGCATTATCAAGGATTTACAACCCATTACTTAAGTATATCTGGGGAACTGATCTAAAGTGAAAGCCTGTTATGGCTTCACAACACATTAACAAATGATTTGATAAGCATTGCTTATGCATTATCAAGAATTTTCAACTCATTACTCACTAATATCTGGGAAACGTTTAAAGTGAAAACCTTTCCATGCTTTCCAAAACATCAACAAATGACTTGATCAGCATTGCTTATGCATTATCAAGGATTTATAACCCATTATTTAAGTATACCTGGGGAACTGATCTAAAATGAAAGCCTGTTAAGGCTTTACAACACATTAACAAATGACTTGATAAGCATTGCTTATGCATTATCAAGGATTTAAAACCCATTACTTAAGTATATCTGGGGAACTGATCTAAAGTGAAAACCTGTTCAGGCTTTACAACGAATTAACAAATGACTTGATAAGCATTGCTTATGCATTATCAAGAATTTTCAACTCAATACCAACTCATATCTGGCAAACTTTTAAAGTGAAAACCTTTCCATGCTTTCCAAAACATCAACAAATGACTTGATAAGCATTGCTTATGCATTATCAAGGATTTATAACCCATTACTTAAGTATATCTGGGGAACTGATCTAAAGTGAAAACCTGTTAAGGCTTCACAACACATTAACAAATGACTTGATAAGCATTGCTTATGCATTATCAAGGATTTATAACCCATTACTTAAGTATATCTGGGGAACTGATCTAAAGTGAGAACCTGATAAGGCTTTACAACGCATTAACAAATGACTTGATAAGCATTGCTTATGCATCATCAAGGATTTAAACCCCATTATTTAAGTATATCTGGGGAACTGATCTAAAGTGAAAACCTGTTAAAGCTTTACAACGCATTAACAAATGACTTGATAAGCATTGCTTATGCATTATCAAGGACTTACAACTCATTACTACGGCATATCTGGGGAACTTTTAAACTGAAAATCTTTCCATGCTTTCCAAAACATCAATAAATGACTTGTTGAGCATTGCTTATGCATGGGAGGCAACATCTGAGAGATCTTACTATTCTCATCAAAAATATTTACAAACCACTTACACAATACATTTGAGATGTGAGATGATGTGCTTCATGGTAACGGTAACACAAGACAGACAACTTCAATATCTTTAACTATTTAATTTTTAAAAGTAACAGTTATAAGCTTAAACAGTAACACAATGAAGAAAGAGAGATGAGGACTAGCAAAATGAAGAGAATAGATGAGGGGAGAGCTTGTGGAGAAGAGAGGGAGGCAAGAGAAGAGATATAGTGCATTCATTAATCAAAATTTTCTACTAGGGCCGGTGGCGTTCATGTGTGCTTCGGATGTCAGTGTTTGATATTTACGTAATTACCACATGA
Organism: Engraulis encrasicolus; assembly: GCF_034702125.1. Classification (NCBI taxonomy): domain Eukaryota; kingdom Metazoa; phylum Chordata; class Actinopteri; order Clupeiformes; family Engraulidae; genus Engraulis; species Engraulis encrasicolus. Next base: position 22,312,905 of record NC_085878.1, read on the forward strand.
ACGCACAATTAGGAACTGTACTGCATTTAAAAGATATTTTCTACTGGGCAGCAGCAGCGAGCCCGTACTTTTGAGCTCAGCCACTTTGCACTGTAGTTCAGGATTTCCCAAAATAGTTTTTATAATAAAAATATATTGAGAGTCTGTTAGGGGTGGGTATTGGCAAAGGGTTCACGATTCGATGCGCATCACGATACACATGCCACGATGCGATTCTATCACGATGCATTGCGATTCATGTACTACTGTGATGCATTGCGATATTTACTTCAGTAAATGTGTAAAATACAGCTTATTTGTCAGTTGCTGTGTAGCTTTCTTAAGTCAGTTCATTCTATTTAAGCATTCTATCATCTGGGAGAGAGCTTACGTCACAACAGAAATATTACCTGTTCTCTACTGAACAAAATAACCCGTGGCAAATCGAATTTTATTGTTATCAAATAATCAATTGTCATGAATCCGTGCAGTATATTGAGAAAATAAGTATCACGATACCTTGTCATGAATCGATGCATTGTATCGTGAGAGTAAGTATCGCGATGCATCGATATGACGATTATTTTGCACACCCCTAGAGTCTGTAATAGTGATCTAAAGTGAAAGCTGTAGAAACTGCATGATGACTTCTGTTCAGCTATGAAAATACTCCGGGTGTCGGCGGGCGTTATGGGAGAGAGGTGGCCGGGCGTTCACGGCCGCTATGGGAGATAAGGGTTAAAGGAACTTCTCTGACGATGGTGGTCCTTTGTAAAAAGTTTCAGGGGTAAACCGCCTTCATGATGCTACCTGTGAGGAAACAAACAAAAAAAGCACAGTTTTCAATTATGGGCAATATTATTGGACACAAGTCATGTAGAAAGCAATATGCACTAAGAAGCAGGAACTCAGACCGTTATCGACTTTTTCCATATACAGTCCCTTCCAAAGGGTTTGGAACAGAAAGGCGCATGACATTGGAGTACATCTCGTCTTATTTAAACCTACTGTATAAACATGCCATAGGGTCATTTCACGTGAAATCAGACACTTTGGGACCCGACCGACACCAGTGTTAATTTCGTGACGAAATATTTTCGCCATAATTATCGTTAACGATTGTTTTTCCCCCTGACGACAATAAAACGATAACGAAAAAAACAGCATGTGTTTGTACGAAAAATATAACGATATTGATTTATATTTTCGTCAAAAAAATAAAAATGTGACTACAATACCATCGGAGACGAAAACCAATAGGAAGCATTTTTGTTAATATGTCACTGAAACATTGAAAAAGAATTTCCTGATCTTTCGCAAGTCGCGACCCATCTGCTCCGCGTCTCCCTCCCCTCCCTCACACACACAAACACGCAGGCACAGTGACAGGCAGCGTCGGTGCTGCACGCCCGTGACCTTTTTTTAACAGCAGTAGCCTACTTTTCAGGGCAATCCTGGCTGGACAAAAATATTGTTGCCTATTTATCCATGACGAAGAAGTTTATGCAGTCATGAAATAGTGGTGGTGCTGTCTGTCCTAAAGTAGCAAACATCTTTCTCTAACGATGCCTTTTTTTCTCCACTCCCAGTCGCTTTCATGAACCTGCTACCCGACGGTCGTTGTCTGATCTTTTTTCAATGTTCGCTAATGTTTGTAATTTAAGGGTCTATGCGTTGGTACAAGCCTTCTGATAAGAATCACTTTAGTGCTGATCGCAAAGGATTCGGAAGTGTGGAGTTTTGCGACTTGTTTCAGTCAAGGACACTGAAATAGGAAGTAAACGGCCTTTCCACGCTTTCATGTGCGTTTTTCCAATAACACCTTGCGAATGCATGCAACATGGACACAACCATGTCAACGAGAGCGCGTATGCCATCACAACTTCGCATCAAGCAAATAATATGCAACAGCTTGCAATACGCGCACGAGGGAGAGAGAGAGAGAGAGAGAGAGAGAGAGACACGTCTTCCAACAGGTGCCTGTAGGCTACCCCGCGACGCTCTTGATTACTGGTATACCCACAAGTATTTTTTCATAACGTGCAGTCCCGTTTTTCCCCCAAAGTCGTAGAATATCGCCATGATTTTTTTTTACACATTGGACGCACTGGCTTATAAGACACTCTGGCAGTTTTGACAATATTTCATGATTACAATATGTCATTTTAATCATTGATTTCCCCAAATTGTATTTTAGTTTGACAATTTTATAGAGAAGTGTAGACAAGAGGAAATGATATTTTGGTTGACTAAAATTATTTTAGATTTCATCGACTAAAATTGTATGAATTTTAGTCAGCTAAAACTAGACTAAGACAAAAATGATTTAGATGACTAAATTGTGACTAAAACTAAAATTGCATTTTCGTCAAGAGACTAAAACTAAATTAAAAATTCCTCTCAAAATTTCAAATCATACTTGCTGTGCCTGATTAGTAGCAAGGTAGCACCCCAGAACTGCATTTGTGCGAATCTGACACCAATATTAAGGGAGAAACAGACTAGCGAAGGTTTACATATGAGGGTAGGGTATAGTCTACATGTTTCTGACATTGGCTCAGCAACTCACCCTATTGGACCATCCTCCATTCCTGGTTCCATCCCCCTGGGTGCTCGGTGCTGGCTGTGTCAACGTGCATGGGTGGCTACCCAACACTGTTCAAAAACATGATGAGATTTAGATGAGATTTAATATCAGACAAAATATTTATTACATATCACTATAAGCAAATACTGTGTCGAGCCCTACATAGCCTAAATAAACGAAACAGTGCCAGCATGCATACTTACACTGGGTCTGCGTCAGGGGGCACTTCCAGGAGATCTGGTCAATACTGTGTCACTGGTGTCAACAGTGAGTGGGCTGAACGTTCATCTGTACAATGTAAACAAACATTTAATTATTTCCCATACACCTAAAACAATTACATGTGTATGACATTAGCTCACTAACTCACCCTTGGGTCATCCTCCACTCCTGGGTCCATCCCCATGTGCCATGGGTGCCCGCTGCTGGCTGTGTCAACATGCATGGGTGGCTGGCTACCCAACACTGTTCAAAAACATGATGATTTAGATGAGATTAAATGTCACAAAAACAATGCCAGCATGTATACTTACACTGGGTCTGCATCAGCGGGCACTTCCACTTATCAAATAAATCTGTCATGAGCCAACAACTGAGAGAGGAAAAAGTCAAGTCACAATTTAGCTTTCATGACAGTAAATTACTACATGAGTGCAAATAAATACATCAGCAGGTTCACAACGCCATGAATTATTTCTGAGGTCAGTAGCCTACTGTAAGAAAGCTTGGGACAAATCATTCATGCAGTCATTTCAGAAGTCAGTAGGCTTAAGCTTACCTCATCTAAACATACAAAAAACAACATGACTCACTACAAAGACCTCAGAAAAGAAACTAACTAACATTTATGGTAGTCCAACACCGTTAGTAATGTGCCAATCTCTTTGCCTACATCTGCAAAGCTACTCAACGTGACACCCCCTCTCCGTTTGTTTACATCCGGCGTCCACCTCTCCCCAATGCAATGAATTAGCTATGCACGATGGGCATGAGATTGTGTATCTTGCAAGCGACAGGGATTCATCTTTCAAATAAGAAAGGACTATGCAGGCAATTGCATGTCTGTTCAGTGAATATCAAAACATTTTAGCAGCCAAACTTACTTGGATGCAACAGCAGCAGCGGCAGCAGCAGGAGTAGGCAGTAGACAGCAGCAGGCAGGCAGCTCATCGCATGCTCTTCTCGCATCGCTCCAACTTCTCGTGTCAACTTTGATTAATACTTCCGACACTGTCAACATCCACATGCCGATACGTCCGCGAAAACACCTTGAAATGACGACTCTTCTCCGTTTAGACTTGTAATTGTCCTTCAGCAATATAAACCGTGAACACTGAACAAGACACTACTTCCTCAAAGTGTAATGTGTCCCCTCAAAGAACGTCCCCTGGAAACGCATCACTGATCACAAAACAACATCCGGTCGATTAACCACTTCCTGGAATATTTGAATTATCAGAGACGATGCTAATTAGAATAGAGAATCTTTGGTATTACCCCTGTAATTAAGAGATCAGAGATTTCTAAAACTAGTGAAAAAGAGTTACAAAGTTAATTGTGTTTCCTGCTGGCCATTTTCGGTTGTTTTGACGGAGAGTAATGAGTATGACTGAGCTGTATTTTACCGCGATTTCAATGTGTCATTTCAACAGTATTCTGGTCAAGGTAAAATAAAATAAAATATATATATAGGCCTATATTAAAAACGTTTAAAAAAAAAAAAAATCAATGTCACTGTTAGTTGTACAGCAGATACCCACACATATGAGGTATCAAAATTATGGTTGAGATGTCCAGTTTAAAAAAAAAAAAAACTTGGGTTGGACTTTCAGTTATGGTGCTGTTGTTTACAAATTGTGTCAGAGTGAATTCTGAGGGTTAACATTACTTGTCCACCTAAGCAGTTGTATGTCTCTATGCAAGTGGGTGTTTGAGTACTCTATTAGTTGTAGAGAACAATATTGCTTAGCAAATTTTGTTAACTAGCATGCTAACTAGCGATTTCTGCTATTTTGCTCTGTGCTTGCAATGGCTCAAATGGAGGGGAATGTTTTGCGCTTAGTGTAAGCTTAATCTACCTTTTGGCAGTAGCCTACAAATAACAAAATTAATGTTTAAACTGTGCTTTTTTATTTGTTTCCTCACAGGTAGCATCATGAAGGCAGTTTACCCTTAAAAAAAGGACCATCATCGTCAGAAAAGTTCCTTTAACCCTTTAGCTCCCATAGAGGCCGTGAACGTCCGGCCACCTCTCTCCCATAACGCCCGCCGACACCCGGAGTATTTTCATAGCTGAACAGAAGTCATCATGCAGTTTATACAGCTTTCACTTTAGATCACTATTACAGACCCTCAATACCTATATTTTTATTATAAAAAATATTTTGGGGAGATCCTGAACTACAGTGCAAAGTGGCTGAGCTCAAAAGTAGCCTACGGGCTCACTGCTGCTGCCCAGTAGAAAATATCTTTTAAATGCAGTACAGTTCCTAATTGTGCGTTCATGTGGTAATTACCTAAATACCAAACACTGACATCCGAAGCACACATGAACGCCACCGGCCCTTGTAGAAAATTTTGATTAACGACTTTACGAGCTGATGACGTACACAACAGCTGGCTCTACTCTCACCATGGCAACCGCTAAGTTGAAATACTCAAAAACCGGCATTCAGTATGTTCAAATAGTCATGGTAAATGACTGTCAGAAAATATTCAGCATTTTTACCTTTTGACTTCCTAATTCATTTGCTTGCTGTAGCTGATGAACAACAGTCTATTATCGTTTTATTAACAAAAAAAAATGGCCAGAGTCTCACTCTGGTCCACCATCTTTAAGTTGTAAACAACAACAAAATAGCACATGAACGCAACGCACTTGTAAATACCACTTCACAACTAGATAATATCTACTAGATAAGACCACATGAATACACTATATCTCTTCTCTTGCTTCCCTCTCCTCTCCACAAGCTCTCCCCTCATCTAATCTCTTCATTTTGCTAGTCCTCATCTCTCTTTCTTCATTGTGTTACTGTTTAAGCTGATAACTGTTATCTTTTAAAAATTAAATAGTTAAAGATATTGAAGTTGTCTGTCTTGTGTTACCGTTACCATGAAGGACATCATCTCACATCTCAAATGTATTGTGTAAGTGGTTTGTAAATGTTTTGATGAGAATAGTAAGATCTCTCAGATGTTGCCTCCCATGCATAAGCAATGCTCAACAAGTCATTTGTTGATGTTTTGGAAAGCATGGAAAGATGTTCACTTTAAAAGTTCCCCAGATATGCGTTAGTAATGAGTTGTAAGTCCTTGATCATGCATAAGGAATGCTTATCAAGTCATTTGTTAATGCGTTGTAAAGCCTTATCAGGTTCTCACTTTAGATCAGTTCCCCAGATATACTTAAGTAATGGGTTATAAATCCTTGATAATGCACAAGCAATGCTTATCAAGTCATTTGTTAATGTGTTGTGAAGCCTTAACAGGTTTTCACTTTAGATCAGTTCCCCAGATATACTTAAGTAATGGGTTATAAATCCTTGATAATGCATAAGCAATGCTTATCAAGTCATTTGTTGATGTTTTGGAAAGCATGGAAAGGTTTTCACTTTAAACGTTTCCCAGATATGAGTGAGTAATGAGTTGAAAATTCTTGATAATGCATAAGCAATGCTTATCAAGTCATTTGTTAATGTGTTGTGAAGCCATAACAGGCTTTCACTTTAGATCAGTTCCCCAGATATACTTAAGTAATGGGTTGTAAATCCTTGATAATGCATAAGCAATGCTTATCAAATCATTTGTTAATGTGTTGTGAAGCCATAACAGGCTTTCACTTTAGATCAGTTCCCCAGATATACTTAAGTAATGGGTTGTAAATCCTTGATAATGCATAAGCAATGCTTAACAAGTCATTTGTTAATGTGTTGTAAAGCATGGGAAGTTTTTCACTTTAAACGTTTCCCAGATATGAGTGAGTAATGAGTTGAAAATTCTTGATAATGCATAAGCAATGCTTATCAAGTCATTTGTTAATGTGTTGTGAAGCCATAACAGGCTTTCACTTTAGATCAGTTCCCCAGATATACTTAAGTAATGGGTTGTAAATCCTTGATAATGCATAAGCAATGCTTATCAAATCATTTGTTAATGTGTTGTGAAGCCATAACAGGCTTTCACTTTAGATCAGTTCCCCAGATATACTTAAGTAATGGGTTGTAAATCCTTGATAATGCATAAGCAATGCTTAACAAGTCATTTGTTAATGTGTTGTAAAGCATGGGAAGTTTTTCACTTTAGATCTGTTCCCCAGATATACTTAAGTAATGGGTTATAAATCCTTGATAATGCATAAGCAATGCTTATCAAGTCATTTGTTAATGTCCAGAAACATCCATGAGGGGCAGTCACATGAGCCTCAACTTACTGTTTGCCATGTTACCAGTCATCACACACTAACCATTACAAAAGGGTTAATTAAGATTTCACTAATGCTAAAGCAAGAGTTTACAAACCGTTGCCATACATGCCTAATAGTACTTGGTAATGGTTAGGTTGTAGGAGGCAACAAAGAGATAATGTTTTTTTTTCATAAATAAAGGCGGGTTATCTGACATTTTAATGATGGTTTACTAATGCTTATCAGAAAGTTCAATCACCATAAACGAATCATTACCAAGAAATGCATAATGACTAACTTGTGATTCACTAAGGGTTGACTAATGTTAAAATAAGGCTTAACTAAGGCTTAACTTTGCTTAGCGAACAGTTACATCAGCACACACAAACCATTTACTAACGGTAGAAGTTAATGATTAAGAAATGAGAAATAATACTTACATAATGACTAACTGGTGATTCAGTAAGGGTTAACTATTGTTAAAAATAAGGCTTAACTAAGGCTTAACTTTGCTTAGCGAACAGTTACATCAGTACACACAAACCATTTACTAACGGTAGTAGTTAATGATTAAGAAATAAGAAATAACACTTACATAATGACTAACTTGTGCTTCACTAAGGGTTAACTAATGTTAAAATAAGGCTTAACTAAGGGTTAACTAATGCTCAAAAAGGGGTACTTATTATAAAGTGTTACCAAAGAATAAAATAAAAGGCCTTTTTATTGCCACAACGTACACGTGTATAATGTGAACTATACAGCACACATTGAACACACACACAGTCCAGTACATGCAGTAGAGTGAAAGCATTTTACTCATCAGTGAGATATGTCCCATCCGTTTTACAACATAGAATAAAACTAAATACTAACAGGTTTTACAAGAGATGTACACATGCGTAGCTGTGAAAAACGTCCAAACAGTAGCAAAAATACCTTGATATTCCCCTCATTTGGGATGTTTACATTAGACAGGACTGTGTAAACATGACTGATTGGTTTTGTGGCAGGCTTCCACTGGTCATGCACAGCTGCAGTAAGGCATCAATTTCCCCTACAAGCCACAGGGCTGTCTCAGTGTTTCCCTCATCAGAACTATTTACTTGCAACACCCCCTTAATGACATTATAAATCCCCGTTTAAAATTGAAAGTTCCACATTAACTGGTGTCAGGCAATAATGTTTATGACAGAAAAGTCAAACTATCCAATTTGGCTGCAATTAAAATTACACGGAGAGAGAAAACAACAAGGACAAGGAAATGGGACTGAGTTTGTTTCCTGGCTCCACTCAATCGGTGTCAACCTCGTAAGGAGTCCCGGCGAACGCTTTGCCTTCAGCTCACTGGGTTTTTAGCACAGTGCTTCAAGGCTTTCGCACAATCATCATTACCGTACGTTAACAGCATCCTCCAAACCACCACCATTCTCCAGCCCCCCACCCCCCAATGCACTTCCACTGAATGGTCTTGAAAGACAAAATGACCCCTTTAATGTTATAGGTGCGTATTGTAAGGGCCCCGGGTCAATAACTGTTAACCAGAAGTGGAGTGGTGGAGGGCTTGTCCCTGGCCTGTCGAGTTCAGCCCATCTCCACCCTCCAAACCCCCCTCCTGTCCAGCTTGGCCTTGTCCAGTCTTATTGAGCTGTATAGCACAGAGCCTGGCCTGTGGACCTCAGCACTTTTTTTCTTCTTCTTCTGGGCCCTGAAGCTCAGCACTTCGTCATTGTGCGGCAGGGTCAACTTCATTTAGCTCCGTCGCAGCCAGGGCCATGGAAACATTTGTTCTCGCAATGTGGGAGCGATGCTCTATCCATGCACTGAAGGTGCTGTTGTGGTCCAGACACTTCCAGATGTAGATACGCAGTCAGGGTTGAATTTGTGCGCCTTTCATTATGGATTAATAGTGGGGGGAAAAAGAAGCAATAACATAAGTGGTGGGGATTGTTTTGTTTTTCAGTTTGATGTATGCTCATGGGTGGCTTTAAACACATTTCAGCAGTAAATGCACACCAACTGTGAGAGAGATATAACCTTACTGAAATCTCACTTTGTATTTAGCTGCTCGTGTGTGTCTTTTAAAGGTGATAAATCAATGTATTTATAATAGTACCTACAATAATGTTGACAGCTTTCTAGGCATTTCTTCATTCATTCATTCCCTACTTCCTTCCTTCCTTCCTTCATTCAGCAGATTATCTCTCTGCTGTCAATTTATGTATGTATGTACGTACGTATGTATGTACAGTATGTATGTACAGTATGTATGTATGTATGTATGTATGTATGTACAGTATGTATGTATGTATGTATGTATGTATGTATGTATGTATGTATGTATGTATGTATGTATGTACAGTATGTATGTATATAGTACGTACGTACCTATACCTATCTATCTATCTATCTATCTATCTATCTATCTATCTATCTATCTATCTATCTATCTATCTATCTATCTATCTATCTATCTATCTATCTATCTACTCAAAACACCTTTTCAGCACATTTCAACTCACACTCTGTTTGAGCATTACAGTAGCAAAGGAGAACTGCTAAACTGCATGGAGAGGCAGTAGATTAACCTCTGCCTCATATCCACGTAGCTGCTTGACTGCCCCTCTTAAAAGGGGACGGGAGCGCGCTGAGTCAGGGGCTGTTAAACCTGGGCTCGGTTCTTGGAGTGTCCACCCAAATTAGCAAGTCCTTTAACAAGAGCACAGACTACAAGGTCAGAAATTTTGCAATTAGATAGCAGAAATGGCCGCACTACAGTAGGGTACTTCTACACGCAGTACTTCATAGGAAGTACAAAATAAATACTGACTGGGTGGTGATGACTAACTGGTGGTGTGAAGATATTGTTCAGCACATGGAGAGATGGAAAAAAAGATAGAGTGAGGAGGAAGGCGGAAGTTAGTCATGGTGAAATGTCTTGAGATATTGTTTCTTTATTTCCCAGTGAGCACATCAAAGTTGTTATCCTTGGGATCTGCTGCCATTTCCCCTTCTCAAGTCAGGGCCACGTATGTGAACACTCCAGTATTTGCATAATCAGCTGTCTATAATATAAATCCTCTGATTGCTTTCCTAGCCATGCAGCCGTATCACAGATATAGATATTCCCCTTGTGCTCTTCTCTTTCCTCCTGCCAAAATACGCTGGTTGCAGCCAGACAATTACGGAATTCTAAGACTTGTAGACTGTGAGGTGTGCCGTGTGGTCAGGTGGCTTTACACAACAGGTCAAATATGTTAAGGTAACAACCCCAGATTAATTGGGAGGGAATATAAACTACAAATTAGACAGAGACTATTTCCAGATGGTTTATTTCTATCCCTCAACCTTAAACATGTTATGTGATCACAGGCTGCGACGGATGGAATGCCATCTTTTTTTGCAGGGAGTGATCATAAGCCTGTTTGTCTGACACCCAGTTTCTCATTACGGCACTTCAGCATCACAGCCGTAGGCCCCTATTCCTCCACCACCGGCTGTGTGTGAGCGCTCGCCAGAACACCCGTGTCAGTAGAGGTCATAGCACAATTATGCATTCTGCACTTTTTTCTTTTCTTTTTTTTTACCCCTCACAACGTAATGACCAATTTACTCCTCATCCTAACGTGAGCGAGGGCCAAGTCTCTGTGCTGTTCCAATAGAGCTGTTTCTGTGTCAGTGGGACTCATATTGCCAACCGACGTAGCCAGATGAGCCGACTCCCTTGGGGAACACGCTTGGCAGACACAGGGTGATTTTGAAAGAGGAATAAAAAAAATATACAGAAAATGAAAAAAAAAACCTTGTCCTTAAAAAAATAATCTACATTCACATGCATCTAATATAAATTTCATACTACGTAGATGCCAAGTGGAAGAGATTCTTACGTTGGGTGTGCTGGCTGCATGTATAATTTATATCCCAGGTGCTAGCTCTATTACTGATTTATGTGTTATTGTGCCAGAGATGTTGATGCGATTTTTGACAAGATTCAATGCGATGCTCTGCTAAAGGGGGAAAGCGTTGGATACATGCCTTGCAAAGGGCCCAGATGTATTTCAGCGAGGTGACAGCTTTTGTTTTGTCCCTGGAAGCATTATTTACATGTACAAAATCAAGCAGTACCAACAACACTCTGATTGCTGTTGTTGATAATCTCAACCATCAGTCAATCTGTGCAAGCAGAGGCTGAGCTGAGTGGAGCTTTCCTCTTTACCAGTGGAGGCCCCCTCTGTGGTTTTAGGGCTCGCTAGGCAGCAACACTCTGAATATTTTAATTGGTCCCTCGAATGTGTTGCCCATGTCTGTTTGTACAGAACTAAATGTACTATACTGTATGCATGAAATGAATCCATGTTTGTGTTTATATTTGTGTGTGTGTGTGTGTGTGAAGTGTGTGTGTGTGTGTGTTTGAAGTGTGTGTGTGTGTGTGTGTGTGTGTGTGTGTGTGTGTGTGTGTGTGTGTGTGTGTGTGTGTGTGTGTGTGTGTGTGTGTGTGTGTGTGTGTTTGAAGTGTGTGTGTGTGTGTGTGTGTGTGTGTGTGTGTGTGTGTGTGTGTGTGTGTGTGTGTGTGTGTGTGTGTGTGTGTGTGTGTGTGTGTTTCTCTGCATACAAATCTGTGTGTATGTGTGTTTTTGTGTTGACAGTGTTTGAGTGGCAAGCTTGGCGTGTTTGGTTGGGGCTTTGAGGTGCATCTGGTGCGGGGAAGGCAGACCTGCGGCCGTCAGCCGCCTGCCTCCCGTATCTTCATCTTTGGCTGCAGATGACAGAGAGCGAGGGATGGCTAGAGACACATACCGTGAGGGAGGAGAGAGAGAGAGAGAGAGAGAGAGAGAGAGAGAGAGAGAGAGAGAAAGAACGAAGGCAGTGAGGCAGAGAATGAAGGCAGTGGGCAGAAGGGGGAATGGGGAAAGTAGGCACCGTTGTGTGAGGAGGAGGCATTTTGACACAAAAAAGGGTATGTGTGAGAAAAGAACGCATTGATCAGTAGCCTCTTCTGGGGTCTGTGGATATCCCTTGTTCCCCTTCTGTGCCTTGGCAATGTCCAGAATAGTATTTGGAATGAAGGCATGGCCGTGCATAAAGCAGCGCACTGCACAGTACTCTTGCCTCTGCCCTGCTCCATTTACATTAACAGAATGTCTCAAGAGTTGGCATGGCAATAAGCTGGAAGAAAAGGACTCCACTAACATTCTGAACCACAGCTTATTCGCTCATTCAGTCATTCTTCTGTCCCTTCCTTTTTTGCTTCTATCTCTGTCTCTGTCTCTCTCTCTCCTTCTTTCTCTTTCTCTTTCTCTTTCTCTTTCTCTCTCTCTATCTATCTATCTATCTATCTATCTATCTATCTATCTATCTATCTGTCTATTTATCTATCTATCTACTGTATATGCTTTCTAACTTCACAGTCCATGTACCGCCTTGCAAATGTACAGTACTGTACGTTAATCGTTATGAAAGTCCTGTTGTCAATTGTCTAGGCTCCACACGCACAGCACAGCATAGCGTAGCGTAGCACGGCATACTAAACTGATTTTCTCAGAGGCGAACCAATGGAAATGAAGTAATCACCTTGTGTCTCTCCCATAGCTATGAGGGCCTGGAGAAGAGGCTGAAAGAGGTGTTCACAGAGAGGACGGGGATCTTACGGCAACTCTCCAAAACTTCAAAGGAGCTGGACAGTATAAAAGGGAACCTTAAGGTGAGTATTCTCTTTCTGCCTTTGACAGGTCTTTGCACTTCGAATACGCTGATGTGTGAATGCTGCTGGAAACTTCTGCAGAGACTGTTCCTAGTAGTGCAGTAATGTATGGCTGTGTTGGGAGAACTTCCTGAGAAACATTTGGAGGAATGATAAGACACACACTGTCCTGAAACGGGACTGGAGCGGTAGTTTCTGCAAGGGACTCTTTAGAGAGAGAGAACTGTAAACTGTACACTGACTGCAAATAGCAACGTACTGTAATAATGATGGATGAGAGTTGATGGTGCTGAAGTGACAAGAGCCTAAAGGCCCTATTTATATTCTGAAAACATTTGCGGAAAAATAACGCACCACACGTCACAGACAGATGGAGGTATGGAGGTGTTGACGGTTAGAACATATGAACAGAAATATGCACATATCCAAAGGTAGAGTTGACCAAAGGTAGAGTATGAATAGGGCTTAAAAGATGTTATCTACCGGTACAGTATCTGGTCTCAGTGTAAAAGACTTAAGTTACTCTATCTACAACTGCACATACAACTGCACATACTGGTGGGGGGTATAAAACTACATAATGGGAAAAGGCATTCTATTTTAATAAGTTTCAACCAAGCAGCACTGGTTGTAGCGCCTAATCTCTGTTTAGGGGTGACATTTGATCATTAATCACTTTCTGCTTTGGCAAAAATGAATAGTTTACTGCAAAATGTGAACCATCAATCTCAAACATCCTGAACTGTAATCTTACAGAAGAATATATGACATAGTTATTTCACCGATTCATGCAGACAAAATACCAATACAATCAGTTGTTTAAATCACCAGCCTATTTAAGATGGTAATGATCCCAAACAGCAACAACAAAAGTCATAGTACTGTATAGTAACTTACAAAGACACCCAAGTAGCGATTCTGCAAGACAATAATTATATAGTGCTTTGTGTACCACATCTCCTCCTCTCCATGCACAGATGCACAGTCATTTTGATCTGGCATTGGGGCACAACACTGCTGGGACGACGTGGGAAATTGTAATCACGTCCTCCTAGCTTATCAGGGCAATCTTAATTCCCCTGACAGTCACGCCCCTGGTGTTTCGCTAGCGCACTCGCTCGCTGGGACATTAGTCCCCTTGCCTTTCCATCCATGCCTTTTGTGTTCCTCCCTGTACCTCGCCGCCTATACAGTGGTCACCGTCAATGCGGGCCTCTCCACCGCGATCAATTATGTCTATCACCTCCTCTGGAAGGTTGTCTTTTGGTGGTGTTTATTTTTCATAATGAGATACCCCCCAGAGTGGGGGTCAGTTTATCATAATTAAACTTTACCTGACGGAGCTTGCAGACTTGGCAGAGGCTTTGGGGGGGCTGTTAAGGGTGAACCATGGTTGTGGCTTTGTGCCAGACATCACCGCTTGGACATCAGGTTTACAGCCTGTATACAGCTCAAAGACTATGCATGCATAAACAAACACACACACGTGCACGTGCCCACGCACACACACATATGTATGCACATGCATATGTACAACCTACGTACACGCACACGCGCACACGCGTGCGCGCACGCACACACTGACGCACACACGCACACGCACACACCCACACACACAGGTGTATGCATACTAACAAATGTGCTTACACAGACACACACAAACAGAATGAGAATACATGAACGCAATGGAGCAAGTAGGCAAGTGAGTAAGGGAAGAGTAGGGTGTTGGTTTTGTTTGGTTAATTGAAATTAATGACTGATGACAGCATTGGTGATAACAGGAAAAGGTATTTTTGATGTTCATCAAAGGGCATTTTTACTGAATTGCTTCTGGCTCATCTTTGAGTCTTGCATATTATCAAAAAAACAGGCCTTTCAAGGCGCAAGGGTGCAGACAAGGTGGAGGCCACATTTGTATTCATGGTGTATCTCGTAATATCAGTCTATTTGGGTTGTAGAGCAGTAATGCAATCTCGCTGTTCGGAACATCTTCATTAGCTTCCATCAGTCATTCTCATGATATGCTTTAACACTACATGCGGTCAGTTATACATACAACTTGCATGTACATACATACTGTATGTACATTTATTGCACGGCTTTGCAGAACACAAAGTCATTGCGCATATTAAACAACATTCAAACTAAATAAATGCTAAGGTACAGTTAATTGTTAATTCAGGGCACTCGTTCAATTGCCATTGATTGCCTCTTGAATTTCATTGATCTACTTTCCCCTGAAGTACACAGATTTCAGCCTTGATTTCAGTCAAAATAGCCCACTGATGGCACTATATTGATGTGTTGGTTTCAAAGCAAAGACAAGCAAGTAAACTCAGGTGAAAGGCACTGCATTTTGAAAAGAGCTTTTGGGAATTGGGACATCTTTGTTACCTTGGAAACAGTCCATCTTTTGCTTTGCTGGCAGTCTCCTTATTTTTTTTCTTTTTGTTATGTACAACTGCAACATGTTTCGTTCTCACCCAAGAGTTTCAAGGTCAAAACCAGGGGACAAATTACAATTCCATCTACTGCATGTCGAAAGTCAAACAAACAAACAAAAATTCAAACAAATAACCAATACGGTAAATAGGTCTATAGGCCTCTAAAAACAAATACAAAATTGCACAATGAAAATGACAAAGACATTTTAGTTCTACACCTGCATTTATTCTGACTACTGAATATGCACATATCTCCTGCTTATTGGCTGTCAGTAATACAGTATAGTTTTTCTAACTGTCAAAACCTCTGCACACAGTCTGAGCTGGTGTTGATGTGCAGCCATGTTGTAGTCTTGACAGGATTTGTGCTCTGGATGTAAATATTACTATGGCTATTGAAGAAAAATCAATTATTTGCAATAAAATATATAATTGTACTGTATATTTTACGGACCCCCATAAATAAATGGTTTTACTGCCTTCCATGAGAGTCACGAGTGTTCATGCTATGGGAGCTTAGTCCGTACTGGCAAGCATGGCCAACCACTCTCATAAACAGCAAGTGTCAGAGGTCCTTATATTATACTGGCAAAAGGTGTCAGGTCCTTATATTATCATGGGGAGAGGTGTCAGGTACTTATATTATCACGGGCAATGGTGTCAGGTATTTTTATTATAATGGGGATTGGTGCCATATACATTATGATTTACAATGCAAGATTACATGTATGTTATTGGAACGTCAACATGACACAACAGCCACAAATAAACAAACATGCCAATATAAGCCTGTGTTCTTGATATCCAAATGCTCAAGTAGGCCTTAACTGTATGTAGTTCTATTCTGTTTTTAAGAACAGTGACATGAATGTATCCCTTCAGTCTTAATATTTGTTTGTGGTTACAGATTACATGTTTCTATACAAAATTCAGTTTCAGGATAGAATTTATTCTGTGTTTTTTGCGATCAAAATGACTGAGCTGAACTTTGCACCCATGTATGTAATGTTGTAATGTAGAAGAACGCTTCTATGAGTATTTACTATTAACACCAGGACACTGGTTTCAACGATGGAGGCATTTTAGAAGTACATGGCAAATTCTGTGTTGTCTGATGCCAGAAATACACATGGGGACGTAAAATGGGTTGAATGATTAACAAAATGTTTCACAGTTGGTCTAAATACATAGCCTGGGCCAGTGGGGACCTGAGATCACTGGGGGACCATGAGAGGGGCTATGGGGGCCACAGCAGGTTGGCAGGAAAAGCATACCAAAACAAAATAAATATTTCTATAAATTAAATAACTAACACAAAAATAAAACAAAATAAGCACAACAATATTCCCAGTAGTTAAGAACTGCATTATAATAATCTATTGCATCTCTGAACATTACTACTATGATCGTTAAGTTATTATTTTATGTATTCCAGTGAGGCAATGACTAACAGCCCTAGACTAAGGATGTGAAAGAGGGTGCACAGAAAAATAGTGTCACACGACCCATTTGAGGCCCTTGGTTGGAATATACCGATATGGGTGCCTTGTCATAGCAAAGTTTGGGAACCCCTGGCATAGGCTACACAAATTTGACTGAGTCAGAGAGTGAAAAAAACTGATTTGACAATGATTGACATACTGCCTGGTTACCACCAGACCTAATCACAAGTGAGATAAGCTCTGGACCTGCCTACTGTAAAGTCCATAGGGGGTGTGTAGTTTACGGTTGATGACAGTCATACGATTTTGCATACGAAGCCCATAGTCAATCGTGTCAGTTGTATATACCAGTGGTTCTTAACCTCTTTTTCTTAGCGCACCCCCTTACCTGTGCCGAAGACAAGCCGCGCACCCCCAACACAAACTTCTTCATGTGTATATGCACTAACAAATTATAAATGAGTGATTAATTACAATGATTCAGTACCTGAATAACTTTAAATGGGAACCAAAACTTGTTTCATTTGGACTTCATTTGGCCTAATTATAATGTTTGCAATTATAATATTGTTCACAACCTCTACACAAACAAAATTCCGTGCACCCCCTGGAATCTCTGGCGCACTCCGAGGCGGTGCCCGCACCCCAGGTTAAGAACCACTGGTATATACAATGCCGCCAGTTAGTATTGGCACCCTTGAAGCTTAAGAACATTATGGGACATATCTCCAGACAACAAATAATAAGGTCAACCATGATTTTTCTATAGATAGCTTGTGGGTGATGCTAAATGTAAAAAATATCAACAGCAGTGAATACTAAACTACGAGAGGGAAAAAATTGAAGGAGGTAAAGCTCCTGGAATCACTGGTATTGGCACCCTTTACTGGATACCATTGTGGAAACCTAATTTGACTCAAATATGGTAGATAACAAATGGGAATCACCTTTGACAAATTGCTTTTGCCCATAGGACATGAATTAGGCAAGGATTTTTTATATTTGTGTTTTAAATAGCCACCAGTTACATCTTGTGCGTCTTTGACAAATGTGAAGACAGATGGGCTGGACTCCACAAATACAATAATTGGCAGAAACATCACCTCCAAATAATTAAAAGGTCATCTTAAAAGACCCTAGTATACAATTTCCAACACTACTGTATGTTGTGTTATTCAGAAATCTGCTAAACAGGGAGCTGTTAAGATCATCCTTGGATGTGAGGATAAGGGAAGCAATGATGATAGAAGTCTGTGGAAGTCGTGCAAATAATGACAAAACACAGGGTCTAACATCTACAGACCTGAAGGTCAACTTTGAACTGTTTTGGGAAGTTTTTTTCAATAAGCATCACAAGTTAAACACTACACAAAGTTTTGGTTTTTGGTTGGAGGCAAAGGCAGACCACATTGCTTCATGAAAGTCATAAAAGGGAACACCTGAAGTCTGCATAAGAGAATACAGGGAAAGCACAGCCATTTTTTAAGGTCAGATGACACAATAGTACAGCTTTTCAGTGATGCACACATACAGCATGTTTGCCTATTCTGCAAGAAAGTCTTTAAGGAAAATGACACCCTACCAAAAATCAAGCATGGTGTCAGATCTATAATATTATGTCACCCCATTGATGCATTAGGTATTGGAGGCTTTGACCATATCACAGGTATCATGACAGGCATCACAGGTATCATCATTTACAGGAAAATGTGTAATCATGTGCAAGAACACTTGGTTTGAGGTGAAGATCATGTTCACTCCAGCAAGACAAAAACCCAAAGCACACATCCAAATGCACACATCAAAATGCCACTAGAGAAGTGCAAGAAGCTCGTAGATGAATACCAAAACATTTGGAGGCTGCTTTTGCTGTCTAATGGTGTGAGACCAATCTGTTAAGGAGGGGTGCCAATATTCATGGACATGCCCTTTTTCATGTTTTTGCTTGAAATTACAAAATGCATTTGGAAAAAAATACTTTGCTATTCTAAATATCTTAGGATATTCAATTAAAAGATCCTGTTGGTATAAGTTGTTTATATTTTCATTTATTTATGGACATACTGCACATTTTGTAAATAAAATTAAGGGGTGCCAATACTAACTGGCGGCACTGTACCTATTCAAACAAACTGCAATTATCGCCTTTCCGGTGTCGAAGGAGGGTGTCGAAGGGGGCATCACCCAGGACGCAAATCATTGTAGAACGTTCCATTATGTATAAAGAAAGCTGAATGTTGGCTAAATGAATTGCTAATAAACTAAAAACCTGAACTGGCTTAAATCTTGGCCTACCCTACTAGTCACTTTACCAAGTTACAGAACACATCAATGGCTTGGTGAAAATTCTGGTTTTAAATCTGTAGACTAGATCAGCAAAAGGTTAAAACCTGCCTGAGAAAATTGCACTGTCTATTTCCGAAGGCACTGACCACACCACAAATTAAATTTCCTTGAATTTTGTCAATTAAAGTGCTTTAGAGCCAATTAAAATGCTGTACAGCTTCCAGATTGGTCCAACCACCTCTGGTGATCTAACAGTCTGATCTAGTCTGACCATCTACTGTAAGTCTGTCCAGGAAGTCTGTCCAGAACTTGACAGATTGGAACGGGGGTCCAAAACTATTTCCATAATTTGTAGCAGCATCCTTTACATCAACCCATTATCACATGATGACACTGACAGTTTACAGTCGCTGTTCACACCAATAAACCACCTGATCGGGCTTGTGCCAATACCACTCGAAACACATTGTCAGCATGGGTTTTCAGCTCGTTCTTTGTTTCAACAATCACACAACTCAGTGTTTGAAAACTCCCCTGCTGCTTCGTGAACAGCAGGCACAGCCAACATTACATACTGTACAGTGTTATTTTCACGACTCACTGACCCCTCCACCTCCCCTCTAGAAAAACTGTCTTAGTGTGGAAACAAAATTGCATGCCTTCTGGACTTGGATGTGAGTGAAACTATGCTGCTTTACTTTGTTTCTGCAAGGTTTGAGAAAAGGCGAACAGCAAAAATGTAAAGTTAGCCGGCGTGCTTACTGAGGTGTTCAACTGAAGAAGAAGAAGAAAAAAAAATTACTACAAAAGGCTGACAAGAGAATGTGTCAATACTGAGCAACTCATTTCATTTGTATGCAATCTCACTGATCAAAAGAAAAAAAGTGTTTTTTGTTTTGTTTTTGTCTGAATGAATATCAGGCAGTCAGATAAGAATCCCAAATGAGCTTAAACTGTAGTAAATAAAGAGCAAATTAAGAGAATAAATCAGAGGAAACATGCTCTGTTTTCTTAAGCAACAAATGCAATTTCATAGTGTTGGTTAGTCGAATAGCATTGGGTATTATTTGCTATTGGTCTGTATTTGTGCAGGTGTTTACATTGCATGAATATAATGATGCCTGCAATACACTGAGGCCTGGTCAAAACAATCCAGACCTTAATTTAATCTACCGTATGAAGTGAACAGAAGCACAGACAGATGGGAAAATAAATGTTCTGCCACACACTTCCTCCACCTGTTACGTGTGTTGATGTGAGTGGGCACACATGAGAGCTGTACATTGCCTATAGCTACATACATTACAGCATGGAGCATTGAAGCATTTGAAATGCCTTTCTATTTTTTAAAGGTTACTACGGGTATTTCTATCACTGACACAAACACTACCTTTATTAAGGGAGCTCTGATGGCAGGAAACTCTTTAAGTGCTTTATTGATTTGTCAAAGGTTGCCTGATTCACACACATGACTCAACGATGATGTCTTCCATTGAACATCAGCGATTGCATTGCACTGCTTTCAGAGTGTGCAGCTACTAGTTATGTGATCTACAGACATCCAAGCTGTACAGCTACTCCCTTTACAGTAATGTTCATACTGTATGGATATCTAGGTCGCTGTGAATGAATACATTCATAACATTGCTTTTAAAACACAATGAAGCATATGCTTCATGCTATGACTCACGCAGCCATGTGCTGTGGTATGAAAACTACAACAACAACAACAAAAAAACATACTCAAAGGAAGGTTGGAAAGTGCACTTTTTTAAAACAGGGATATGATTCATCTGAGGTGCACTGGGACAAGGCAGTATGGACTGTTGTAATGGCATCGGCTCTTCTGTGAGAATAAAAGACTATCCCTCTCTCCCCCTTTCAGTCTCTGAAGAATGATGACTCTGTGACCAAGACGGATGTGCAAAGAATTCTGGAGCTCAGCCACAAACAGAGGTAAAATCTGTTTGACTTCAAACACATTCTCTTCTCTTCCATTTCCACCTTTTTGGTGTTCTTTTCTCTCTTCCACATGTATTGCAATATCAGACCAATCCTGTCTATTCTAGATTGTGCTCCATCGAATGAGAGTGTTCTTTTTTAATGCTGGGGAATGTGTGTGGCATCATCATTTTTTAACAAGTTCTTTTCTTTCTTTCTTTCTTTCTTTCTTTCTTTCTTTCTTTCTTTCTTTCTTTCTTTCTTTCTTTCTTTCCTTTTCTTTCTTTATTTCTTTCTATCTTTCATTCTTTCTTTGCCTCCTTCCATCTTTTCCTCAAATAATAATTGCTTTCGTCAGTCATCTCATGTTGCTCTCCCCTTGAGCACTTAAAATGAATAAAAAAGGTTTATCTGATGAATCAATAGACAAGACCATATCAGATGAAATTACCACTTGCCCTCACGAGAACCCAAAAGTTTTCAAACCTGCCAAGGGGCTGCTATGCGTTACCAGATACAGACCACAAAAACAAAAAGTGATAATGATAGTGGTATTACAATGATCTCCCAAAGCTGTACTGACACACATTCACTCCTGGATGCACCTGAGCATCACTCGGCTAATTATCTCCAGGCCACCAGCCATGATTTGCAGCTCACCACCAATCGTTTGTCACGTATAGCTGAGGAAGTTTGCCCGATTACTTTTGGCTACTCGGGTGCATCAAAGTGGGGGTGGGTGGGGGGACTGAGTTAACCTGATTTGCGCCATCTGGCTAAGTTTACCCCAAACTACATGCAAGGGTTTTCAGGTTTCCTCACATAACCATCTGAGGACCGTGGAAATCAGACATATTGCTGAACGAATGAGCCAATCAGGATCACAGGGTGGGATTTTGCATAGATAGGTGGCCTTCTTGAGATGGCTCTTCTTCTACAAATCATTGTAAGCTGTGTCATGGTTCGAGTTCAATGGAT
This sequence comes from Engraulis encrasicolus, assembly GCF_034702125.1. Taxonomy (NCBI): domain Eukaryota; kingdom Metazoa; phylum Chordata; class Actinopteri; order Clupeiformes; family Engraulidae; genus Engraulis; species Engraulis encrasicolus. The sequence continues at coordinate 22,334,668 of NC_085878.1, forward strand.
GTGGCTGAAGTGGCATGTCAGTAAGGATGAGGACAGGTTGCTATTCCAATTAGCCTGATCATCGATGGTCAAATCTCTTCAAGACTTGGTCTGACCAAGAGCATAACAATTAACATTTCCCAAACTGCATGGTTGATCCGCCTCCCTTGGTTTGCTTATGGTTGTTTACTTACCGACAAAGTGGGAGGAGTTTTTCGGAAACTCAGGAAGTGCATTGCTCTTGACCTGACTAGTTGCAATGCTGAAAGCTATATTCCAATCACATGCAAGGATTCTTGAAAAGGAGCATCATTTGAAAACATGTCGGTTGTGGGGGGTTTCTAGATGGTATTGTGAAGGTGAAGGTGAAACATACCAGCTGACCACCAGTCACCAGGCCCCAAGTATCGGAGGATTTTTTGTGTATTTTAATCATACCGTAAAACAGTGGGAGGAGGGGGTCCATCTAAGCTGGTTCCATGATGCCTAAAATGTGGTGATATGCTCCTGCAGCTATACATTTTCAAACAAATTCCACCAGCCAGTTTTCACGCTCAGACTAGTGCTTCTTATTTTGCAAACTGAGCAAAGCAGCATGCTAGTCGGACCATAGTAATCAACAGTCACAAAGAGAACATTGACCGGTAATTAATCAGTTCAAACGGCAGAGTGATTACACCTAAATGGCAGCATGTCTTATGGTTCACTTCGTTTTCACGCTGAATAAGACACCGGTTGGCGTGATTGCAATTCTTCCTCCCTTAGGTTCTAGAATGAAGCCTCCCTTGACAACACCATAGCAACAGATTGGATCCATTAAGGGTCATCATCTTAGCGAGTCCAGGTTAGACAGTGACAGAATTCAATTTCCCTCCGTGTCAGGTGTGGATGGGTTCTATTTTTGAGCAGTCAATAGAAAGGTCAGTGGGTGCAGTGCAGCTTTGGCTTTTTAATCTAACATTGTGCACGGGCATATATATACAGTAGACGTCGTCACATACAGCACAGTACATACAGTATATACATACAGTCAGGGCTCTAAATTATCTTTTTCCACCACCAGCCAATTTGGCTAGTGGACATTTTTTCTTACCAGCCAAACAGAAGTTCAACTAGCCATTTTTTTTAATCTCGCCAAAATAAACTATGCATTAGGCTAGTTATTTTTTTTCTAATTAAATGGTCATTTTGTCTAACTGTTTCTACAACACAGATACACTATAGGCCTGCATAGGCTACTATATGCCTACATAATAAGCATATTATAGGCTATATATTTTTTCATTATTTGTTGACTTCTGCTTTATTTTTTACTTTCATTACTTAGGCCTAATTAATTTGATTAGTTTTTGTTCAATTCCTCTGAAAACAGCTGAATCACATCACACAAGCCACTCACATAACAGACCTTTAACATAGGCCTACAGTTACCAACCAAGCACACAGCCAAACACTACAAAACCTCACATAGGGCCTACGCACACCCCAAGGAAGGAGAAGAGATGAGAGGAAAAGGAGAGGAGAGAGGAGGAGCTCTTCTCTACCATGCGCAACAAAATGACAAGAAGCCTAGATTAATTAAAAGTAAATAATATCTCGGGAATCTTCGCTTCCTTTGTTACTTCCACAGCTTCGTCGTTGGTTGCTTTTTTTTCTTTCCGATGGCGTGGGCTTTCCAACTAAGTTGCGCCAGGACTCTGAACTGACAGCTACGGTCACACTACTCTGACAGTCGGCTCTCCTCCTCTGCCCTGGTCGCTATTTCGTTCCACAACCACTCATTTTTAACGTCACTATTTACAATTACTACTAGCATTCACCAACACAGAGAACCTTGCTCCAACCATTCACCAACACACAGAACCCCGCCACATTCTCGTCATCACTCGCACAAAACATAGTCTAACAGAAGTAGCGCTATGCATTATCTGCGTAAGTCCTGTTATTGAAACGGTCAGGGCCTCGCTGCTTCAAAAATGCAGCCTGTTACAGCATATAGTAATAATAGCAGTAGTGACGTTAAAAAGGTTGTAGCGAAAGCGACGAGAGCATAGGAGGAGAGCTGCCTGTCAGAATAGTGTGAGCGCAGCATAGCTGACAGAAGGCTGGTCGTCTGAAATGTTTTCAATCCTGGCGCGCGCAACAGCATGGAGTTGACGCTCGATGCACTGGAAAGCCCACGGTGGGAGGCTACGTCGTGACGCTATGTCCATGGGTAATGTAGGAAATCTCGCCGTATAACGTTCGTCAGAGCAGCGGTTTACCGTTCATAAGTTACTGTACTCGGGCGCTACTAGCCAAATTGGCGGGTAGGTGTTTTTTTCTACTAGCCAAAATGAATTTTCACCCGTGTTTGGCGTGTTGGCGTGTGTTAAATTAGAGCCCTGCATACAGTATGTATGTGTTGCATATTTTACCACTCAGCATAGGGTACATCTAAAATATATAAATATGAAAGCTACGCGATGGTTATGATTTGTGCATGAACTATCTTTGCAAAAGCATTTCGTATGCTGCAGAAGCCCTTTGATCTGTGAGCTTCACATGGTGTCTTCACTCTCTACAAAATACACTGTCTCTCTGTCATGTCTGTTACTGTATGTGCTCGACTAACTAGGCAGCTACCACTGATACAGCTGCTTCCTCATCTTCCCAAATAAACGCAATACCATGTTTCAGTACCTCAGTGAATTACGGGAACAAAAAGACAAAACGACTATCCTGTTTACCCCAGAGTACAAGACAACAGTTGAGAGGTGTTTTTATACAAACCGGTGTGCATTGTTGGGGAGTAACTAGTAAAAGAAATGAACATCATGAATATGAACATGAACAGGAATGAACATCAATTATATAAATGAATCAAAGTGTAGTTAGTTACAATACTTTTACAATACTATGTAGGAATTCATATTGTTACAATATAATTACATTTTGAACAGGGTAACTTGTAACTTTAACTGTAACCACGTGAAGAAAGGACAAATGCTTTCTATTCAGCGGGAAAACAAAGTGCGCAACGATAAGACACACTGCAATTTGGGAATAATTACTCTGCCGTTTGAACTGATTAAACACTGGTCAATGTTCTCATTATTTTAAAGTAACCTTCCCAACAGGTGTCGTTGTGCAGTGAAGGGGTGAAGGGGTTTTGGTTTAGGGGGGAGGCCAGTAAAGCTGACGCTGTGTGGACAGACTCTAACTCTAAGTCTCTGCTCTGCCACTGCTCCAACCTCTCTGCCAATAAACAATAAATTACGCCACTGCTGCTGCAGGTGCTGCTGCTGCGTCTGTGGGAAAGGGGGTGGGGTGAGGGGGTTACATTGGATGCGTTGGGTTACATTAAATAGCATAAAGTACTTTTGAAAAGAATGGGCTACTTTTTTAGAATGTTCACTGCGCTGCTGTGTCTGGTGTAGTTCCATTGATTGTATTAGAAGCTAATGGTTACAGCTGATTTTGACTTAGTAACCCATTATGTCAGCCTGAGTCATATAAGACCCATGTATCAGGGTGCCCCACAGAAAATTAGATTTTTTTAAAACATATGACAAGCTCAGACGCAAAATCCTTTAAAATCCATGACAAAAAGCTGTAAAGCTGTAAAGCCAACTAAATGTCATTATCAAGTACAGGCAGCCATGGCTCAGACAGCCATGGTTAAGCACTGGCCTTCAGATCAGAGGGTTGTTGGTTCAAATCTCACCCTTACCAGCACCTTCATCCATGTGACCTTGAGTAAGGCACCTAACCTCACATTGCCACAGGGTCTGTAACCAAGACCCTGTACCTAAATAACTGTAAGTCGCATTGGATGAAAGTGTCAGCTAAATGTAAAATGTAATGTAAAGTACATGTCAAGCCCAAACAAAATTTCATTTTTGAAGATTTGTGTACGTTTTGTGAACTCATCACAAATGCACTTAGAGGGTTTTGCATCTGAACTCTTCATATTATTATCATATGAACGGGGGTAGGGTGGTCCATTGGAGCTTTGGTGCTATGTGTATGCCCCTGACTGCGTCAGTGCGAAAAAAGGGGGGCTAAGCGAGTATACAGAGTATTGGGAGGGAAAGTGGAAAACAGCGATCCTAGCGGTTACGTTCCAAACACCAGGGTGATCCTATTGAAACTCCCATAGACAAGTTTTTAAAAAAATCCCACAAAGATATGACTTGGAACTATAACACCAGACACATTTTTCAGCGTACACAATAGCATGAACTACTACCTGTGAAAATCGTAAGTCATTTTTTGCCCTTTTAAGAAAAATAGAAATTGTGCCAATCTGGTCGGAAACGGACTACAGCTCCCAGCATGCTGTGCTTCGCGCCTCGTTGACAGCACAGAGAAACAAATGAACGCGAACGAACGCAAGTTCTTCGCATATCTTCACATTCTTGTAATCCTATGAGTTCCACATTGTCTTCTTATTACACATATATACACGCGATCATTTTGGTATGGTTTTAAATTCTCTAGTAGATATGATGGCTTCTGTGGTGACGAGTAACCACCTCTCTGGCTCATGTTTGGCTATGCTAATTTGGCTATGCTAATTACATGGAGTAAACAAGCCACACATGCCAGTCAGTGTAGTTCTGTATTAGCTTTTTAAAGAATATTAAAATCAGCTCAGATCAGTGAAAAACCAAACATTTTACCACCTGATTCGATAAAACGGGCCAACATGCCCATAATATGACTGCCACTACTTCTACTTCGTCGTCAGGGCCGAGATGTAATTTTTCAAAGAAAAAAAACATTCATTTGTTGCAGGGGGTTGGAACGTTGCCAGCAGGGGGCGATGAGATTACTTTCCCTCCCTATACATACGGCTAAGACAGCAGCCTATGGAGGAGGAGCATCAGCCCAGAAAATCACATCTATCATGCATACCATATTTCATAAGATTTACGTAGATTGAGGGAAAAAAAGAAAAAGTGGCCATGTGGAATTAATGCCGGATGCAGTAGCAATGAAAATGACCACACTTAAAAATTCAATTTTCTTCCGTCCGTTTGATGTGTGCATGCACGCTCGTTTTTCTAAACGCATATGCAGATATTCTTCAGAGCACTTTTCTGATTGCCTTGCTTTTCCTCTGCTTTTTTCACGTGCATACATAAACACAAACTTGCACTTACAAACATATCCTCTCTTTCTCCACCTCTCTCTCTCTCTCTCTCTCTCTCTCTCTCACACACACACACACACACACACACACACACACACACACACACACACACACACACACACACACACACACACACACACACACACACTCTTCCCCTTTGACACACACTGACGCAAATATGGACATGCACCACCAACCCCACCCCCACATACACACACAACACCCCACGCGAATATATAAACACGGGCATGCAACTCTGCACACAAACACATACACACGCACACATGTACGCACGCACGCACGCACACACACACACACACGCACACGCACACGCACACGCACACGCACACGCACACGCACACGCACACGCACACGCACACGCAAACACACTCTCTCTCTCTCTCTCTCTCACACACACACACCCATACACACTTGTAGGGAGGAAATGAAGTCCCTTCAGATGGCCCTGCAGAAGCAGCTGGATGAGGCGACAGAGAAAGCGGAGAAGCAGCAGGCGACGGTAAGACACATCACATAACAACACAACACCACACAGCACGGCAGGGAACCCAACAGGGCAGGATGGGAGGGTCAGTTGACCCGGGCCCAGGGAGAAGGGAGAAGGGGTGGGGCGGAATTGGGTCCTCACTGCATTGTAGGCAATAGCCGGCTACACATTATCTGCCTCTCTTGTACAGTGCTGCGTCGGGCCGAGAGAAAGACTGTTCACATATTCAGGGCCAGATGGGGCTTGGAGCTTGGGGCTACGAAATTGGTACTAAGTGCCGACGATTAGGTCCAGACCAGGGGTCACTTTCAATGGATTCAATTGAGAAAGCCAGGACCAAACTGTTTTTTTTTTTTTTTAGAAATTGCTGGAAAATGCATCACTTACTACTTAAACAACTCATAAAAGAATTGTTTTATGCATTCCAGGCAGCCCTATCGCACTCTCACAATGACCATCAAATGGTCCCATCGTATGGCACCGATCCTATGGCACCGATCCTATGCATGACATGATGTACAGTAGGCCCTACATGCAAAGAGGATTCATATTTCAACCGGGATATTGTCAGTAGTAGTAGCTTCAAACATTGCAAAGTTGAACTTAAACCTGCAAACATAATATCATTTGCAGAGTGGCTTATAACATGGATAATTGCGCTCGGAGTGGGTTGGAACTACCCGTTATAAATAGCAAAAGGTATTTCTACAATGATAGCATACAATGTTATGTGGTTAAGCACTGACATCAGGTGACACTAGACACACACATGTTGCAACAAATTGTAACATACGTACTACAGATACAAAAGGTTCGATAAAAAGTAGGCTAGTAGTGCAGTATGTAGTAGTGTAGAGCTGTGTTTGTTGGAGAGCTATGTTAGCCTACTAATGCAATGACACAGCAGGTATACATGTAATTTTATTGTGCATATGAAGCTGAACGTTTCTCTAGAAACACTGAGGTCTAGGAGTCCCTTTTTGAAATAATTCATTGCTTCGCAGATGTGCGCACATCTTGACTTTCCGTTTCTTGACTCGAAGTTGTTGTGTCGCAGTTTTAATTTCCTTTGCCGTCTAAAAACGCTGCTCTTGTCTCTGTACACACATTGAAGATGGGATGACAGTAATCTCTCTAATAACAGCGATAGTATTTATCCACAGATCCATATGATAAAACTGGGCTTGAGGCACAGCAATGCGAATCAGTCTGATAATCTGCAGCCGGCTGTTGGATGGGGGGATGGGGCCTTTCAGATGACTTTGTTCTGAAGCCGGCTAAAACTGTCACTGGCTCTATAGTATCACATGACGCGGCACGGCTCCCCTGTCGCTCACCACCTCCTCGTCACACCCTCTCCCCTCTTTACCTGTACCCTTGCTTTCATTACCCCTCGTATGAAATCCTTGGCTGGGTGAGAGTGAGTGTGACAGGACCCAAACTGAGTGTGATAGCACTGATGCTAGATGGGGCTGTTGCTGATGCTTCCCTCTGTCTCCCCTCCCCACATGCACCCCTCCACCCAACCCCACTGCCCCCTTTTCACTTGTCAAACCCCACTATCACACACACACACACACACACACACACACACACACACACACACACACACACACACACACACACACACACACACACACACACACACACACACACACACACACACCCTTTCTACCCGCATATCACCAGGCCGCGTTCAGGCATCAACTGCACGGAGTGGCCCCAGTTATATGTTGTCAGCATCACAGTAGACCTCAACCTCACATCCACAGCGTTCACTAGAGTGAGACGATACCAACCACCCCAGCCCCAGCCCTGTGCATAGCATACTCTAGCCTAGCCTTTATCAATAGCCCAGTCTCAGCTAGACACTATTTTCAGCCTTTGGAAAAATATGCATATTTTTTAAATGTATATTTAGATATTCCCTCAACCAGCCCCAGCCCTGTGCATAGTATACTCTAGCCTAGCCTTTATCATTAGCCCAGTCTCAGCTAGCCACTATTTTCGGCCTTTGGAAAAATATGTATATCTTTAAAAATGTATTTATTATATAAATATATATTTAAATATTCCATCGAGTAGTAGTAACACCCTCCTAAATTGCATAGGAGTTGGCCTCTTCACTGTGCGATCACAGGGCGTCCAGGCGTTTTCGCCAATTAACCAGAAGCTGTAGCCCACACGCCTTCCCCATAACCTGAGTGATCCGGCTGTGGCACTCAGCGGGATTCAAAGTAGCTCATTATCCATCTGCCCATGATGAAATCAAGAGCACACGTTCATCTGTTTGCATATATACCGGTAGGCTACGAATGTTAAAGTCGAGTGGGAGTGTTAAGTCATAACTGTTGCAAACCACGGTTGCTTTAACACAGAGAGTGAATGTATATTTAGCTTCCTGCCATTTACCATGGCGATGCTGTCCTTTTGCATATGCATCTGCCTGAAAAATGGCTCCCAAGACGTAATTATCAGGAAATCAACCGAAGATGTGTAATTAATGTCAAAGACAGGATGTGAGGAAAAAATAATTGTCGGATGTAGTACAATGAAGTGTACTCTATTCATGATGGTATATTTTTGTAAGCTATGAGTGTGTGTGTGTATCGGTGTTGATTATAGAAAACAGTGGGAAGCCTCTCAGTGAGTGGAAAGAGGGACAAGATGAGAGGTACCCTGTATCTGCATGCTGGAACTTTCTTTTCTTTGGTGACTCTCACTACCACCAACACCACCACCACCACCACTACCACCAATCCCCTCCCACTACCCCCATCCTCCCACCCCTCCCTTACTTCGCTGAGGGCTGTGAAGAAGAAGAAGAAGAAGAGGAGCTCTGGCAGTCGTGTGTTGAATCTGAATGAATCACTCGAGAAAATTAGCATTTTACCAGCCTGAGATGTTCCGCACTCCCAGTTCACCATCATTTGATGCTAATTACACATTTGGTGAAAGATTCACGACCTAAAAATGCTATTTACAATCTGTTTTTTTTCCCCGTCATGCTTTTTTTTCTCTTTCTTTCTTTTTTTTGTGCTGAGAATATGCCTATTAAATACAAGTCCCTAATTACGTAGTGTCATTGATGAGTGTGGAGACAAGCTACAAGTTGTTCAATTCAGTGTGTGTTCCAAATTATCCGCAAGGACCTTTTGTGTCCAATTGTCAACATGCCATTCTGCAACAATCTTTTGGAATAATCAGTGCTGTAGTTCGCCACTTCATAAAGTCTGTCAGCTTGCTGTACTGTAAAGGTGACACAAACAGAGAGACGGCAATATGTTTGCACTCTCGAAACTGAAGCCTGCTCTATAGCTGGGGATTTCTGTCACCCTGTCAAGCATTTTTTAATAATACAAAGGGTATTCATGTTCACTCGAACGTGATATTCTCTGTGACAAGGGCACGTTTGTACTTCCACCACAGATGCAGCTTTCATGTTTTGATTGCGATTTTCTGACGGGTGACACTGGAATTGCCCTCAGTGGTCGTGCAAAGGCAACGATAATGGATTCAGAAAATATGTTGAGTGAGACGATTTGAATATTTCATTTTTTTTTGTGGAAGAGAGGGAAAAAAGGGAACCCTTTTCTACTCTCACTCCTCCCATTCCTGCTTCTCACTTCACTCCTCCTCATCAGATGCTCAGACAGGGTTTTTTTCTTTCCATCTCTTTCACATCTCCCTACAACTGTATTTTCTGTACAGTACAGGGTTGTGCTGCATTTGGAAAACATTCTGAATACCGCTTGAATTACGTCAATTTTACCTTCCCATCATACATAAATGATTTACCTTGGGTATCTGTGCCTACAGTCCTGCTACAATAACAGTCTGGAGACATAGTGAGTTGTGTGAATGATAATGTGTTACTCATTCATTATTCATTATCTTAAGACTGATTTGTGTACTGGTGGGAATGTATGGGTTTCAACAAAAAAAAAAGTAAATGCATATATGTAAATATATGACATTCGCCACTCAAGAGGGCCGACAACATTTTGGGCAGATTACTGCATGATCCATTTATGACTATGAGCTTATTATGCAATTTCTTGTCCTTTGTTCTTTTCTTGTTATTTCCTTTGTCCTCGTACAGCAATTGGCTTTGTTTTCACAAACATCAAACAATGCTACCCTGTGCTTTTCACTGAAGAAAAGCCTCTGTCCACTCTGTTATAAAACACAAGACAATTCTGTTGTTGATAGATGCCTGTCTCTAATTGCCTCCAACACCTACCAAGGACTCCTGCAGCCCAGCCAAAGTGGCAAATAGGGTCTTGGCCAACATGACTGGTGCAATTTCTCTCCCAGTGGAGTGTTGGCAGGTTCCAAAATTCTGTCATGTGAGACTTATGGAAGCAACTTTGCTTTTGATTCGGACCTTTCAATTAATCAGATTTGTTGTGTCCAGGATCTCTGCCCTGACACTACAGTGTCTCTGCGCAGCTCTCCAGGCAGCTCCTATGACCTCCAAACGTGGTGTTTCACAGTATGTTAGCTCAGCTGGATTTACAACAGGTGGACTGCAGTTCAAAGACAATTGAAACAAATGGCAGACACCTGTTCTAATTTCCAACTGTCACACCGAAGGCTCTGAATACTGATGTTAATGTGATCCTCCTCATTACACTCGCCATAAATCTTATTTTCACTCTTTTATGGTGCTTTGTTGAGAGTATAGATCGAAGACAGACAGGGGATAATCAACTATTCTGGTTTGTAGATTTCAAAACAACAAAATATGAACAGGTCTTTCATGCAGTACATTGAGCGCACCCCATGCAGATAGTGGTCTGGGGAGATACGATTCAATAGGAATAACATCTAATCAGAGAGTGAGTGAGTGGTGTGTTTGCTCTATCTACGCAAAAGAGCTGGAAAAACAAATACACCATGCCAATACTTGAATATTTATGCTCATCTGTTGGCACGAACAACACAGTCATATGGGTCTTCTGTGTGCAGATGCTCCAGTGCCGAATTCATAATTGGCCGTGAGTCAATTACTGTAAAACTAGCGCCCGCCGTGCTGGGCATTACTGGATACATACAATGCTGTTGTTCTCTACCTAGCAATTAGATGCATTGTTCCCTGATGGCGGGGGCCACTGCTTGAGGGGTGGAAGAGTGGAATGAGAATGGAGGGTGTTTGACATTTCAGTCCAGGCTCTGCGAATTCAATATAGGGAAAACACGATTTGATTGGTGTTGCGTAAGCCCGGAGGGAATGTAAACAATGATCATTTTTTTATAAACACACCACACACTGTTTGTGGAAATTTCCTCCCATGACATTATACCACACCTCCAGAATTGTCCTGTTGCATTTTCTTGTCCGGTGTATTGTTCTTTTCTTTTTTTCCGCAATTACTTCATCAACACCTAGAAGTTATGAAACAAAAATCCAATACCCACGCAAGGTAATGGTGTGTTCGTAATGACAAAATACATAGACCTTGAAGGCAGTTATTGGTTGGGTTATTGTTTGGCCAAGGTATTGACCAATTACTAAGCTAGCTAATGTTACTTAAAGAAAAAAAAACATTATTACAGTACTCATTACATGCTGTTCAGAAACACTATGTCAAGGTTGCTCTGATCCAAAGCCTGCAAGTGATTCAATGATAATATTCTTTAATTCCACAATTTTGATAAAGATTTAAATGTAATTTGGTTCAAATGCATTTTATGAGATAGCTGAAAGGCATATTGTCCCATTTTCCTGTTTTCCCTGTAGATCAAGTTCCTCAAGATGGAGATGGAGAAGAAGACCAAGATAATTAAGGACCTGCAGCAAGAGGTACGTACGTACTAACTCCCAGGAGGGCATTGGAGGTTTACACTATCTTCACACACTACACTGACTTGACACTCTTTTCCCATATGTGCCCTATTTCTGATATTGTACATTTTTTTCAAATCAGAAGGCATATCTTCTGCATTATCTCTGTGTAATGTGTCCCATGCTGTGCCGTGCCATCTCTGGCTTTACATTCATAAACTGCAAGACATGGCAGCGTTGCTACGCCATATTTCATATTATGAAAAAAATGGATTTTCATTTCCTTTCCCAAGATTATTTATCTGCCACGGCAAACTATCTGGCTGTTATCTTCTTTCCTTCGATGTATCTAATTTTTTTCTATTCTAAAAGAACATGACCATGTTAGCCGTGCCATTACCTACAGTGCTGACACCAGGCATGGTCGAGCGACGCAAGAAAAGTTGGTGTTTAAAAAGTCATGAGCACAATGACATGTTCATGTAGTATCTGCTCGGGTGGATCTCATTTTCACTCAGGGTCTGTTCTGGGCTGGCCACAACTGCCATTTCTCCGGCAGGCACAGAGGATGGCCTTTATTTAGAAAGGAGAGGAGATGCAAGTGTCTGGACTTGATTCCAGGCCAATTCCGCCTCATTGGGTCACACTGGGCTGCTATTCCACCTCATTAACCGTGTGTGTGTGTGCGTGTGTGTGTGTGTGTGTGTGTGTTTGTGTATGCGTGCGTGCGTGCGTGCGTGCGTGCGTGCATGGGTGTGTGTGCATATGTGAGTGTGTGCACGTACATGTGTGTGTGTGCTCCTCCATGCACATGTGTGTACGCCTGAAGAATGGAAAAAAGATAGAAGACAGGGATGAGTGGGGAGAGGTGGAAAGAGAGAGCGAGGGGTGCTAAGGCTTGGAGTTATCACATGCTTTTACTGCTGGCTACAGATTCACAGGTCTCACAGGTCTGACCATGATATCCCCCACTGGTGCTACATTTTCAGGAAAGTTTAGCAAGTACAAAGGCCTAAACCAAAGAACAGACTTCAAAGAAAGGAAATTATACCCCCCAAGTGCTCGCTACATCTGCACAAACACATTACTTAAAGCTGATGTGTTTTTCCCCCTCTTTCTTCATGGCCACAAAACCAAAACTGCGCTTCAGGCAGGATTATTCTTTTGCCTCTTTGTGCTAAAACTTTAGTTTAAAAAGAGGAACATTTAGGATGACTGGAGATATAAAAAATGACGGCATGAAGCCATTTTGTGTCAGTGCTTTGTGAGCCACATCACTCCATCTTCAGACGCACCTCATACCGGAGAGAGAGAGCGAGAGAGCGAGAGTGAGAGAGTGTGTCCAGCTCTTGGGTCACCTTGAGGAGTCATAACAGGCTTTACTCCTGTACAGAATAAAAAATGTAATTGTCACTGAGGACAACAACAAAGCTTGAGTCATGTATGCCACAGAATCTTTCAGGCCATAAATGGATTAGCCGCTCAACGTCGCCAACATCAATCTGTGCTTCTACCACTCCACTGCTAGAGTACATCTTTGTGGTTTTTTTTTCATATTCTTCCAACAGAACAAAAGCTTGAAGAATAAACTTCTCTCCGGCAACAAGCTCTGTGACATCCATGCAGAAGAGGCAAGTGTTTTACACTATTTGGGATCCCCCCAGCTCCCCTCTCCAGCTGTCGGCCTTTACACCTTCCTCTATCTATCTTTCTCTTTTCTTCTCTATCCTTTTCTCTCTTGCTCCCTCCCTTTACCGCCCCTTCACACTCTCTGTCTAAGACACACAGCCTCGCTTATGATTAAATCAAGGTTTATGTACCTTCTAATTAGAACTCTGTGACTCAATGAGCGTCATACAAATTGCTAAAAAGCATACAGAGGAGCCCGCGATGTTAACTACTATTGTAAACATCTACTGCATGTCCACCCCTATTGTTTGCAGTGAGTACCTACTGTACATGCATATACAGTACATGTATTTTTTTATATTGTGGGTGGTGGTGGAGATTGGTGGTGTTAGTGGTAGTTGTGGTGAGCGGGGTGAGGGGATTTTGTCTTTACACTCCATTAAGTGTACGAAGCCTGTGTGTATGCCTGTGTGGCAGGACAGAGATGGGGGTGGGATTGAGCATTTATTCAGTGGGCAGGCTGCCAGTGCGTGACTGCATCATTGTGTGGGTCTTGCAGTTCACTGAAGGGAAGATTTTTATATTTCATCATTTTGTGAAGGTCCTTCCTTTGACTCAAAGCTTTGCCTAGCAAGCATCCACAAAGGACTCCTCTGCCACAGCTCAAAAAATCCCACGACGTGATCTAAAACCAATTTCACTATTTGAATAAGCTAACGCACATTTTCTTATCTTCTTTTTGCAGTCCAAAAAAATCCAGGCACAGCTGAAAGAGCTGAGGTATGGCAAAAAGGATTTAATTTTCAAGGTAAGCATCACCCCAAAAAAGAAAAGATTGCTCATTATAGGGCCCTGAACAGAGGTAAACTGGTGCTTCAGTCCACCTTCAAAAGGTGATTCCACCCAGGCCTCTAACTTAATTGAGTCTCAGATCATTGACTGTCTGCCTTGAGGGAGAGAGAGACCGTACCGCCAGAGACACAACATGTCATCCTATCCAATTTTCAGCGCTGTTTTCTCCAACATACTGTATAAAACAACTCTATTTTATGACCGTTCTAAAAATGAGTGGCATTGGCGCAGTCACTCCCCAGGGAATGACTCTTCTGCTTTAAGATACTGAATGCACGGACACGAGCTGCGGGAAATGTACACCCTGCACAGTAGAGATATTTCTACTTTCTGGTCTATTTTGAAAGGTGGAGGTTGACAGGAATAACATATGCTCGTCTCTTTTTTTCCCCCTGTCATTATCCGGCTGGCATTAAAATAAATTCATGTCTTCAATACTAATTGCTCACGCCAGATGTTGCAAAAAGCTTTACAAATCCCTTTCATTAATCCAAAGGTCTACAGCGTTCTGTGAGTAGGCACAAAGTACTGTCAAGTTATTTTCAGGTCCTTCATTAAGTCACTGTGAACAGAGGCAGACAGAGGCTGTTGGCAAAGAGAAGGTGCTAACACAAAACCAAAGTTATTAACCAAAGAAGGCAACAAATAAAGATGTTGAGATGTAGAAGGAATTAGTTTACCTTGGTGGAGAAATGTGACCTTTAGAGAGGAATTTGCATGTGGGAATACAGTACACGTAATAATGAATATTGGTATTTATAGGCACACGGAGACGACCTTTTCCAAGTTGCTAGCAGGTGGGGGTAAAAAGTCAGTGGGTGTTTTTATCAAGCTGGCTTTTCATATTAACTTAGAAGCCTTTAGACCCAGCACATAATTTCAAATTAGCGTTCATACTACGTGATAAACGTATTAACACACATAGACCTCATTATCATTTGACATTAGTCTTCACACGTGAATAACTTATAAACCTTTAGGCCTGTCAAATAACTTAACATTAGTGTTCATATGTGAATGACTTATAATTAAACCCTAAGACCCAGCACATAATTTCAAATTAGCGTTCATACGTGATCAACTTATGGATCTCGCACACATAATTTTATATTATAGTCCATCCGTTAATGACTTAGAAACCTTTACAGTATACCTACTACATCACTTCATATTAGTGTTCATACTAATGTATTGCACAGCTTATAAACCTTCAGACCGTGTTCATCACTTGCCATTGTATTCGTACATAATTTCAATAAACAAAAAAAGTCAGGCCAGGACAGTAAAGTAAATCTATCTCAAAGAGTGATCCTGCATTGTTTACGAACAACATGTTACAGTTGGTTCTATTCTCAGTGTTATTGAAGGTATTTAAACTTTGACGATATGTAATGATTAACCTTGGTAGAGCCCTTCCCATTCAAAGCCCCCTCAGCAACCGCCATGTGTTACATTGTTAAGGTAAAAATTAATTTTCACGATCCTAACACCATTACGGTAGTCTATCTCTGCTTTGTAGACAGTAAAATGTCGTGGGCATCCGCTTAATAATTAATTACGAAATGCATAATGAAATTTATGAGATTAATGATTACATGAGGCGTAAATGTGCTGAGGTGCAGAAGTGAAGCACGGTACACAAGTGCCTTGGCATTGGGGCAGTGTCTCACTCTCACAAGGTGGTCCGCACACAAGGTGGTCTGGTCTACAATAGTGTTAAAAATATACTGTATTTTTGTGAAATATATATATATTTTTAAGGTGCATAAAATATGCACTGTGCGTTAAAACGACATGTGTGGATGTTTATTCAGACTGTTTACTGGTTAACTAAGGCAGTGATGCTTCACCAATTTCTCACAGGGTGGTCCGCACTGGGTGGTCTCTGCACGTGCTTGTGTTAAAAATATTCATGAAATACTGCACTTTTTGTGAAATACGTGTTTCTTAAAGATACATAAGCCACAGTATGTGTGTTAAAATGACATGCATATGGATGTTCATACTATATACAGCATTTCTCACAGGGTGGTCCACAGAGGGTGGTCTGCACACAATTGTGTTTCTTGACATATTTACAGAATGGTATATTTTAAAATCAGTGATCATTTTAATGCAATAAACAATATTAGATTGCCAATTTCCTATTGTGCGAATTTCGCACCTTGCTGCTTTGATTACCAATCTTGGAACTAACACACCCATCAAGACTGACAGAGGGAGAGTCAGGCTAATCCCATTGACGGCAATGGTCCATGTTTTCTACACAAAATTGACGGCTTAGTAACTCAACCCTTTTGGTGCTGCTCAAGGTGCTCTGTCAGTGCCAGGACGTGGCTTCCACAGTAGGGTGTAGCATAGCCCATATCCTAAAATAGGTCTTATTTAGCAGATTTACGTGATTTAAGCGAATTGATCATAAATAAGCCAATTGCTAGTGCATATAGTTGTTGGTAATTACCCAGAAATGTAATTTGTTTCTTTGGCTTCTTATGTAGTGGTTCTGTGTTAGTCTGTGGAAAGAAAGCAGCTCCCAGGCACTGTTTCAATTCAATCCACATTAAAGCAAATTGCAAATCAACTTCTGGGTATCCGGGTTGTCACAACTCTGAATTCCATGGCTCTGCTTTGTGAAAATGCTATGTGAATTGTGAAATTTGTCAAATACTGTACAGTAGCCTATATGTTTCTTAAGCTGCTTTAACTATCCACAGTGTGCTGAAATGAGATGTGTATCATGCTCATGCTACTGACTGGTTAAGCAGCGATGCTGCACCAATTTATTCTTTTACATCTTGGCTGTTAGCCCCCAGATTGGTGTGGAGGAGGGTTGGGGGGCCTTGGAGAATCGCTGCATTAGGGTGAAATGAGAGCCCACACGGCCTCTTACCTTCTTCCAGTCATACGCAGCTAAAATGGCTGCTCTTTGAAGTGCAGGCTCGAGACTTGATGTAACCACCTCAATTCTGTCATGAACATTGGCTTTGGCTGCTGGTGTGATGTCTGTTTCAAGCTTATATAAAGGTTCTTCCTCCTGCCCGGGGTTTAGCTGTGACACTGTTTAAAGAAAAGAGAAGAAAAGAAAAGAAAAAAAGAAATCAGTGGCTTAAAATGTTATAACCATCATCTCTCTACATCAACTCTCTTTTCAATTACGCTCTGCTCTGCCTGTTAAAGGAAATATCATTGTTTTGCTCAAAGTACCTGTTGCTTTTCTCATTACATTTTTGACAAATTCTTCTTAAAAGAAATGTAAAAACAGACTTTTGTTCACACAAATATTCATTATCATGTTTTGCTTTCTTAGGTAGTAATTTGGTTTCATAAACACTGAATATTATATCGGCATTTTAATTTGGAATTGATGAGGGCAGATTAGCCACTGGCTTTCAGGCAGCTAATTGAGGAACGCTATCTGAGACATAACATCATTAGCTGCTTTTTAAGTACAGAGGAGTCATTTCATAAGACATTGTTAAAGTCATTTCACAAACATCAGGGAGGGCCCAAGTTTCTTCAACCACGTCACGCTAACGTTTATTTTAAAAGCAATTATTGTGGGATGATAGTTGCCTAGCCTACTATTGTTTCCTTAGACACTAAATGTTATGACTTCAGAGAAATATTGAAAGTACTTCAGTGTATTAAAATGATATCGTTAGAACTGTGAATGCAATTCAATCTATCTGAAGATTTTGAAGTTATTAATAACTAATGATAAATATGAACCTCATTCTGAATCATGTACTGCATTGTTTACATTTTCAAATAGACCCAAGAGAGTGGGTCTCTTGGTAACAATGAAAATGCATCAGCCTCCTCTTTCCCTTTAGACCAGTAACATGTATATAGCCTATTTACATAGCTCTCAGTCCCCTGAAGCTTGAAACCATTCAGTGACAGTTAAGTAAGAATAGAAAATATTGAAATTAAGTAGAGCATATCTGGATTATCTACACATTGCATGTTCACCTCCCTGTTGTTACATACGACACGTAAGCTTACGTCTTTAAAATATTAGCTGTATACTGTATATGTGATCAGCTTACATGCACATCAGTTGGCCAAATTTCCAACCTTCGATTTCTAAGCTAAATACTAGAACAAGTCATATTTAAACAACTAAACCAATTCAGCAGACATCCAGAATTTTCATGATGGGTTTAGAGTAAACCATAGTATTGAAACCGATCTAACCAAAGTAACTACTGACCCTAGACTCAGCAATGCTGCAAAGTTTCTGCTCTGATCCTTCTTGACCTCAGTGTCGCCTTCGACACAATTGGCCATCGCACACATCACATGAAGGCAATTCTGTCAGCATTGGGGAACATACCTCTAACAAACAACAAGCCTTTCAGAGTAGCTCAGTTGTCGGGGCCCTCTTCTTTTCTGTCTGTGTAACACAACATTGCCTTCCATAACACGCTGATGACGTGCAATTATATATCTCTATTGAGCCTAATCACTCCACCGCCATTTCGGCTTTAACCAACTGCCTATCCAGACCAGCATTATCAAGTGGATGAGCAATAGTTTTTTTTTTTACTAAATTAAGATGAAATTGAAGTTGTACTCAATGGGCCAAAAGTCAAATGCCTAGCTCTACACTCCAGACTAGTTGACCTACATAAGCACACTAAAGCTAAAGTAACCAGGTGTTGTTTTTGACTCCAACGTGCGCTTAAGACCCCACATCAATAACATAACAAAATCTACCTACTTCTACGTATCTCATAAACATTTCTAAAATACACGCCTTTGTCTCCCAACAAGACTCTGAAAAACCTTTGCATGTTTTGTCACCAATAGATTCTATTAATGCTCTTTTCTCTAGTCTCCCAAAAAAAAGCTAATTGATAAGCTACAACTAATTCAAAATTCTGCAGCAAAAAGTCTAACAAAAACCAGAAGAGAGCATATCAGTCCAATCCTGGCGGGCTTACTCTAGCTGCCTGTACCCCACAGAATAGATTTTAAAATACTACTGACAGTGTTCAAGGACTTAAATGGTTTCGCTCCACGCTATATTTCTGACATGCTGTCTTTTTATACCCCTCCCGGAGCCCTCAGATCAGCTGATAGTAGACTATTCAAATCAAATCTCCCCACCAGAGAAGATTGGTGAATCATTTTTTGAATTTTACACGCCCAGAAAATGGGACTCCCTTTCCCTTTATATTGGGACAGCCCCTTCCTTGAACATTTTCAAGAAGCATCTTATGACCCACCTTTTAACAACTGTATTGTCTTAGCTGTCAACCAATTTTAATTACTTTATTTAATGTTGTTCCTTATCCAACTGTTCTTAATATGTTTTGCGTGTTCCTGCTCCTAGTACTACTGTTTTAAAGTCAACAGTTTTAACCTGTTTTTAATTTGTTTGTAGCTGTTTTTAATTGTACTGTTATTTTCTGACTGTTAAAACACTTTTAGTTACATGTAGTTTATGAATTTGTGCTATACTGTATAAATACAATTATTATTATAATTAATAAAATCATTATTGCTATTATTATTATTGCAAATGCTTGCACATAATTACCTTAACTACAACAAAGTAATTTTATTGTAGTTAAGGCAAATTATTGATTTTTGAGCCGATGTTTGAGTTTCAGCGGGCTCACACATTTCTGTATCCAACAGGGTCAGCAGTTAATGGACTTAGAAAACAAGTTACGGGTTGCGAAAGAGGAGCTGGAGAAAGCGGCACTGGATAAGGTGAGAGGGGCCGATTGAGACATTTTCCTCAAATTAAACACAAGTTACTCCATCTTGCCACTGATTTGCATGCAGATGGTCCTACCTACAGTGGAGTACCATGTGGGACCAGTTCTTCCCACACATCGCTAAAACGAGGCAATGAAGGATGGAGAGAAGAAAGGATGGAGGATTCCACCAGTACCATAGGGAAGAGTGGGCGGATATTATAACAATCACGTTTTTTCTTGTCTTCTTTCTTTCTCTCTTCTGCATGTATCCATGTGCCGTCTACAGGAGTCTCAACTCAAAGCCCTGAAGGACACGGTCCACCTCTGCTTCTCCTCGGTTCTGCACAGCCAGACAGCCAACGGCCACAGATTCCCCGCGACGCCCACTCACCTGTTTAGGTACGCTCCACTGATCAACAGCTCCAGAGTCACTTTTCAACAGCCACATGCAAAGGTAAAGTACCAGTACCTTCCCTCCAATCACACATGTGAAATGTCTATAATAGAGGCGACGCACACACCACTGTTACTTAACCCCCCTGGTGGGAGGACAAAGCTGAAAGAGTTTTTTTTGTGTTCCTCATCTCTCTCTCTCTCTCTCTCTCTCTCTCTCTCTCTCTCTCTCTCTCTCTCTCTCTCTCTCTCTCTCTCTCTCTCTCTCTCTCTCTCTCTCTCTCTCTCCACTGTTGCAATGCAACTGAGCAGAAACACACACTCATTACACACAGTCTGCAGAATGTGGCTACTTTGCTGCCAGGCAAACAAAACATCATCTTATTCTCGGCTTACATCTGCGCTGTACAGTAGGACTTCTGAAATTGTTTTTCGTTACACAACGAAATCTAATGTGTATAATATGAGTGGATATTTTTTATGCATCCAGGCAAGATTTACATCAGATCCAGCTCACAAAATACACTACAGTTCATGCATGGTTTAGGGAGCTGCTTATATATTGTTTCAAAGGAAAATGTAGTGCGGTTGGTTGCACTCTGAAGGAAGATTTGTCTCTTTAAAGAAGCGCTTTGAGCAGTGGGTAAAAATATTGCCAGTCAAGTCTATACTGCAACTGAATTAACATACTGTAATTCAACCTCTGGCTCTATTGACCAGCCTGACTCCAACAGCGAAGTGACCAAGTAATTGTTAAAAGTAGGCTGGTTTCATCTTCTCTGCTTCCTCTTATTCAAATTAAGAATTGCTACACTTTGGTATTGGGTACAGTCTTGAGTTAAGAATGTTCAGGCGTGGCAGAATCATATTGTTGTTGCACTGTCCTTGAAATTCAGAGGATCCTTTGGGTGACTTATGCACTGTAGGCACTGTATTCATGAGTCTGTTTGGATTGTGTCAAGGTAATTAGACGATTTAAAAATGTAAACAGGAAGTGTTTTTGGCATCCTGGGCTGAACACCAATCATGATCAGCAATGACAGAGTCTTCCAATAAAAGGCAGAGAAGAAAGGCACACTATGACTCAGCACAACACCTGCTAATTAACATTTTTTGATCGTAGTGATCAAAACAAAAAAGGGGGCACCTCTTTCCTATTCATCCCTTCCTCTACTTGTGACCAAATCCTCCCCTTGTGGATTTTCACATTGCACCTTTCAGAAAATAAACAATCCCTTTTCGGATGTAGCACATGTTTTGGTGCCGGCTAGTCCCCCCAAAGTCTATTACTGTGATATTGAACTAATCAAGCTGATGGCAGCACTGCAGTGTTTTGCGGCTTGCTCTGCTCTTTGTGAGTGAAATCAGTATGTAAGAGGCTCCCCCCCCCTCCATGTTGCAGTCAGAATGCATTCAGGCTCTGCGAGATGTCTTGCTGAGAGCCCTGACGTTATGAGCTACCCAGAGGACACTGTGCAGTTATTTTTCATTACACCCCAGTAGTCCTGTCCATAATACGGACGTCGTCTCTCGAACACAATATCAGGGAGCATCAAATACTGGGGCTGCATAAAAAAGGCTTTTCTCGTGGCAGCGCCCCCCTTTTTCATGGTATCAAGTTAATATCTGCACAGCAGGAGGAACTAGACAAAGCACATAGTCACAAGAGCCGGTGAAATGACCTCATCATAGCAATGTACGATTTCGCCAGCTTTTGCTTTCAAGTGCAGTGAACAGAGAAGACATCCTTGCTCAACTCAAACCCCCACAACCAGGGCCACTAACAGGTTTGCCTGGGCCCGGGACAATATCATCTGGACAATCATCTTGCTACACCCCCACAATACATACAATGTAATGGGGACCCAAATCTGGGCACCCTCTCTCCCTGGGCCCGAGGCAGGCCTGCCCAAAACATGAAATAACCCCTGCTTAATAAAAAAACGAACTACTGGTATTTTATGTTTCACAGCTCTCTTGATTAGCATTCAAATAGCTTGTGCACTTCCTCTCCATCAGGGATTGCTGTACGCTCATGTTTCCACTGTGATGGCCTCCTTAATGAATTGGAAATGGTCTCTGTCAGATACATAACTGTTGCTCTTGTCTGTCAATGTGAAAGACGTTGGCCATTACTCGAAGCAAGCCAGGAAAAGGGGAATTTCAATTAGTGTCAGTAGTGGCAAAATTACCTATTCAAAATGCATTCACGTCTACTTCGGGTAGGAAATTGTGTGTCTCATTTGGAGGCATCTCATAGCCAGCGAGAGACTGCACTCTTGCAGAGTTTCTGGCTCTGTGGGTTCATGGAATTAAAATATTCTGTATAAAGATATTTTAAGTTCAAACTGTGCACCAAGGGAATCACTTTCAGTACCAAGGGAAAAACTTTCATTAAGCCCCATCTTCACATAGACTGCATCAACAAATTATACAGCACAATGTCTAATGGGTTATGCCTGTGGGCAATCCTGTTAGCTAGCTCAAACTACAGAAAATTACCTATTATGCATTTATACTTGTACATTTACAAAGTATTTCCTATTTTTTTTTCAAAATGGTGTAAACTTCTTGACAACCTTCTCATTTTGACAAATGCACCATGACGCACTTAAAACCTAAATCAGTATGTAGAAACCCTTCAAGTTAGCTGCATATTAACTCAATTCTCTCAACTGGAATCAGAAATCAGGGCATTTTCAGTAAGGCAGGCTTTGCAACTAACACAGCCCCTGTGTGTTTATTTTAAAACCCAGTTTCAAAACACTGGCATATAGGTAACACAGCAGGGTGTGATCAGAAGCGTGTGGCTCTGTAGATTCAGCATTAATGATCACCTGCTCATGGTTACCTTTATGTTTATTTATAGTGAACCGCACGGTGACAAATTATTAAGCACTGTGCCCAGAGTGGATGCACAGCTGCAAATACAAACATAAGGGAAGTAATATGATGGTAAACACCATGCAGTAAGACTTTACGGACTATACCTTCTCATAAATGCTTTGAAAAGTGACATTTCTGAACTTTAGACACACCATGGAGTCAGCCATTATTATTTGGACTTGAGGCAGACCCTTAAAGTGGAGGCGTAATAAAATATTAAATCAGCAAAAAAAGAGGTCATGACCACTGCTATTCTGTTTACCAAGAATAATGTACAGTGGCGAAAGAGCACTATTGTCTCCCCAAACGAACCTCCAAAGCCCGCAATCAATTTCCCACAGCCTGAGAAAGAACACATTTAGTGGCTGGTGGTTATAAGTGAAAATCCTCTTTGTGTCTGGGTTTCAAAGTAGATGAGCTTTTCGGCTGTGCTCATACCACTGTGGGCTCCATTCAGTGGCAATGCTCATCTTCTGTTTGTGTGCGTAATGGGCCCTAAGCTCCCACAGACACCCGCGATAACACCGCTGCCTCCGAGTCTGCACACAATTCCCGCCTAGTGAAAGATTCATTACTGGGGTTTCTGGGATCATCCAGATTGGAGGAGCGTGGGGTTCTTCATATTTAACAGGGCCTGAGAGGTGGCAAGTCCTCTGACACACAACGCCATGCTGATTTTACTAATGCACTGAAAAAGGGGGCTTCTCTCTGTCTATCTTCTCCCTGTCTCTCACTGTATATTATGTGTTGTAAATAAGCTTAAAAGATATACTACTTCTGCATTTTTATGAATTTTCAAAGGGAAACATGAATGGTTTGAGTAAACATTTTGTTTTTAGAGTTGGCTTAAGAGTTCAGTATGAGCACACTTTCAAATCTGTCTACAAGCTTGGTATGATAACCACACCACTAATAAAAAAATCTCCAGGTGGCCTTACCCTGTACTTTCCCAAACTGCAGGACTCTTGACATAAGCAGTCTCATCAATTCCTGTGACAATATTTTTTTCAAGCAGACAAAAATGACTTGATAAATGCAATAAATACCCTTGCTCATGTGTTATGGATTAAGTAAGGGTTAACGTTCGGCGAGAAGGTCGCTACCGTGGAATAGCAGCACGACAGAGAGAATCTTTAGACCCCGACGCTGAGCGGAGGGGTCTTGTTCTCTCTGAAGTGCTGCTATTCCACAAAGCGACCGACTCGCCGAAAGTTAACCCGCTTATTATATGGATATACTTAAATGATTCACACATGGCGGGGACATTTCTTTAGACCTATTTCATGTTAAGATTGTTGCTGCGCAAAACAAAACAGTGCCGTTGTGGAACACCTAGGCAACAGCTAGGTAGCCAGGACAACAGGTGTTGTCTATCCATTGAGAGTAAATATTTACTGTCAATGTGTCTATCACAGCAGCTGATTAGAGTGACAAAAGACCGGACCCCCTGCGGAGTGATATGAAACATTCGCTTTAGCCACTGACTTGTATACAAGCCAGTGGCTTTAGCAGTGAACGTCTTGTTGCCATTGACAGCGGTAGCCAGGACAACGGGTGCTGTCTATCACAGCAGCTGATTAGAGTCTTGTTGAAAAGTCGCTTTAGCAGTGAAAAGTCTTGTTGCCATTGACAGCGGTCTGTTATAGACCAACCCGTCCGTTATCGAAAAATAACAGACGTCCGAACGTTGGGGAGCCCCGTTGAAATGAATGGAGCATTCGACAGATGACGTCACAACCATATAATAAATACAAATATTTTATTGCTACGCTATGCAGTGTGATCACAATGAACAATGGACTTGACTTTCATTTTAATTTGACATCCACACCAGTACATCTTTCTGTCATTTTATACTGCATCCCATCAAAGTCTGTTTTGTCATAATAAAAATCCTAAATGTGCAATGCAATTCATAGCTTGTACTTTGCGACACAATTTATGCCTTGTGCCTATTGTCTGAGCTATTCATTACATAGTAACACTGATGAATGACTGACCGAACATCACTTCATTAAGAGGAGGGTGCAGCATTGTCTGCCTACTGTAAATTGTGTTGACCTTTCTATTTTCTTTTTCTGATTCTGAGTCACATTACATTATCACAGTCAACAGTCAAGAGGCATACAAAAAGGAGGTTACCATAAAGCAACAGGGGATTCTCCAAACAATATTATTAAAACTATATCCTATTCTTCCTCTTTTTCCCCTCTCCTAGGATATCCCAAAAGTTCTCAGAATCACCACCACAAGTAAATCGTCTGCAAACCCGGAGGTAATGAGGAGAGACAGCCCAGGAGTCAAGGACTGCCACATGACAAAGGTAAATCTTTAGCGCAATTACATTCTAATAGCCAATCGCTGACCCTACGGCCCAGATGTAGCGCCAAATCTGTTCATCGAGCACCAGTGCATTCCCTTTGTCATTAGAGCATTAAAGTCCATCAGGAAACTTTACCCAAAATGTCATCCATTCAAGAGGGGCACTCCCCTGCTATATCATCTCGTGCCCTTTTCCTGCGGCGATCTTTAGCCCACAAGTGGGAGCAGAGATGCTGCCAGACGTCCAAGCTAACCTAAGAGAGACACGGAGCAGAGAGGGAAGAGAGAGAGAGAAAGAGAGAGAGAGAGAGAGAGAGAGAGAGAGAGCGAGAGAGAGAGAGAGAGAGAGAGAGAGAGAGAGCTTGTATTGGTGTTCTGGAAAAGTCCAGTGACACTGTTTCCCTCCAGTATCATCTCCCTCCAGTGCTTAATTGACTGAGTTAATAATGTATTGGCTCGTATCTCCGCTCAGTGGATTTCTGTGCCTTAATCGCTTGGTTGTTGGAAGGTGCCTGCAGACCGTGGTCCTTCAGGCAAAACAGTAATAACAAATACACACTCTCTTTAGCAGGAACAACTGTAGTTTCAATCTCTTCACACCTGCATGGGACTGGAAAAAACCTGCAGTGCCACACCACATCTACTGTAGATCACGGGCAAATCTGACATCATCCTTTATTTTTTTACATGTTATGTTTTATTAAAAGAGGAAATAAATAATACATTGTTGCAGGAGAATTGGAAAAAATAATGTCTCAATGTCTGACACAAGGTCAGGCAGGAAAACCTGTCCAGACCTGCCACTCACAACCATACTTTCATGGCTAATTTGATACCCCACAATCTTCCTAAAGATGGTCCACTGGCTGCAGATAGATTTAGTCACGTCTGTACGTGCCATTAACACATCTTGGATAATTACTACCTGTTACAAAAACACTGCCTTAATTCAGTGTTATTCAAAAATATAATTTGTTTATCATGGCATACAGTAAGGTTAAAGGATTTTGCATTGTTTGCGGATAAGACTGCTTTTAGCATGGCGTTAACAACCGAATTCTGCTCAGACTCATTATAAAAACAACCCAACAACAACAGCGAATAGCAACAAACATGGGCACTAGATTTAAAGTATGCTAACCATATGCTAATAACAGCATTGTTTCCCAAACCAAACACAAACCTTATTGTTGTCTTTGACGGATGGGGATTTTAAGGGGGGGGATCTGAGATGAGACATGTTGTTTCCAGGCATAATGTTCATTGTACTTGCCTCATTGCTAAGCAAACAACCAGCCAACCGTAAAGAACAATCACATGCGGCCGGTTTAGTAGCGTCTCTCTCTTTCTCTCACTAGCTCTCTCTCTCTTTCTCTCACTACAGTAGGTATCTCTCTCACTCTCACTACAGTAGATATCTCTCTCTCTCTCTCTCTCTCTCTCTCTCTCTCTCTCTCTCTCTCTCTCTCTCTCTCTCCCGTATGTGTATGTCCACTGCCTGTAGGCTAGGAGGCCAGAGGGACACCATTGTCAAGATTCAGTGCATTGGGGCGACACAAAAGAAGGAGGAGAGGACTTGGGTGCAGTGGGACCTTCTTGACGTGCGGTTATCAATAACACTAATAGAAATGAGGGGGTGCGTGGCTGAAGAGAACAAGAGAGGGTGGGGGGCAACGAAGGGATGGAGTGGGGAGAGAGATAGATGGGTAGGGAGGAAGAGAGATAAAGAGAACAGCCTCCAGAGGGATCACAGCTAGTGAGAAAATCACCTTCCATGAACAACATGTCAGAAAGATTGTCCCTTAATGAAAAGGTGCCAAAAACAATGTTCACTCTCATGGCATTATTGATGATATCATTTTGGCAGGGACTTGAAAGAAGAAGTCCCATTGCTGTTGCGAGGTAAGGCTGGCACTTATAGATCAAATGAGACAGATGGAAATTATTTTCTCCTTGTGGCATATATCACACATAAGGGCTTTTCAAAAATGCATTTTTTTTGTCAAAAGACATCCAGGAACTTGTTTTTATCTTCATTTTGTCCTTAGAAGCCACGAGAGAAATGATGGGAAAAAAAGAGGGCACAAAAGAGTCTTTGAATTGAAAATTTCTCACTGTGACTGCAATCTCGGAAAATACTTGGCATGGTGTGTTTTTGCAATAGCTTCATAAAGACTCCCGGCTGTGTTCTGCGTGAATGCCCTTCGCATAAAGAACTGCACATGAACATTTTTAATGGCGGAGCAGCAGGCATCCCAATAAGCGTTCCCAACAGCTAACACTTAGTCTTTCCAAGTCTCTCGTGTCAATTTTGCACACACTTTCCAATCACAATGAAATCCTGTGTGTCAGACTGAAACGTCTATGTTCATTTTTTCCTGTGTGTTTTTTCTAGTCACCAAGGCACAAACAAAATTTCTACTAACATCACATGGATGTGAATCGCCTCCCTCTGAGCACCTCAATGAGTCGGTTTTAAATGCAAAGCAGCCTAATCATCTTATTGTAATTTGTGCGTATTTGGAAAGGTTCCTCCAATGTGTGCAGAATAGACCTTTTATGGATCACCGCTCTATGCAGATTAAGCTCTAAACCAACACACACACAGACACACAGACATTTTTGCATCACACACACTGACACACACACACACGCGAGCGCGTGGACACACACGTACACGTACACGTACACGTACACGTACACGTACACATACACGTATACGCACACACACACACACACACACACACACACACACACACACACACACACACACACACACACACACACACACACACACACACACACACACACACACACACACACGTTTTGGCGTACACACACACACACACACAAACACACACACACACACACATGCACTCCAGGCATTTTGGCATATTTGGGGCGTGAGGGAAGGGCACACAAGAAGTGAGCGAGATAATGGGAGACTGTGGGAGTGAGCAGCATTTGGCATGAAAGTAGAGTGTGATGAGAAATAAAGTGAAGTGAACACACACACACACACACACACACACACACACACACACACACACACACACACACACACACACACACACACACACACACACACACACACACACACACACACACACAAAGCAAAGCAAAGTGAGTGAGCAGCATTCGATATGAAAGTAGAGTGTGATGAGAAATAAAGTGGAGTGAGCACACGTACGCACGTGCACACACACACGCACACACAGACAGACAGACAGACAGACAGACAGACAGACAGACAGACAGACAGACAGACAGACAGACAGACAGACACACACACGCACACGCACACGCACACACACACAGCAGGCTGAGTGAGTGAGCTGCGTTCGATATGAAAGTAGAGTGTGATGAGAAATAAAGTGGAGTGAGATAATTCCTTGGGAGTGTGGAGATAATGAGCCAGAGTTTATGGCATACAAAAGGAACGGAAGGCTCCATTAAAACTATATGCTGGCCTGGCGCACCTGCCGTGCGTGCCATGGCTTATGACTTTACAGTAATGCCTTCCTTTCTTTCTTTCCTCTAGTCTAACCTAAGACTATTTCCCTGCTCACTGTAGGTTGACGGCGACTGTTTCCAGAACCAGACGGAGAGCGTATCCGTGGAAACCAAAAGGATTATGGACCACACTCAGGTAAGAGAAATCCCCCCTCTCTTACAGTGTCGGTAATCTGATGTGGTATCTGATCTTGCAGTAGGGAACATGTTTACTCTGCATCCCATGCTATCCAAGCACTCAAGAGAGTGCAGACCTCCATCGAAGCAGTTGAATTCCACCCTCAAAAGTTTGCCATAGGATGCTTCTGCACACCTCAAATCGAACGGGTGTGTTGGATGTAATCAATGGTTCAAAGTAGTAGACAAAAGCCCAGCACACCTGCCATTACACTTTTGTTTTTGCTTACAACAATGTCCTTCAGTCATTCAGAATCTCATCTGAAGAATTAATAAACAACTGAAACCTGTGTAATAAAAATACAAGTGTAAATGACGGTGTGCAGGATTTTGGTCTCCTACCCTTATTTTCAAATTACAACTATACGTTAAAAAAACAAAAAAGCTAGACTGTGTTCTTGGCAATCCAGCAAAAGGTTATCGATAGCTGAAAATGCAATCTTAACCCATTCAGAACTTTTTGCATATTGTTGCTAGCAGGCTAGCAACAGACAGACAGACAGGCATGCATACAGGCAGACCAACAACCTAACCTAACCTCCTTGTCAGAGGTAATACAAATGTATCATTTGCTTTCTGGTTCTGCATATTTTATGGAGGCTTGGACAGACACAGGCTCAGATTGATTTCTCTCTGAGAGACTGCTGCTCTGCTCAGCTCTGCTCGCAGTACCTGCATTGCACAATTTTGCACTTCTCCCATGAAGTGTTAATCTCTGCCAACAGCCCTTTGACAGACTCTCCTCTTCACATTACCAAAAAACCAAAGCCTGAAACTGGTCTCATTCCCGCCGCCACTACTTCTCCTCTGTTCCCAGACGCTTCGTGCGAGGCATTTACTGCCATTTGTGTCCAGCCTTATAAACTCCGGATATTAATGCAATCACATTGAGGATTGTAAAAATGAAACGGCTTGTAAATTCTTCCCCTATGAGCACCTTATCAAGTCCTTAGGAGGATATTGGATTTCAACGTAACTACGCCAGAGATGATCCCCCTGCCCCGAGGACACAGACACAGACACAGACTCAGACTCAGACTCAGACACACACACACACACACACACACACACACACACACACACACACACACACACACACACACACACACACACACACACACACACACACACACACACACACACACACACAGAGCTTTGCAAGTGTGAAGCGACAAGAGAGAATGTTTCACCTGAGAGACCAACCAGTTGGAGAAAAAAATCATGCTCGTGTCTCCCTCTCTCTTCTTTTTTTGAGCTGCATGGGCGTGTACGTGCACGTGTGATTACCACATGCAGGCCTAATGAGGACTCTCTTGCTTAACTGTCCTCAGACATCTTAAAATCCTGGCTCAGGTTTTTTTTATACTGTACCTTGAAACCCAGAATACTAAATGAGGTGTGTGCACTGTCATGTCTGTTAGGGGGCTGACTTGGCAGTGGTAAAATGGATGGCCCAATTAATCACTATAACAGCTGCAGAAATTGTACGGGCTCTTTTTTGAATATAACACTGACAGTATGGCATGATTTTTGAGGACATGCTCATTAAAAAAGTATAACGACCTCCAGGGGGGAAAAAGTCAGTATCTGTTCATGGTCTTAAATCCCAGCAATTGTTACATGTTTTGTTTGAACTGTTTTTCTTTTTTTTCTTTACAGAAAAGCCATGACAGAACTGAAAATGGCAATGGAAGGACATCAGAGGCTGACATGACAATGGAGGGTGCCACTAAAAAGACACATCTTGACAAACACAACTGAAGGCAAAGAGGATGAAGCCGCAGATTTTCTGCATGGTCTGGATGATGTCAAATGAATTTAGGCCCCTTCTTTCACTCAAAAAGCATATAAGCACACACACATGCACGCTGGCAAGCACACAATTAGATTCGCTCAGTCACACACACAAACACACTTACCAACACACACTTACATACACACTTACATACATACAGTTAAACAGACATACATGCACAGACACACACTTTCTCTCTTTAAGACAATGTCACATAGAGGCTCTGCTGTTGTAGAAATGTCACTTCCCAACCTACTAAATTTTTGAACTTTCTTGATTAAATAAGCAGCATAGTACAATGGCATGCATACTAGACTTCTAGGTTTTTTTAAAGGTTGCAATGGTATTGGTAATTTTGTTTTATAAATGTTCATTTCTTTGTTAACTCCTTAATTTTGTTTTGAAGTGAGGACACCACTTAATTAAGTTGTGATGTTTTTAAAATAAACTACACTCGTCAACTGGTTACACCTAGATTTTTTCAGTGCTGATACTGCTTTCTCTCTCATCCAATAAGAACTGTTCCGCGGAATTGAAAATGAGATAAACAAAAAAAAAAGTTTGGTTTCTCACGCATTGTAGCAAAGGTTGATTTATTCCCTGTTCCATATTCCAAACTACATGAAAGCTGGCTGGCCAACTTTCTCCATTCAATATTCCTCAGCTCTTCTTTCCTTGTTGGTGCCAGAGGTGAAGAGCCAAAGACTCACAGTGAGTCGTTTTCCCTGAGAATGATGTGCCATGCACTGAGTATTATTAATCTTCGCTACATCTGTCTCTTTCTCTATGTTTTTGTGTCCTTTCAATAAAAAAATGTGATTTTTTTTGTAAATGTGTAAAAAAAATAAATGGTTCTTTGTGGAGAAAATGACCTTCGTTTGTTGTTTGAGTTAATAAAGTAGTATTTTACAGGATGTGTGAATGTTAGTGTTTGGTCTCACTATGAGTACAAAATGGACTTGCAAGTCCTGTAGTTAACGTTTTGTTCTGTTTAGTTTAAAATCAACAGGTAACAGATGTGTCTCAGCCTATTTCAGGAAAATAGTTGAAAAGAAATTTACATAAGATAATAAACAGTCGAAAATGAAATTCACAGATTTTTGCTCCACTGAGCACTATACCAAAAAATGAGTTTTTGAGATGCTCTGTCTGTATCAAAAAGAAATGAAAGACATACACAGGTGATTCCATATCCACACACCATGCAGCAGTCCTCAAATCCTCCCATAATGCGGCACTATGTGCAGTGCAAAATACTTATATTCAGTCAGTTTATACACATATACTTGTTATTGAAGGTCAACAGAGCGTTAATCAGACAAAACTTTAATGAAAAAGTTGGCAGCTAAACTACTTTAACACAAAATCAAAACAAAAGCCTTTACGTGAGTATCGAAGTAATGCTGGAGACTGCCACAGACAGGTTTTGCGTAGGTGGTACGTATTATCAGTCAGGAAGGCTGTGGGCGTTTACATCATACATTTAATAAGCCATTTTGAATCCATTTTGTCAGCATGTGTCAACCGTCAGCATATGGACTCATTATACCCGACGCCCAGATTGTCCATTTGCAGCGAGGAAGAGGATGCAAGAGGTCATGACATGCTATTAAGTCTTACAAATAACCCCAAGGCCATTATTATTAACTGTGCCAGTTTTCATATTGCAGAAAAATGGTTGATGCCTCGCCATTAGAATTAAGTGTTTCTGCCCATTGAACTGTGTCTAAAGCAAAACATGGTGGGTTTTGAATTATTTGTATTAAAAAACTACAAACCTAAAATACCAAAAAATACACCTGTTTTTAACAGGCCGCTGAGGGTTTCAAAGTTTAAAGCCATACAAGCCAAGCAGGATTTTTTCAACCTTAAAATAGCTTTCCCAGAATCATTTCAATGATTCATTGTATTGTAGCAGAATGAAAAGCACCTATGAATTCTTACCACACAAGGCAAGATTAGAAGACAATTCTGACAACTCTGGTTGCAAGCTAATTAATATATTGTTAATTTTAAAGTTTCAAGATTTCCACTTACATACACACTGATCTCACGAATGCTAATGCCTTAGTATGTGTCCACTATTGTTTTTGATAGTGAACACCAAACAGTGCTGTAGGCTATCTGAGTGAACATGTGCACTTTGGTACAAAGATCTGAAAAAAATCTGACAGAATTAAGTTTTTGCCTGTAACCATCAATGAGTGCTTCGCTTCACAGTCATTACATCAAATGATATTACATAACAGAACACTTTATCAGAATAATTTATGACTGAAAGAGGCATCAAGTGACCTCGCTTGGCCTCTTCAACATTACCGATTGCTTCATGTCTAAAATACTCGCTGAATTATGCAATGGTAACATTTCATGTGCGAGAACTGGCTAGAAAGTAAAAAATTATGGAATTTTATACACTGGTCCTCAAATTTGGAAAGTGTCCCTTCTTTACTTTACCCGATTTGGAAAGTGTCCCTTCCTCACTTACCCAAAAAATTAATAAAAATCAATCAACGCAAAATCTACATTAAAACAAATATACCGTGAAGATAATGCCATCACAGCAGGGGTCCCCAAACTTTTTTCTCTGGGGGCCACATTATCGTTCCTGACTGTGATCAGGGGCCGGGATCAATCATGTGGGCTTTATACTAGGCCACTGTCTGTTATAGCCATAATTTCTAGCATAAAATAGTTCAGCATTACAAGTGATTGGCAAAATAAGTGAGTACTTCACATGTCTTTCAATTTGAAATACCACAGGTATTCGTTTTAATTTCTAATAACCATGTAAAAATAGCAAGGAAAGGTGCTTGGCAGTTTATGAGTGATACAATAGAAATGCTAGGTCTGTTTATATTACAGTGAGATAATATTACAGAGAGAGAAACTATCAAGACAAGAAACTTCTGGTGATTCACACTTGGTTAGTGAAAATGAAACTATAGGAAGGCCTGTTGATAAACAAAAAATACTTTAAAAGTATATTTTATCATTATTATTTTCTTTAAGGATTGCTTATTTGGGCCAGTTCAAATGGTGAGGTGCAGAGAGGTGGAGGGCTGGTCAAAGGGGCTTGGCGGGCCGCATCCGGCCCCCGGGCCTTAGTTTGGGGACGCCTGCCATTACAGTATCCTCTCAGTTCCTGAATCTGTTTTCAATGAGATTTGCATGAAGACGTGGAGGCTAATCTGGAGGCTGTTTATGCTTCCTAAGAACATCTAGAGGTTACACAAAGATACCGAGCAAATAACCCTGCTACATGTGTAACTCACAGCATCTTGTGAAGCTCTTCACATCTGCAAACCTGCTTGTACAGTAGCACCACCAGTGGTAGCCTGTGTGTCTCTCAGCCCTTGTCAGCAGACAGACATCCTGGGTTCAAAAAGTGAAAGTCCTATCACATAATATCCTCCAGCCAATTCAATGAACCGACAGTATAGAAATCATCTGTGTTGAGTTTACAGGCAGAAAAAAATATGATACAGGACTTCAAAGCTGTGTATCCAGTTTGGCCACCTCTTCATACTACACGTGGGCTCATCCAGATGCTCATTGGCACAAAGGCCCACAGCAGTTGCAGTCTGCCTAGTAACACAGCAGCTTGTCCCATGCCACAAACAGCTGCTGTGTAATAGCCAACAAGTCTGAAAGGATCCCTCAAATTACTTTGTGGTTGCCATGCACCAACATTGTTGGTTAAATTGCCAGTCCCCTGATGTGTCTTTCTCTATTTCCCATCGCATGAGGGAATTACAATTTGTATGCTTCACAGTGCACATGTCACTTTTCTACCATCATCAGCTGGGAGGAATGCATTTTACTATTCACAACCCGGGCCCAGTTTCAGTTCTCTTGCTGGACAGAGCAGCATGTCATGTCTGTGGTTCTGACTCAGCAAGCTCAAACCATTTTGTCCTGTTCAAAAAGAATGCAGTATTTAGGCCACTTGCCACTGTCAGACTCTTAAGCCTGAACCACCAAACACTATCTTTTCAAACCACCTACCCCCTGAGCAGGTAGAATTCAGAACTCGTCTGGGCTCGTCAAAAACCATGAGCCAAGGACTGTTTACATTACTGCAATTGCCTCAAGGCCTTTGGTTTCAAGGATGTAGCTTGGAAATAAAATTTCCGTCTCGTGTGTAATCTCTCAATCACTACCAGAACATTCAGACGGAGTTGATAAGGCACTTGTGTTCCTGAGTACATACTTTAGATCAGTGGTTCTCAACCGTTTTTGAACAAACACACCCGTGAGCACATCATAAGCCCCCCCAGTGCCCCCTTGACCTCCTAATGAGCCTGCCGACACACTCCTTAGTATCAAGAAATGAAAGAGACTATGAAATAGACCCTCATGTGCCACTGAGCACTATCCCTCTCTGCTGCCTCGTTCTCAACATCCCCCTGAGGCTCCCTAATGTCCCCCAGGGGGCCGTAGAGCCCCTATTGAGAAACTCTACTGTAGATGAATTACAAGGCAGGTCTTTGTGGCCTTTGGTATTAGCCAAAAGCGTGACACTAAGACAATAGTCAACCATCTGCTAAAACACACGGCCAGAGAAAAAAAATCTCTGGTCCACACTTGTAAAGTAAAGCTCTTTAGGTCACTGTTTAGACACAACCAGCATGATCTCCAAGCTGTCGTATAGATTCTAATATCAAACGGAGGCATTTGCGACCACAGAGCTCTGCGTGAGACGTTTGAGTTTTCTCTGTGCCGTGTCTCATGCAGTGTTTCCCCAGCACCACTTCGCATGGGACTGTTTTAGAGGTGGCTCAGAGGACAGTTTGTTTATGTTTTTTTGTGAGTGCCGCAGACTGCTACAGTACATGCCACAATGCAGCACTGCTCACTGTCCCATTCCTACTTCAGATGACTCAATGTTGTTTTCTTAGTGGGATGAGCATCTTTGATCACTATAGTGGGTATGAAAGATTTTTCAAAAGACAATTCTTTCAAAAGATTTTTCAAAATACTTTTTTATATGATCAGACTATCTAATGTCTGGAGAGTGTTATTCATTATTGATGCAGTATGTTCTTGGTCTAGTTTAATACCCCAACTCCCATCAACAACAAACATGTAATGGGAAAGTCTGCTGACTGGACAGTTGACCAGGAATCACCAGGCCAAATGTATCAACAGAAAGGGCTTGCAGTTTGCAGAAAGTGCTGAACCAGATAATATTAAGCAATGCAAAGTTCAAAGGAGGGGAAACACACATGCATGATGAAGTAGGTTAAGGAGGGCAAAGTGGGCTGGGTGCAGTCTTGAAAAGGCTTTCCAGTGCAGCCTATTTCAGACGTTTAAGGGGCTTCATACTGGACTCGCACATACTCGCAACAAACGTGTGTTAGTCACATTCTCAAGAATCAGTGGTGTGTCAAGTACAAGTGTCAGGTGGTGTGTGTGTGTGTGAGTGTGAGTGTGTGTGTGTGTGTGTGTGTGTGTGTGTGTGTGTGTGTGTGTGTGTGTGTGTGTGTGTGTGTGTGTGTGTGTGTGTGTGTGTGTGTGTGTGTGTGTTTGAATTCTTGGCAAAGCATGTGCTTTTTCCTTTTCAACAAAATGTCACTTCCTTCACATAGAAGTCTGTCATTTCAGCGCTTCAAAGGATGTGTTTAGAAAGCATAGGACTAAATGTTCTTACAGACTTACAACTTGAGTATTGATTTTGCTGGTCATGATGGTATTGTTGGAGAGTGTGTGTGTGTGTGTGTGTGTGTGTGTGTGTGTGTGTGTGTGTGTGTGTGTGTGTGTGTGTGTGTGTGTGTGTGTGTGTGTGTGTGTGTGTGTGTGTGTGTGTGTCGCAAACGTGTGTGTCTGCGAGTGTGCGAACCAGCTGTACCATCCATGTTTGTCTGGAGGATGGTCACTAAAAATACAACATTCTACAAAAGCCAGAGTAACCACCAATGCTCAAATCGATTCTGTTAAGATGAGCTTCTGTTGGAACAGTGAACCTCAACCACCTTCATTCTTTGAGACCACCTGTGGGTGAAAACATGTGTTTCTCCAAAAATGAAATAAATAAATAAATCATCCAGTCACGCACAAACACTGCCTGACACAACACACCACAACGTGCTTAAGTGCTAATAGGATTTTTATGAACATGCTGAGATACACCAGCGAACTGATCGCAAGCCAAGACCTTGAACTCTGGCTAAACCAGCAGGCAATGTTGTGTTCTCGCTTATTTCCCATCTTTAGCTTCCACACATAACTCCTTTGTGTGTGTGTGGGTTAGTGTGTGTTTGTGTGTGTGTGTGTGTGTGTGTGTGTGTGTGTGTGTGTGTGTGTGTGTGTGTGTGTGTGTGTGTGTGTGTGTGTGTGTGTGTGTGTGTGTGTGTGTGTGTGTGTGTGTGTGTGTGTGTGTGTGTGTGTGTGTTCGGTGTGTGGGTCAGTGTGTTTATCAGTGTCTTGCACAAACATTCACAAATATCTGATATTGTGATTCATGCTGTGATTCAAATGTCAATATTGTTAATCCAATATTGTCAGTGGAAAAGTGTTTGTTAAATGCTGAAACGTAAACATACTATATATTTAAAGACACATCAAGATACGAACAAAAGCCTGAATATTAAGTCATACAAGCACCCATACAAACATGCATACAGATAGACACAAAACACACACATTTGTAGGGACTCTCTCTCTCTCTCTCTCTCTCTCTCTCTCTCTCTCTCTCTCTCTCTCTCTCTCTCTCTCTCTCTCTCTCTCTCTCTCTCTCTCTCTCTCTCTCTCTCTCTCTCTCTCTCTCTCTCTCTCTCTCTCTCTCACACACACACACACACACACACACACACACACACACACACACACACACGTTGCACGAAGCTGGAGCCTAAATTTTCCTTCGCCTCCAGGGGAGTGAATAATAAAGCTGTGTAGCTCCTTCAGGAAATGTTCCCCTTAGAGAGACCAGCCTGGTCTCTCATTACCTCCAATCACAGTTGTCTTCGTCACACACACACACACACACACACACACACACACACACACACACACACACACACACACACACACACACACACACACACACACACACACACACACACACACACTACATACACAGGTGAGTACTTTGCAACAACATTCCACAGCTAAGGGCTACCACAATGGTATTGGCATGAAGAAAGTAAAAAAAAACCACACAACAAAAACAACAACAAAACGTTTTTCCCCTGACCATTTTCCCCTGACCATGACCACTGGCTGGGAGCAAGAAAGAAAGGTCAATGTCCAGTAAAAAAAGAAAAAAAGTATTCATACAATTGTATTCATACATAATAAATAAATGTTTTGCAAACAGAGTTCAGGGGGAGTACCGGTATTTTTGAATGATTGGCAGCAACCAATTTACCTGTCTCCAGCCTTCTAGTGCATTTACTCTCTCCTGCTCATCCAACTGTCATGCACACTAACATTGCAAATGATCCCTCCTCCTCCTCATCCTCCTCCTCCTCATCCTCTTCCTCTCCTTGCTCCTCCTCCCCTTCCTCACATTACTCCTCCATTTTGTTTGTGCAATCGTAGTTCTTTACAGGCCGTTGGGGGTACAGTAAAAGACGACATCATTCTGAATGATCTCTGCTTCAATCATCCCAGGACCAAGGACGGCCAGGCTACCAAGCCAAACACGCTTGCTTTACAGCACATCAATCATTATCCAAACACTAGTATGCTCCATTAATGCAGGTAAGGCTTGCCTTGTTCTTCACATTCAAGAGAATTTGCCGCAGCAGCGTTCAACCCTACAAGAGGATGATCCCTCTTCAGAGAATCGACATTTTTACGGCATTTGCCTAGACTTTAATTTCCAGCCAATGAACAGGGCTATCCTAAGGAGTGAGTGAGCACAATACTTTCTCAAGAACTTATCCAAATGAAGAGATCCCACCACGTCCTTCATCCATTACTATTTAAGAAACTAAGCATCCAAGCTGTTATGGCCTCAGTCAATTAAAGCCAGGAGCCTGTAAAGGTCAACAGTGTAATCCATCTCAATAGCACTCAGCACAATCTAAAGCCCACAACCTAATTAAATACTCACACTAATTACACATAGTCAGTCCCTGGTTTCCTCAAGCTCTGCTCTGCTCTGCACACTCTCTATCTGACGGCTGGCCTTCAAAACGAGGCCTTGCTTGCCTTCACCATATTCAATGACTGTCAATCACAGTGTTTCCCACTGTATATCACAGTGTATTTTGTCATAACATGAGCAACCCTTAAATCATGTCTCTGCGTCTATCCCAATGTGACGGTGCTCCATACTTATAATTAATTTCTTCCACATTGCACTGCACATTCCGCATACAGTGGGTTTGCATACCCACAATGGTACACGGACCCCTGTATTAATACGTGGAATCACACCATCTAATGCCCAACCCAAAAGCACATCCCTGTTGAAATATGTGTGAAAATGAAGGATTGTATAGGCTCAGGGATGTTGCTTAGGGTGGTACATCATCAAGCTGAGAGCTTCACAGGTGTCCAATGAGGACTATGACATGGTAGGGGTGCACACACAGTCAATTTTGCAGCTAAAACAAGACTTACAGGGTCAATTTATCAGTGTATTTAGAGTGTATTTAGTCCCAGCGTTTTAAAGCTGCACTGAGTAATATTTTAGTAATTTATTTACAGAATTCATCCAGCCCAGTCACAAATGTTCCCTTTTTCAGGAATACTTCTCCCATCAAATTTCTTCTCCATCTCCGCCACTTTGAATTTCCAGTAATAGACATTTTTATCTGCAAAACTTACTGCACTTTGGTCATAATAGTAAATATTAGTTAATTACTAAATATTCATGAAAAGATCAAATTTGGCAATAGGCAGCTCAGCTTCAATGAGCAGCATAGTTGCAATACCTACGCTGACCACCATCCTACACAGTGCAATTTGAAGCTTTTTTTTTACTGTGAATATGGACACCTTCCATAATTCATTTAGTATTCCTGGTCATACCGTAAAATTACAGGGATCACGGCTTCTAGCCTGAAATAATAATTAAATAATAATTTCCCTCTCTCTCGCCATTCTCTCTTCTTCTTTCTATCAAGTTACAGCTGGATTTCGGCATTGACGCAAATATATTGTATATGGATAAAGAAAACACTGCACTCAAGTGCCTATTTGTGTGTACAGACTGAGCTGTTAATAACTCTTCCCACTCAGCTTCATTCCATCAATGCTCACTGACGTCAATAAGCATTCAAGTACAGCGTAACAGAAAAGGCATAAGAAAGGGAAAATGTTCAACTGATAAACAAAACACTAAAGTAAAGTAAAGTAATTCTTCTAAAGCATATAGATGTTCGTAAAACTTATAAGTTTTCCGAACATCTATATGCTTTAGAAGAATTCCTTTACTTTACTTTAGTGTTTTGTATATATATATATATATATATATATATATATATATATATATATATATACACACACACCGTATATATATACCGTATGTATGGACTCATCACCAGATATGGCCATTCTACAAAAAAGTTAAGGGAACAGGGAATCTCTCGAGCTGACAGTTCTGTGAGATCTGTGGCCTCATGAATTCACTGCACCTCTCAAAGGGACAGCCTGCTTTTAGCCAAGTTGCTCCACTTACTGCAGAAGTGAAACTTTTTGCCTTTCACAACCTTTCACAAGCACAAAGCTTGTGGACAGCGATTGACTTAAGTTCCAGTGGCCTGTCATTCGGTTACAAATGTCAAGTGCATTTTGAAATCATCAGCAGTTCTTGCTCTGCTACTGAGTTGTTGTGGGATAGATTACTTGAGGCTAATACGTTAAAGGTCTAATCAATCGAAAATGCCGGCCTGTCCTCTCCTAAATCATCACTTGACACAGAGGGGAAGCAAATGAAGAAATTTAAGGCGTACTCTCTATTTGCAGACAGAATGTATCCATGAATTGTTTTCCATCTAATTAAAAAAAAAACTAAATCCTTTATTATTAGATTCATTGAACCAGAGAAAAACCAAAGCTAACAAAAACACAGATTATACACTAAATTGGTATTAGATTATCTACAGCTTAATTTATCGTTTACAATAATTGTCTTCCCAAGGACATGAGTGTGTGAAAGACCAGACCCTGTATAAATATCATTAATCAGTATTCCCCTCAGCCCAGTGGCCCTACACCCACAGTGCCAGAACTGGGACCAGAACTCCATGAAGCGCAACCACTTTGATGCTGGCACCTGTGCATGCACACTTTGCCTACTTCAATATGGCTGGCATTTATAACGAATGAAGACCAAAGGCACACCATTTAGCCTGCTTAGACGTGGGTAATTATAACCAGACTTGTTCTCGAAGGTGTCGTCCTCCCCTACGTTTAGTGAAACCCCATCTGGGAATCTCCCATTGTCATTGTGACACAGCATTCCATGGCACACAGTGCTCACTGCACACAACAAAATTGCACTTATGCCTCACCTGCAAGGGAGATTCCCTCCCCAAACGGCGCCCCAAGGGAGCAGTGCGGCGGGACGGTATCATGCTCAGCATACCTCAGTCATGGAGGAGGATGGGGGTGAGCACTGGTTAATAATTCCCCTCACCAATCTGGCGGGTCAAGAGTTGAACAGCAACCTTTCGACAACAAGTCTGACGCCCTAACCGCTTACCCATGACTAACTTATCTACTTGTATTTACCTACCCTTCATTTTGCTAGTTTTAATACATATAAAGGTGTCCAGTCCACATAGCTACAGCTCTACAATGATTACATGGTATGGCTTATTTGTGATGTTTGTTTATACTGACATCATAGAAACAGATGGAGGAAAAAATAGCTAATTTGATGAGCAGAGTAAAATACCGTCACGATTTCGACCTACCCCGTAGCAATGTTTTGTGCAATGGCACTCTGTCACATCAACAAGGTGACTTGCAGTGTATTGGGAGGGGGTAAATACCAGCACATGGCTGTGGTCTGTTTTCCTCATGTTCTGAACAATACAACCTTCAATAAATCACACAGCGGGATGAATTTGTAACCCGACTTGTTGACAGCGTGCCTGTTGCTCACCTAAGCTTCACATCAGGAAGGACAAAGGAGATGCAGTTTGCACAGAGCTGCCACCTGTGAACACAATAGTTTAAATGGCATACCTTTTAAAGGGAATACATTTGTGCCATTTCTGTACAACAACAACAACAACAATGCAATATTCTGTCTGTGTGAGTCAGATGCCAGACTAAGACAAATTGCAGATAAAAAGCCATCTGTTGGCAATTTAATTTATCAAAAACTATCTGCAACATACGGACATTGGCTATGTCTACATGACGGTTTTAATTCCGAATTATTAATTCCGAATTAAATAGTTCTGAACTACATTTATTTCGCAACGAGTTGCACTTTCATTTAATTCCTAATAAATGTTGGGGGTGAGAAAGCATTTCGATTGGACAGAGGATGCACATGCTGGGTGAGCGAAATTTGACATACAGGTGAGGTCGCCAAGCTCCTGTTCTACCAGGACAGCTAGTAATCTTCAGCCCCGAATTTGTATCCCCAGCATGTGTTAATACTTCAGACCAACCCCCCTGGTCTGGAAGTAAACACGGTAACCGTCAACTTACCCGACTAACTTCAAACATCGAGTGGTCAAATGGTAATGCGGAGTAACTTTCTTGGGCTACATCCGTTCGTGATGCATTTTTACATCAATATATGGTAGCCACCACAACATTTATAGTCACTTAGGCTCTTTAAATTAAGTAAAAACGTTTATGTAAGAAATTGCACAGAGGTCCGCCATTTTATTGGTTGGAAGTGTGTCGCAGGGTCTTGGGTCATGGCATGCTAAACGAGCATGCGTGGAATAACCAGGATTATTGTTAAAGCGGAATTAAAGGTTACATGACAGAGGAATGAATTTCAAAATTATAATAAGAATAAACCACCCACTTTATTCGGAACTGAAGTTCAATTCTAGTTAATTGGAGTTAATTTGGAATTCAATGTCCCATGTAACCGAGGCCATTGAAAAGATTTTACATCTGTATTTGTGTTTATGTTTCTTTTATGATACTCTAAACCATTGAAGTTAGCAACAAGTGTATGGTGCTTTCACATGGCTCTGTCCAATAGTTATCACACAAAATATATGTAGAATATGCATCCTTGCCTGGAACTAACTGTGCAAGAGGTAATTGCTGCATTTTTTACTCACTATCTTTTTTTTCCCTCTTTTTTTTAAAGAACATTTCTCTGCTTATTTTCCACAGATTCATTAATTCCAATTAGTTTGCTTCGTGAATACATTCGCACATGGTGGGCTCTGGACATATGCTGCTTATGATTCTGTACCCGTCTGCAGTACATCATATGAGCATGGCCAATGTTGGCTGAAAGCATACACAGAACAGCTTTCATAGAGACATTAAAACCCAAAATCTTCCGCCTCAGGGACAAAAGCCAATGACTGAATAATCTGCTCTTTTTATGAAAAAAAATTAAAAACAAAAAAACAACATTTTGTGTTAATTTGCATCCCACCCCACCTTGTCTCTGTGAGGAGTAATTGACTTCTGGCACCATGGACTTGGCATTATGAAAAAATAGAAAATGTTGTTCTACCTTTGTGTCTGAGCTTGGCAGATAGACGGCAAGACATTCTGCTATCTTGTCTTCTTAGTCCTTTGCAGGTACTGAGATGGAATCATGAGAAGAGCTTGGATTACCTCTGCATACCTTTGTACCAAATAAACAGTCTGTTCAGTTCAGTCACTTGGGTTAAGAAGTGTGATTAGCATTTCTACATCACATGTGGCGTGGCTTCAGAAACTCAGTCAACCGAAAACAGCTACCTTACATCTAAGACTGTGAGAAGTAATAGCTTAATTAAGAAGGAATAGATAAACACTTGCTACGAGAGATGCGGGTGATGCATTTGA
Source organism: Engraulis encrasicolus (assembly GCF_034702125.1). Classification (NCBI taxonomy): domain Eukaryota; kingdom Metazoa; phylum Chordata; class Actinopteri; order Clupeiformes; family Engraulidae; genus Engraulis; species Engraulis encrasicolus. Next base: position 22,378,297 of record NC_085878.1, read on the forward strand.
TACGTTTAATTATGATCTCCCATCCACCATGGGGTACAAATGGAAGCACAGCAAGGGTTCTGTTGGAAGGAATCCAACGCTTCATCATTAATTTATTCTCTGCACTCAGCCAATTACCTGTCTTTGTGAAGCGCTGGCTTGTGTACCTTCCCCAATAATTGCTGTTACACTTCCTTTCTGTCCAGCCACCAATCAATCCTTTTGTCCAGCCTGATAGCTCCACCCCTGCCAACTTAAACGTCAGAACCTGTAAGCACAAAATGCAATGTCTGCAGCGTTAACCAGAACAACCTAAGTAATACTTCCTCATAATTGAAAAACACATTTCAAAAAGTTCATTTGAAACTTGATGAATATGATTTTACACAGGTTATCACACACAAAATGAAGCAATTTAAAAATCATATTTTCGTTTTCCTTCAATGGCAAGCAATGTGGTTCTGGTAGATTCCTCATTTCTATACTAGAACTTGTCTTGCCCACCCAGGCAGGCAGGTGTGACAAGCTCCAGCCTTACAATGACAGGGGATCTGGAGGAAAATGTCAGCTGAGACTATGTACGGCCATGTACATCTCTGTATCACAGAGACACTGCTGCAATTCATTTCAATGGCAGAGGGGGGTCATTACAACAGTCACTGAGTTCAACTGGAGGCACACAGCCCAATCCGTCATAAACATAGTAGATCTATAGGTTTAGTCACACAGACCTTAATTGTTAAAATTGTGACTGCATTTGCAGGAGGTCTGGTGAAGTTTTGATTCTACAGTATAGGATATAATATGACACCAACACACATGTAACCTCATTCCATGGTGAAAATGTATTTATCTATCATATTACATTATGGAAACCATGGAGATGTGTCAATCTTTTGTTAGGGAAAAAAGACTAGACATTTTTTAGAATCATGGCTGATTATTCTGGATAAACCATCTACAACTCTGCAAATTGTTAATTGTTAATTGTTAATAGTTGAAAAACCCATTTAAAGCATGCTGCGTAATAGAAACATTTGAGTTGCTGAAATGTGCTTCAGGCCACAAGCGTTGGGGTTGTTAAAAAGAGGGACCAATAGAATAAATCAATGGGGCACCATTTCCTTTGAAAGTCAAAGGAGAAAGCCTGTCCCACTGCTGGGTGGGTGGCTGGGAGTGATGATGGATGGATGGTGGCTGAAATAAAATAAAAAAGTGCAAAAAGCAGTAACAACTACAAAGCAAAGCAGTCAAATAAGGCTACTTTGACATCCAGTCTGCCCTTAAACGATCATACGGCATTGACTTATCTGGGACAACTGAACTGAACTGACTGCAATGCGATATGGGAAGGTTGTGAAAGGTTTGCAGCCTTGATATCGAACATAAACGTGAACTGACATGATGGTTGACTTGCACTGCATAAATAACAAGGCGAAGGGGAACACACTGGCAATGAGATGCAAGCGAGGACAGTTTGAAGACTAGCATATTCCACTTTTTTTCTTTATTGCTCACATTCTCCTCCTCTCATGGCCTTTGTCAAGGTTCTTGTCAAAGTAACTTATGGTGCATTACACAAGCAGAGCTCCTTGAATTAACTTTTTGTGAACGAGAGTATGTGTCAAGAAATACCAATACTACTTACTACTGATGGATATTGACTAAGGTCACTGAAACAGTTTGTCTTCTTTCACAAACATATAGCATATTGAGATGCAATTTTATAATGATTGAAATGCGTTTCGGGAAAAAATAGCTATTTTCCATTTAATTAACATGAATATACTGACTATTAAGACAAGTGCGTAGATAACAGCGCAAAATTGATAAACATATCAAACAATAGTGATTTAAAAATAACATAATTTCAAGTCTGATCTTAAAGGTGCACTGTGTAATATTTTTAGTGGTTAAATTCAAGAATTCATGCTGCCAATTCAGACATGTTATCTTTTCCATGAATACTTACCACCACCATCAAATTCTAAGTATTCATTATGACTAGGAAAATTGCACTTTTCATACATGAAAAGGGGGATCTTCCCCATGGTTTGCCATTTGAATGTCCAGAAGTAGACCATTTTAGCTGCAACACTTACCATACTTTGGTCATACTAGTAAATATGACTTTATTTTTTCGTAAATATTCATGAAAATATTAAATTTGGCAATAGGCAGTACAGCTGAAATGATCAGCATAGTTGCAGTACCTACACGGTGCACCTTTAAGGTTCGGACCAGCTATTTCTAACAATGAAATAAAAGGTTTCAACATTTGACTACATTCAAGGCAGAATCGGGCATTTTCACTATTCTATGGTGAGCATCTTTTTTAAGTCTAGAGAAGATTACAAAGTTTGGGACAAAATCCCACTCTTGCTCCTCACATGCCTATCTTTCCGAAATCGAGCCATCTGGTGAGCCGGTAGTAGACTGCTTTTATCAAGCCAAATGAGAGTTCCTAGAGTGACAATTTCTTTATCTACCTCAACAGTAACTGCAAGCTTGTCAGAGGCAGCATCAGACAACAATGAATCAGGAAGTCTAGCATTCTGCCACCAATCTGGCAGGAGGCACAGCACTGTGGTGTGCTATGCGGTTCTATGCACAGTGGACTCCTGTGCTGTGCTGTGATGTTTGTGCAGAACAGTGCTATAAATTCATATGTGCTGTGATGTTTGTGCAGAACAGTGCTATATATTCCTATGTGCTGTGATGTTTGTGCAGAACAGTGCTATAAATTTGTATGTGCTGTGGGGTGGCATGCACAGGGCGACGGTGTGATGAGATTTGATGTGATGCAATGCAATGCAATGTGATGCGATGTCATGTGATGGCCTGTTGTGATGTGATGTGCTGTGCAGTAGTAGTACAGTAGTGATACACAATGCTGTGTTGGACAAGCCTGGTCTGATCTGTGCATCTCCATGTTGTGATGTGCTGTTCTTCACTGTGCTACATGTTGTGCTATATTATGATATATTGCGCTGTGCTATCCTATCCTATGGTGTTTGGTGTTGTTTTGGTCTATGAAACATGCTGAGCTCCATTGTGCTATGCATACTCTGCTGAACTCACTCATGCCACTGAAAGACTGCTAGTATATTGTGATGAACTCAGACATGCCACTGAGAGAGAGTGCTATATTGTGCTGAACTCACACTTGCCACTGAGCCGCCACTGGCTGTGTGCTACTGTACATACTGATGTGGGACGACAGAGCTGGATGGCTCTCCACAGAGGCAGAGCCCACAACAGCTCATCACCATGAGGTGCAGGTGCCTCTACAGCAGGCTGCCTGCCACCATGTTACACAGCGCACACACAAAGGCCACCTAAATGGGAAGGGACATCTGGACAACGATCTTTGTTTCTCGTTCAGCTATTAATACTACTATAGCTGTAGCACGCTGTGCTTTTAATCTGTGATGATCTATTTGGTCCAACAGATGTGATGGCAGTGACCGTTATCAGAGATCAGCTATGTGAGAGACTTCTTGTTGCTTTTGATGGACTGATATCGATGTGCAGCCATGTGGTTTGAAATATTATCTGATCCATCTCCCGATCATCATAGTGAAACATTTTATATTTCCATTTGTGACATGAAGGAGCAGTGGATGACACATTTTATCCCTTTCTGCATTTCCATTGGTGTAGCAGTGGTTGTAACAGAGGGGAAAATACACTTGGCAGGAATAACAAGACCAAAGCCATAATGTGGGAAAAGAAAATAAAGCAAGAGTTTGAGAGAGAGAAAAGCCTATTTCATCCTATTACGCTGACAACGCCCCCCTCCAAAACCCCACCCCACCATCCCTCTTACCCCACGTATACGCTTGCAGACACACATCCATGCACACACAGAGAAAGAGGGAGAGCGAGAGAGATAGAGAGAGAGATAGAGAGAGACAAACAGACATAGACAGAAAGAGAGAGGCGCACACACACACACACACACACACACACACACACACACACACACACACACACACACACACACACACACACACACACACACACACACACACACACACACACACACACACACACACACACACCACCATGACCATCAAAATCAATACTCAAGTTGAAAGTCTGTCTCAAAAACATTTAGTGCAATGCTTCCTAAACACACACTTTAAAGCTGAACAATAGACTTCAATGTGAAGTAAATGACATTTGTGTTGAAAAGGAAAAAACATGCGCTGTGTCAAGAATTCAAACAAAGCTTGAAAGGCTTTTAAGACTTCAGATTTTTTAAAAAAAAATCATTATTATTTTTATATTTCTGTCAGCATCTAAGACAGTAGCATATTGATCAATAGTCTGTATTTGACCACCAGCAAAACACATAAAAGCAAATTCTCATAATATCCTTTATGTACTAGAATACAGCGTTGAGTGATCTATTATAATATAAATCAAATAACTTATTGAAAATGCACTAAATATTTCCACCTTTCTCAACTGCAGAAGAAAGTTTGTAGTTCATTTAATGAAGATTTCTGGCACATTGATGGCAAATCCATGTTATGCTTCAGGAGGGTACCTCAGTGTTAGTGATAGTAAGTGAATAGCCTTCAATGACTGATGCAAAATTAATTGGACTTTTAAAAGAGAATATGCTGAATGCCATGTCTGCTAAAATAAAACACAGCAAGATGCCCTTAAAAGATGGGCCAAGGGATTCAAGCATATCTCTTTAATAGGGCCAAGGAAGACTTCGTTCTCTTTTTTTTAGTTCGTCATTCCATTCCAGCTAAGGTCATAGCAGAAGAATAATCCAAGTTAATACACTGTGGTGGGAGTCCATTAATAACACTTGGCTGCATTGGGAATGCTCTTCCATGTTCCTTTTTTAAAAAGCCCATCTTCACTGTACAATATATGGATAACTGAAATTTTTTTTACTGTTTAACTACAAATATGAGAAGGAGAAAAATAATTTGAATAATTGTGTAATCAAGCATGTTAAGCGAGGCCATTCCAGTTTTATGCTGTCAGGCAATTTTGCGCATTGTATCAGGATCTTATCATAGCATAGTGATACTGTACATATTAGTACAAATACAAAATAAAACAAAGTCACATCACTAGGGAACAGAAGTACTGTATTTATGGCCACCAGATATGTTTGATGCAAACTCTCTCTAATAAATCACATTCTCTCAACAGACCCGACTCCCAGTGATATATTAGGATCCCCCCACCCCAGCCCCCACACTGTGCCTTTGCTCTGGTTTACAAATCCCAAACTACCCCTCAAATATATCTCTTTAATAGAACCAAGGAAGACTTTTTCCTCTTTTTTAGTGTATCATTCCAATCCAGCTAAGGTCATAGCAGAAAAATAATCCACGATCCAATGGTCTTCCATGTAACTTTTTACAAGCCCATCTTCACTGTGCATGACTCACGTTCTTGGCTGCTTACCTATACAGTATGAGAAGGGGGAAAACAATGGTGTAATCATAAAGCATGTTGAGAGTGGGCAATACAGATTTGTGCTTTCAGGCAATTTTGCTATTTTTTCCAGGGCTTCATCCTATTCAGGATCGCATCCTTTTCATCCTACTACACCACATCATAGTGGTACACACAGTAGTAGTATAATTCCTTTTAAAAGTACTTAAGGTCACCAGATAAAATTGATGCAAAAAGCACGTTCTGTAAACACACACGACTCCCAGTGATACATTAGGATTTTCTGTTCCCTGAATTTTCTATTTTGGGGAAAAATAGGCCTATAGCTCTCAAAGATCTGGTCAGGTGCTACTGTTCCTCTGCTCTTGTTTTACAAAACCCCAAACTACAACTCCAGTCTTCACACACAGAAAACTGAAGCTTATACATTAGCAGATAGAACAGGTCCCTTTGTAACTAAAAAAAAATATAGGAGGACAATTCAACAATGAACCCCTATAGAACCAACCCCTCACGAGAGAGGGTGATGAATGCTTCACTATCACATGCGGCAGCAGCCACCCCAGCGCAATAGATCATGTCCTCTTCCTATTGCCGCAAGCCTGCTTAGGTGACTTCCTGGCTTTCCTTCAGAGAACCTTGGCCACAAAAAGTGACCCGCTTTAACTCTTTTCTTTTTGGTCATCCAATTCTGAACCTCCACTCTACAGTGTACTGAACTTTCAGCCAAGCAATGGTGGAATGACGACCATACTGCACTGCAGTGAGTAGCATGCCCATGGACCCTCTGGCCGGGGGTGATGAGAGGGGAGAAGAGTAATAAAGAGGATGAACACAACACACTCTGCTAGGATGACCTTCGACTGACCGCGGTGCAGTGTGCACAACCCTCACAAGCAGATACAGGCAATTATCTCCACCAGCAAAACAGGAACTGGCCGGCGCAGGGACTCACAATGGAACTCACGATGCTCTCAGTGTAGTAACAGGAATCGCAGCAGGGAAGAACCAATATATACCACGGCCAGTCCAATAGTGTAGGCTACTGGCCACTTCCAATGTTTTACAAATATTTTAGGGCCTTTGTGCCTATTATTTGCGACAGAACAGTTAGAGACCGATAAAATGTGTAGAGGTGTAGTATTCAACGTAGCAGAGCCGCCAATTCAGCGCAGCAGCAAGTGACGCCATCCAATATATGTGACGACGAATGTGAATGGGGAAAACAATGCAGTGAGGCTGACCCATGCAATTTAAATTGAATGGGAGCACAATGCAACTCGGCAGACGCATGCATGTGTCATGTGTATGACCGAGGCGTGACCGGGCAACCACACATCACTGTGATACAAATGTAACAACAATAGCAGTAGTAAAGCACTGACATAAACGTCAGCCAGTCCAACAGTGTGTGCTACTAGCCACTGTACAGTAGGTTTACAGGAGGGGCAAGGGCAATGCCGCCACAGCAGTGTACATGCAGGAGGCTATAATGAGAGCTTTCATACAGTAATGGCAGCCCAAGGGCACGTCACATGCCGGACATAATAGGAGATGGCACTCATCTACCATCCACCATCACACAACACAAGGTGACTCTCACACACTTGTAATGTCACACACACACGCACAAACACACACACACACATATAAACACGCACACACGCACACACGCGCGCACACACACACACACACACACGCACACACACACACACACACACACACACACACACACACACACACACACACACACACACACATATAAACACGCACACACACGCACACACACACACACACACACACACACACACACACACACACACACACACACACACACACACACACACACACGCACAAACTGCTATGGGTTGTGGATAGCTGACATTTAAGAGGCAAGACAGAGAGTGAGCAACATGTCCACCTCTAGGCCACAGTAACAGTCACCACCAAGCAGCCACTTCAGAGTGGCCACATTCACCACCTCGGGTATAAGTGGCCAGTCCACCACCACAACATCCTGGGCCATAGAGTATACAGTATATCTTGTCATGGTCATAGCTCAGACGCGTGCCCTACATGTGACATTTGTGGTCTCTCCCGTACAGAGGCCTGGCTCAGCATGTCTGTCACATGCTTCCCATGGTCAAAGGGTCATATCTTTTCCACAATTATGCTCCATGATGCTTTCACAGCAGATGAAGGGGCCATTTTTTTCACAGGCACTGTTGGTGGCTATTGAAGGTTGAGGGTGGAAGGTTGCAGCAGTGTTTAGACAAGGCAAGTCAACAGTGTAGTTAATTAGCTGTTCTGGCTTTCCATGTATAGACATGCATGTACCAATATAAACACATGACCCTCTGACACAACAGAGTGAATTGCACTGTTGCCTGTTGTGGTGTGGTGATATAAGAGAGAATATCTCAGCACTTGCTCTGCCCGCACAGTGCATTTCACAGTATTACTTCAACTCTTAAAGAGTAAGACCGACTAGAAGAGTAGGTGTTAAATTAACACTGTAAACTAGTGTTTCTCAGCGGGGGCGCTTGGGGAGCCCTCAGGGCGGCGTTGAGAAGGATACAGCTGATGGGGGTGGGGCTTAGTTCCCACTGGGGGGCATTAGTCTATTTTATTTTTCAATACCAAGGGGGCGTTGGCAGGCTTATGAAGAGGTCAAGGGGGTGTTTGTTCAAAAAAGGTTGAGAATCACTGCAGTGAGCTGTAGGCTACTGCCCAGTGGCTCTGGCGACTCTCTGCTGAGGGAGCCCTTCAGCACCATGGACAGCTCCCAAGGTGTTTCGACAAGGCAGGGCAAAGCACCTTCACAATTATAGTTAATTAGCTGCTTACCGGTAGTCTTGCTCTGTCTCCATGTATAGTATACTGTAGACATGCATGTACTACAACACCAACGTGCATCCCTCTGACATAGCAGAGAGTTGTACTGTGGTGCAGTGTGGTATGCTGTGCTGTGCTGTGCTGTGCTGTGCTGTGTTGTACTTTGTACTGTGCTGTGTTGTGCTTTGCTATGCTGTGCCATGCCATGCTTCGGTGTACCATGCTTTGTCGGGCTCTACTGTGCTGTACCAGGCTGTCCTGTGCGGTGAAGTACTATGCTGTAGTGTGCTGTGCTGAACGTCTCATCACTTTGACTCACGGGCGGGCCAGCACATGTGACCTCAGACCTGTAAGATGGGAGTGATAACCTCAGGCTGGTAGAATAAAGGGGTCAGGTTATACATTCTCTCGAATAACCTAAGGCAACTGGATACACTGGGGAGGCTTATAGACAGCACTGTCAGACCCCCATGACTTTCTTAACTAAGGTGAGGGCCAATCACACCAGCTATAAGAGAGAATATCTTAACGCTTGGTCAGCCCACACAGTAGATTTCACAGTGTTAATTCAACACTTACTGCGTGGGATCAGCTTGATTAATAGCATTAAATGTGACTCTCTAGGTGTTAAATGAATACTATAAACTGTAGGCTACTGCCCAGTGGCTCTGGTGGCTCTACTGAGGGAGCCCTTCAGCACCATGGACAGTTCCCAAGGTGGCGGAGGGACATGCAGCAACTATCTGCCCTGAGACTCCTCAGGTCCCTGTTGAACACCGGTAGCCAGAGCGGGCCAGTGTAGCACCAGCCTGAGATCAGCACACGCTCTCACTTACATCTTCAGATGAAGAGGCCTACGGTACTGTAACATTGTTCTCATAGACATTGGTGATGGCAATTGAAGTTTGAGGGTTGAAGGTTGAAGCTGTGTTTAGACAAGGCAGGACAAAGCACCTTCACAATTATAGTTAATTAGCTGCTTAGTCTTGCTCTGTCTCCATGTAATAGTATAGGCATGCATGTACTACGACACCAACGTGCATCCCTCTGACATAGCAGAGAGTTGTACTGTAGTGTAGTGTGGTATGTCGTGCTATGTTGTGCTGTGTTGTACTTTGTACTGTGCTGTGTTGTGCTTTGGTATTCTGTGCCATGCCATGCTGTGCTTCGGTGTACCATGCTTTGTCGGGCTCTACTGTGCTGTACCAGGCTGTCCTGTGCGGTGAAGTACTATGCTGTAGTGTGCTGTGCTGAACCTCTCATCACTCTGACTCACAGGCGGGGGAGCACATGTGACCTCAGACCTGTAAGATGGGAGTGATAACCTCAGGCTGGTAGAATAAAGGGGTCAGGTTATACATTCTCTCCAATAACCTAAGGCAACTGGATACACTGGGGAGGCTTATAGACAGCACTGTCAGACCCCCATGACTTTCTTAACTAAGGTGAGGGCCCATCACGCCAGTTATTGGAGAGCATATCTTAACGCTCGGTTCTGCCCACACAGTAGATTTCACAGTGTTAATTCAACACTTAATGTGTAGGACCAGCTTGAAAAGCATTAAATGATGTGACTCTCTAGGTGTTAAATGAATACTATAAACTGTAGGCTACTGCCCAGTGGCTCTGGCGGCTCTGCTGAGGGAGCCCTTCAGCACCATGGACAGTTCCCAAGGTGGCGGAGGGACATGCAGTAACTATCTGCCCTGAGACTCCTCAGGTCCCTGTTGAACACCGGTAGCCAGAGCGGGCCAGTGTAGCACCAGCCTGAGATCAGGACAAGGTCAATATTGAGCAGAGAGAAGTGGAGAGAGGAAGACGGGGGAGAATTGAAGAAAGAGAGATAGAGAGAAAGAGAGAGAGAGAGAGATAGAGAGAAAGAGAGACAGACAGACTGTGTGTGTGTGTGTGTGTGTGTGTGTGTGTGTGTGTGTGTGTGTGTGTGTGTGTGTGTGTGTGTGTGTGTGTGTGTGAGAGAGAGAGAGATAGAGAGAGAGAGAGAGAGAGAGAGAGAGAGAGAGAGAGAGAGAGAGAGAGAGAGAGAGAGAGAGAGAGTGTCCTTGTACAAAATAAAAAACAAATGTTGTAGGGGTGACAACATAACACAGGGCATGAGTAAAGATCGCCGTTTGTAACCAACCAGCATGCAAACATACTGTATGCTAGGCCCTGTGTGCAGCAGGGGTGTGTGGGTAAAGGGGAGGGGGGGGGGTCTAAATCTCCCTATGATCTCTTGCCCAGGGGCTTACTCATCAGACACATGGCTGGATTAGCCGGCGGGTCGAGGGGCCACAAAGCCTGAGGGGATATAAGTCCACCTTTAAAAGGGCAGAAAAAAGATGAATAAAAGACTTGGCAGCAAGGCGCAACGAATGCTGGTCTTATTTTTCTTCTTTCTTTTCCTCTTTCTGGGTGGCTCACACACACAGCGCTTCCTCCAGGGTGCAAGTAAGCGTGGAATCAAGCGGCCTATCCTGTCTCTCTAATTTATGGTGTTTATTAAGGTATCATGTGGGGACTGGGGACTGTCACACTCAATTGGCTACATTGGGACAAATAAAGTTGTTCAAAACTGAACAGATAACACTTCCGAATGTCACTGAGATTAAAGGTATATAACAGCCAAACAGATCTAATGCTCTTGGCCCACAGGTGCACAGCATGTACAGAATCCCTACACACAAGTTGTCTCACAATAAGCCATTCCACAGGACGCACACATCCGGTACACACATCCGAGGTCTTCAAATGTCACAGCATATTATTACAATTACTCTAACACTCTAAAACTCTGTTGCTATGGCTGCACAGCAAACCTGAATAGCACGTCTACGCCATACCTTAAATTAGAACACTTATCCCCTACTGGCACGTGTACCACTAGGAATAAGCAAGCACACTGTAGGGGGCACTTGAGAAAAGATGCAATAATAACAAATGTATGGAGAAAAGTCAAATTGGGATAGAGGAGGGAATACAGAGCACGAGTAAGGGGTACTCATGGTATGAAAAAAGCCTTAGGGGGTCCGCAAGACAAATAAGGTTGGAAAACACTGGCTTTTGACTGTGAGCAGTGGTGATGTTAGTGTGGTATGATCGTGGGCCACACACTTTAAATCCCTTTAAAAAATACATCTTCTGCATTCCATGGCCACGGTGATAATCTTCAAAATGAGTGACAGATCTGGCAGCTGATATAAACCAATGAAAAGAGTCATTTCTCTACTGAGGACTTACCTTTGTGTGTCCCAGAAATAAGACACATAACCACCTGGAATACGATGTGCCATCACATGACAACCTACATCTAACACCTGGAAGAGGTTCTATTGTTCAACAGTCTGTTCTTTTGACATCTGTTCTCCCTCTCACCCCAGAGTGCGATAAGGAATTTACTTCAGGGCATATCAAGGACCTACAGAGGCAGGCTGAGATTTAGGCTGGTGGCATATTCACAAATGTCACCAGTGGCCCATAGAAACCCAGTGAGCACTCGCAGGTGCAGCCTTCAGTTTCCCAGACAATGACACTGACATACTGTACCGTAGGTGGCATGACACCCTCTGAGAGATTTGACACACGAGGCAGCCTGAAAGAGGAAAAATGTGTGGCCAGACAGCATTCAGTACTTGCGTGCTTACAGGAACGAATACATGCACCAATGTATGTCCAGTTCATAGATATGGCACAGATCATATATCCCTAGAATATCTGTATTTCCTTTGGCCCTAAGGTTTCTGTAAACTTGTCTTCCTGGGTAAAGCACCAGCAAATGTTTGGAATTCCGTTGTGATGAACATCTTGGATTAAACATATTCGAAAGTAAAGTTGTGAGCAACTGCACGTCTTTTTGAAGCTTTATGATATTATGGCAAAAAAGTCCAGCTGATAATGAATTGACTCTATTCACTAACATGACCTTGACGAATGAGACTTTTCAGACACTCTTCATTTGCAAGAAAAGTACCAGCCATGAAAAATCTAGATTGCTAGGCCATTTTGTGAGCAAGGATGCCATTTTCACCTAATTTAAAAACCTGAAGTCTGCTAAAAAATATATATTTTTCAATCCAATTAGTTCATTGCAATGTAAAAACCCCAATGCTGTATATTTTAATCATTAAATGTTCAGTGACTTATGCAAAAAGGTTTTTTTAATCTGTATGAAAAAAATAGTCGAGCCCCAAGTTGTTGGAAGTCTCCTCATTCATTCAAAGTTAATGTTTAAAACATATAATTTGGAGTGTTACGGCTTTTACTTCAACAGTACTGTGAGATTCTGCCTTAATGGCATTTTGTTGAAACTCCACTCATTAAAGCGCACCACAGAGGAAAGGGTTACTTTCACCATGAAACATGTTGTTGTGTATGTTCATTTTCTTTTCTTTTTTTCTGACACTGGCATTGAAATGGAAATGAAGCAAGCTCTGCGTTCGTCAGTAGACAGAATAAGACCACTGGTTTTGTAGTTGTGTGTGCCAGCATCTCGTCAGGAGATGCTGTCTTGTTTAGTTACAACATTTGTGCTGAATCTGAAAGCGGAAGCCGAAAAAAGAAAAAAAAACCTGGCGTTGGTTGAATTAATTTTTCTGAAGAGTGGCAGGTCTCTTGTAAACAGCATCAGTGCCTGGGTTTGACTGGATCACCAGGCGTTTCTTCTGAAACTATTGTACACAAAGAAAACATTGACATTGACAATTTATGTTTGCTTGCTCTGCTTCCACTCAGAGACCGTTTCTACAGCAATATTACACACATCCGTGAGTCACCAGAGTGCCTCACACAGTTGTATAGTCTACTACTTTATCACACTTCTACAGTTCCACGGTTAAATACATACTGTATGCTCATATACAGTACAATGATACTGTAAGATATATACAGAAAAAATGTGATGTTAAATCAACTCTCTAAAGTGTTAACACTGCAAAGTGTACTGTCCACAGTATAGTATGGGCATGACATGTACACTGTGCAAGTAAACACATATCAGATCCATATCAACTCATCCCCCACAACCATCCCCCACAGTGGGAGGAACCTCACCACTACATTACAACAGTAAAATGCAAAAAAAAACCCTCAAAAAACGGGGGGGGGGGGGGGGGCATACAACATGCCTTACAGCACTACACAGCCCACTGGGTCACTCTGCAGCGCATACAGGCAGCCCCTGTCTGCAGCCACGACCCCTGCAAGGCATCCACGCTTGGCTTCTGTTGCGAGTTATCAGGGGCCTCATATCAAATTCCTTTTCATATTCCTTTTTATTCAAAGCAGCCTTCAAAGCCAGTGTCATCATTCACACACACACACCACACAGGCCTCATGGTGCTGGTGATGGAGAGGAGAGAGAGAGAGAGAGAGAGAGAGAGAGAGAGAGAGAGAGAGAGAGAGAGAGAGAGAGAGAGAGAGAGAGAGAGAGAGAGAGAGAGAGAGAGAGAGAGACCGAGACTTGCCAAACCAGGAAGGGAGGTTGGATACCACTAAAATAGAGGATCCTTTAACAAATTTGTCATGCGTGTCAGGATGCTTGCATCATTGCCAGGCTTGATTGTAAGCTAAAAGGGATAACAGAGGGTTCTGTTCACCTATTTCTCTAAATTTCATTATAATCTATGTATTGACTGCTTTTCCACGCTCAAATGATTCTAAGAATAGCATTCTTATGTCTCAGTTTCTGAGAGATTGTATTGTATTGTATTGCATTTCTGACTTAAATAACTTAAATACTGCTTGTGGATTTAACTGCATGGAATAACAATGTGTTAAAGAACCACTATGTAACTTTATTTAACCTTAGAATAATGGTTTTCAGTGTCCATCAACTTAATAACATAACAGGATGAAAGACACTTCTGAAACATGACTTTTTTTCAATCTCCATGGGCTAAAACAGCGCTTAAAAGGTTTGGGGAGGCAGAGCATCTCTCTGTAGTTCTTTATGAAAGACAATTTAGCTTTCAGAAAGTGAAAAAGAAAAAAGAAAAGAAAAAAAATTTGAGCTTTTAGCCTGAAGGGTGACCCAAGGTGAAAACTACTTTTTGTGCTCCAGTTTGGGGGCTAGATATCCTATGAAATTCACTCAAAATATATTCTAAATATATAATTTATTATATATTACACACAGTGGCACATAGCCATACATTGTCAGAGCTTACAGCTGAAGCCTTTCAAGCTTTCAACACTTAATGGCCATATAGATGGACTATAAATATAAAAGGAATTATCTGAGATGGGTGAAAAGAGTTTTCAGGTAACGCAGTGTTAGAAAACAAAGAGTAATTATATTCTATCCTTGCATTGAATCCCCCAGAGAAAATACCCATCTGACCGATTAGGTAATACTATGGCAATACTATACACAAGCACACACATACTGTACATGCGCATATGCACGTACACACACACACGCACGCACGCACGGACGCGCGTGCACACACGCGCGCGCGCGCGCACACACACACACACACACACACACACACACACACACACACACACACACACACACACACACACACACACAATTAAGTTGTAGGCGCTATAGTCGTTAGAGCACTTTGAGCGTGGCTGCATTTCCCCAGTCATGACAAATTAATGGGTCCTCTTTGGATGAGCGTGCGGTGCCTTAAGAAAACAACGACACACTCACTTAGGGCCCATGGGAGAGGACAGCTCAGCTCACATGAAAGCCAATCACAGGCAACAGGTACTGCACACGCCACGGAGACTGTGCCACCATCCCTTGCCTGCTGGCATCAACTAAATATGATTATTTCATTACAGTAGAGAACGTATGTTTCCAAGCTCTTGCTGTGACTTTGCATCTGCTTCTTTTTTGATCTGGTATGTTGTGGATCTCGTCCAGCACTTACTGTATGCAGCACTGTGCATTGACAGGGGCAAGTTCTATTTTAAGTGTGAATGCATTTTAAAAGAACAACAACTGATGCCTCTTGTTATTTTCTTGTACAGTGGAAATGTGATGAGCTATGTAGTACACAGAGGTGGGTTAACAATGAGGAGTAGCATCCGCACATGCACAAACTAGTAGAGATCAAACGTTTTAAACGCAGAGCTTTGTGGTATTAAGTATGACATTGCCTGCTGTTTGGGACAGATGTAAGCAGACTGTCTGACTGAAGGTTTGACTTTGGTGGAAGATAACTAAGCTAGCCACAGGGGCTGCACAAAGGCCTTTGGATAAGTATTTAATCCTTTTTGCCCCTGCTGAGACGATGTGCATGGAGATGTCTGGTCAAAAATCTACACACATACAAAAATACATTGCACTATTAGAGGGCGTCTTGCATTTACAGAAGACATCACAGTACTAGAAGGAAAATGTACTACTCCTTGCTGACCCAAAACAGTCACAAACTGATAACTAAACTGAAAAGCCACAAACTGAAGGGAAAAAAACAATCAAATGTGCAGTGTTATTTTCAGTTAACGGCTTATAAATGGATTGAAATGTGGCTAACCCTTTGATTTCTTGAGCTAATTATTAACAAACTGGTCTCTTAATGCCCAAAAATACAGTATACAGTTTCACGATTTTTTTTAACATGAATCTCAACTCTGTGGTGAAGCTCTGTCATTAATAATTAATAATAGAATAATTACACATTCATTTTTTGATTTCACTTTTTCAAAGCTTCCCAGTAATCATTACACTACTTACTCAGAGGGATTTAACAAAATTTTAATCAAAAACGTGTATTATCAGCTCTACATAAAGAACTGCAAAGCCATATTAATGTAATAATATACACAGGCTTTCAAAGTAATATATATTTTGTATCAGATAATCATGGTCTGGTGTGATTTTATGGATTCACAAATAAGGTTGCAAACAACAGCACCCGTAGTATTTATTCTCTTCTAGAAATATTTAAATTAACAATACCACTGGGCAAAAAGTTGCTTACACACTTCAATTTAATCTTTGATTATATTACATAATGTTTTAAATCTTTAATCTCTACCATTTATCAATAGTTCAGTCTTTAAGTGTAGTCACTGACAGATGTAATGTAAAAAGCAGCCGCTGAGTTCATTCAAGACTAAGTGCCATGGGAATTCCTTAAAACATTACGGTACACTTCAGTTTACGGTAATCTTTGATATTTTCACGTATTTTGCATTCTTTGTTTCATCTTTAATCTCATAACCGTCAACTTTCAAGGCTAAAGTGACACACAACGACAAAATATAAAAGTAAAGTTTAAGCATTATTAACAGCTGGGTTTATTCAAGTTGATGGAATCCAAAACAAACTAAAATCAGGTATTATGGCCTCTGCCCAAAAACACTGTTCAAGACCCAGCAACTAAGAGGATTGTATTTTTGTGACTGCGCAAAGCATTAAAAATGCATGCTTTCGCTGAAATTACCAGGTTTATCTCACACCTCACCGTTGGCTTTAGAAGAGTAGGCTCTATAGAACCCCCCCGCACCCCATCTCATGATTGGCTTGTAAAGTGCCAACAAAGCTGATGTGAAGCTCCCTGGTGAGACTGCGTCTCGGCTCCCATAGCCTAACGTCTGCTCCGAGAGCAGAGCGAGGAGCGAGGAGTGAGGAGCAAGAGGCAATCACTCCAAACACTGGCAGCAGTAGCAGCAGCCCGGGCAGACTGGGCGCTGGAGTGCAAGACCAGCTGTAAGTTTCTGCATGGCTGAAAAGCTG
This sequence comes from Engraulis encrasicolus, assembly GCF_034702125.1. NCBI lineage: Eukaryota > Metazoa > Chordata > Actinopteri > Clupeiformes > Engraulidae > Engraulis > Engraulis encrasicolus. The sequence continues at coordinate 22,395,230 of NC_085878.1, forward strand.
AAGCAACAGGGGCCACGGCTGAAGGCTTTGAATCCTTTCATGTCTGTGGCTCACAGGAGAACACCCTGGCTGCCACGCTCTCTTAAAGCCCATCACTCCAAAAGGTGATTGTTCCGTATTTACGTGTAGGTTGGAGAGGAGGGGAAAAAACTCAGTCTGCACAATCTTGTTAGGCAGCCAGAGAAATTTTCTTCTGTGTCAGTGTGTGTGTGTGTGTGTGTGTGTGTGTGTGTGTGTGTGTGTGTGTGTGTGTGTGTGTGTGTGTGTGTGTGTGTGTGTGTGTGTGTGTGTGTGTGTGTGTGTGTGTGTGTGTGTGTGCTAGCATGCGCATGTGCTGGCATGTATGGGTGTTTATGTGTGTGTGTGTGTGTGTGTGTGTGTGTGTGTGTGTGTGTGTGTGTGTGTGTGTGTGTGTGTGTGTGTGTGTGTGTGTGTGTGTGTGTGTGTGTGTGTGTGTGTGTGGCAGGGAAGCTCACAATGACATTTGGCAGTCTAAAATTGACTTGTTGCATTCCAAGTCTGGCATCTCACTGAGAGCATCTGCCCAGGTGCACTATGCTGGCTGCCATCGCATAATTCAGAAGCCTAGGAGGGAGGAGGGGGGAGGGGGGATGGGGGATAAATTGATCTTTTCCATCGGATTCCATGGCACTGGGGCAACAAACATTTATATTTATAACAAAATACAGATTAGGCTAGAACAAACACAACAAAGTATGTTAAATATGGATTTGTTGAATCAATAATTCTGAGATGTTCAATACATGCCCTTAAGACACAACCTAATTGTTTTACCTTACAACACTATGCAAGGCTGACCACCAGACCACCTTTTTTGTTGTTTATTTTCATTTTCGTTTTCAAATATCATGATCACTTTATTTTTCTGAGTGTTACATCTGTTACATCTTTGAACTATGTGGCGTTTAACTTCTGTGGAAGAGTCAGCTGTGACTTTATATGCTGACCCATTTGCTGTTGGACTACCAGCACAGCTGATTGTCAGCCTATCAGCTGTGGACTTTGGCTGATCAGCTGACTGTAGAATGTTTTAAAATGACCCACTCAATGCCATGTTCACACTTTGCCTGATGAAGACCTGAAGGTCGAAACGTTGCTCGATTAAATAATACATAGACAAGCAGTGTCGCGGACTTCTCTTTTCACTTTGACCACCAGAGTAGCCTCTTTGTGCGGATGGGCCTGTCAGCGGTAGCCAGGCCGTGCCCTCCTAGTGATGCAATAACTTCAGCGTTGCTACCAGTCATGTTAAGAGCAGTGCAAGTACTTTCTGAGTTCCCGCAAAATCGGAAACTCCTCCCACTTTGTTGGGAAGCAAGCAACCATTAGCAAACCAAGGGAAGCCATTTGGGAAATGCCGTTTGGAAAATGTTAATTGTTATGCTCTTGGTCAGACCAAGTCTCGAAGAGATTTGAAAGTCTATGATAATCAGGCTATGTCAGCGGGCCTGTACAGTCTTTGCTGAAAAGACTCGAGGCATATCCACGAGTAACCTGCATCATACGTAGTTGCGGTGCGTATTACGCATAGGGGTGAGAGTAAAAAAGCTATGCTTCGTCCCACTCCTTTTCAGATGTACTAAGTGGGGTCCCCCCCCCCCCTTATTGGTGTTATTTGTACTCTGTCTAAATGCCTGTTGATTCTCACTTGCAACCTCTGAAATAAATCATATCAACTGTCAACAACTGTCAACTATGACATTACTGAGAGCCTTAATTAACATATTGAGACTGGATCATTATAATTCTGATGACAGTAAGGTTATAGCATGAGCTCGGCACAAAAAAGATGTCCCAACACAAGAGATACTACTGCATGAGGCTGAGGTTTTTCTAAGTGTTTTTCTCAGTGTGGCTGAGTCAGTCTGCATTGTACAGTTAAGTGCTGCTGAGTGCTCCATACGGCTCCACACAATATAGGGGGTGAAAACAAAGAAAATGTAATGTCAAATATTTCCAAGATAGAGAGAACTAACTCAAGGGTGCCATTATGTATGTTCAGCGCAGTTGAAATAATTTCACTCTCTCTCGACTCTCGATTGCAATCTCGCTCCGATTGTGCAATGTCCTCCAATAGACACAGGGCATTTTCTGCATTGGGGGGTGCACGCACACACAAAGTTTAATCAAAGCTTGACTCTTCGCTCGGCTTGACAGGGAACCAGCTGTTTGTTGTGGCACACTGGCCCCACCAAGACTGAAGAAGCAATGATTGAAAGAATAACCTGTGCGACCTTCAAGGTTAATAACGGAGCAGTGCGGAAATCCACAAGTCTGGCACAAATACCGCCAGATAATGATGAGCGCCATGATGCTTCAGAGTGAGGGAGCAGGCCCCAGTAGCCTCTACCCATGTCTCTGCTGTGTGGACGTGGGGAGATACAGTATGTTTTAATTATGCGGCCTGAGGTCCCTCGTCTGCACCGAGGCAGACGGAGATGGTAAATTAATTACGGGGAAAGGAGGGAAGCCTGTCAGACAAGACAACAAAACAGGTTATGGTGAGGAAGAGAAGAGAAGGGGGGGAAGTTTGATGTGCTGTGATGTTGCTTTTATTTCTTTTTTTTTCATTGCCTCTTTGTTGATTAGGTTCTGTAGTGTATGTCATCATGTGGTCCCATTGAAACATGGACAATGACGTCTGGGTGAGAAAATTATTACGTTTTTCTTATTTTGCAGTGATTCCTATACATAGTAATCATGGCAATGTGGCAAATAGCCACTTGAATAGCAGTCAATTCAGATATGCCAATCAGACTGGATGGACAGGACTCTAACTCCAAAATAGTATTCTTTAACCTGGTGAAAGATTGAGTAGATGCGTGTTGAAATAGACCAAAGCTGCCTTGTACAGGTAAGTATTCAAGCTGATGACATTTTTGCATTGTTGCCAACTTCATATGCACCACTGTTGGCAAAAGTTTAACAGTAATGCCAATGGCTAGGGAGTCTATCTTAGAAACAGAGGGCTGCATACTTGGATCCCAGACCATCTACATGGCTGAAGAGCCCTGGAAGCAAAGCATCCAACCCCACAGTGCTCCAGGGACCGGTATCCTGTAAATAAATACCTGGAAGTTGCTTTGGGTGAAAGTATCATCTAGTCCCTCCTGACAACATGCTTTGCTATGCTTCAACTTGATACATTATCACACATTTTTGCATATAACAGATACACTGTAGGGCAGTGAAAAATAACAATCCTTTGAATTTTCCTCTTTTTCTACAGCTGTCCTCACGCTGCCTTGTGTGGAAATTCAAGGGCAAATATTCTTTGTAACCTCTAAGTGGAATATGGTAAGTTGCTGTTTTTTTTCCTGCAGCCACTTGGGAACCATTGCGTTCGCACTGACCGAGAGGGCACATGCCCATATGGCAATCAAGTAATTTTTACAACAGTGTGGATTTAAATTAGAAAAATGATTTGTATAGAGTGTAATGATTAATTCAAGGTCAGGCAGCATTCTGGACTAAGAAAAGGTAGCCAGCAATTTCTGACTCGCATTGATAAAGAAAATCAGGTAGGTAGGTCAGCCTTCATTTCTGTAATAGCCCACTTTGAAAGCTAGCGTCTGCCCATCAGCTAGAGACATCTGCATTTGCTAAGCTGTGTTACAACAGGAAAACATATACACACGCATTCACAATGTGTAATTAGATTGAAGTCGAACATAATTTTGTGCCAGCGTTATTAAAATGTTTTGCAGGTTCCTCTGCTGTTCCTACAGCATGCTCCTTTAAAAACACTGTTCAACGGTGTCAAAATATATGGCAATGTTCAACCAAAATGATCCTATCCCAAGCACAGAAATATTGAATCACCGTGTTGACAGGATATACTTAAATGTGTAATGACAGCCAATGTGGAATTGGGAGTGATGTGTAGAAACAGGCAGCTGTGGTTTCTGATCTAGCTCCGAATAACATGCTGTCTCAAATGGGGGCAGCTATGTGATGATATTTGGAATACATACAGGCCTGCTGTGTGTGTGTGTGTGTGTGTGTGTGTGTGTGTGTGTGTGTGTGTGTGTGTGTGTGTGTGTGTGTGTGTGTGTGTGTGTGTGTGTGTGTGTGTGTGTGTGTGTGTGTGTGTGTGTGTGTGTGGGTGTGGGTGTGCGCACGTGTGTGTGTGTGTGGGTGGGTGTCTGTCTTTAAAAAGATCTCTATTTTTTATTATAATATCTCTACTATTTGCATGCAGTGTTGTCATATTACAACTAAGTCATAACAGAAAGTGATTTAAAAATAAATATGGCCTGCCCTGATCATTAACACCATTGCAGACCAGTGTCATGGCCCCTCTTTGATAGTTTGAAAATGAGCTGGAGTCCAAGGTCAACAACGACCAAGCTTTCATTTCAACGTACTGTATGTATGCGCTTTCGATCTTTTAGCACCTTTTGTTAAAAACGCACTCTGTAATATTTTTAGCAACTTATTTCCAGAATTCATGCTGCCCATTCACAAATGTTACCTTTTTCCATGTATACAGTACTCACCACCACCATCAATTTGTAAGTATTCAACATGACTGGGAAAATTGCACTTTTCATACATGAAAAGCTGGATCCATTAGTGCCATTTTGAATTTCCAGAAATAGACATTTTTCATGACAGATCAAATCAATGAGCAGCATAGCTACAATACCTACTCTGACCACCATCCAACACAGTGCACCTTTAAACCTATGGCATAAAAATGTTGTACTTTTTATTCTGAAATCAAAATGTTCACTCTTGATTAAGCCTATGACATAGAAAGTAAATGTGGGTATCCCATGACACAAATCCTGATCAAAACCCCTTGTAGAGCAAAGAAAACAACTCTGCCAAGTGAGATTTGTGGGTGACAGATAATATATCGTGTGTGTATAACATTGGGGAGGTAGGTCAATACCATGCAAATGTGACAATGCCACCTGAAAGCTAGTAACCTATTTGCGAAAACATCCCTCTCTGCATTGTTGACAAGGCGTGTACCAGAAACAGAAAAGGACGAAAAAAAACCCACTTTGAGCATAATCAGTTCCAACAGAATGTGAAGAAACAGGTCAGACAGTGTCATAACAGCACACACTTGCAACGGATGCGAGATCCCATGATTATATCACTGATGATGACTATATCTTGTGGAAGGCATTTTTTCACAGTTCATCACAACAGGTTAGAGAATCCTTTTTTTAAAATATGATGACTTCACTGTTTAACCTTTTTGGTTTCAGGCCCCAGAGGAAACATCACCTTTACAGCGGTTCACATCATTATCATTGTCACACCAATGCCGAATCCATTCCTGGGCAGTGCTGCTTAGCAGTTCAATGTAAATTTTGTAGTGATAATTGAGGAAAAGGAACAACTTAGCACTCTAAGAGCTGTGTGCCCACTGCAAAATCTACTATGATGTTGTAACCCATGAGGGGAGAATCACATGATGATCTTCTTAGCGAAACAAAACAAACAAAAAAACAGTAATGTACAGTACAGACACCATGGCCCATTGTATCACAGTACACTTCATTACATCAACAATGTACTGTATTTTGCAGTGTTAATTCAACACTTTGAGAGTAGATACTCTAGATTGCATTGCAGATTATGTCAAAGCAATATCTAAATGGTGGGTTAATACTGTTTTTTTTATTGAGTGTACTGGGCAGAGGGTTTCACTAGGTCACCATTACGAGTCCTTGGGGCACAGTAAGCGTATCTGGCATGGTACTGTAGCTGGCCTTGGTCCTGGGATGATTTAAGCAGAGATCATACAAGATGATGTCCACTTGCACCCCCTAGGCCCTATGAGTAAAGAGCTTGGAAAGCGTGACTGGTAGCGAAATGGAGGAGTAAGGGGAGAAGGTGGGACAATTTGAGATGCCTTCGTGCATGACGGGTGAATGAGTGGAAGGGATTAAATCTCGGGAGAAGGCAAGATGCATAGTTGTCAATCAGTCCATGGACCCCTCCTGAACCATATTTTAAAAACAAAATTTGGCTTTGCAAAATTGAGAAACATTTAAGTGTAATTTGTTCTTCCTGAAGCACTCAGCTAAGGTGTACATTGAATCTGTAGCGTAAAGTTAAAATTGGATCTGTCTACCTTTTCGTCATGATATGCTGCATGCAATTACCTTCGCCTAACCCTCCTAAGCCTTCCTCCACTACTGCACAACAATTCAAATGTACAACACCGTTAGCACCTCATCATTCACAAAATACACCCATTCTTGTTTGTAAATTGGACCTGTGTGAAGAACCTGTGTCAACGGACGCCAAGCCAAACCCCCTCTATAATGACACGAAAGTACAAGGGCCTTTACACGGCTACAGACTTCAGATCCCGCTATGGCAAAAACTGAATCCAGTTAATTGCAGGTCCGGTAGAAAATGGAGAAGGAAATGGCTGAAGCCTATTGTATATACCTAGGTATATATTTATTTCTATTTATGATAATTACCCGTGTCCCTTTGGCACAGTGGATGCAACACGGGTGCTTTAATGAGGATGGGATCCATCTAGAGCAGGAAAGTGCACCTCTATGAAATCAATAAGGTCAGGAATGTCAAACTCTTATTTTCTGTCAGAGAATAGCATTGCCATGGTAACCTAAACATAGAAATGTGGCAAAGGCGCAAACCTAGCTAAGATAACACTGCCAGCACATGGCCCTTTACAAACACTTCACACCCTTTGAGGTGGTGTGTGTGTGTGTGTGTGTGTGTGTGTGTGTGTGTGTGTGTGTGTGTGTGTGTGTGTGTGTGTGTGTGTGTGTGTGTGTGTGTGTGTGTGTGTGTGTGTGTGTGTGTGTGTGTGTGTGTGTGTGTGTGTGTGTGTGTTTGTGTGCGCACATGTGTTTTTTTCTACAATTGTAATCCATTTACAAAAGCCATAGTGGGAGTGTGACCTAAACCTACCTTCCTTCATAAAAAGTTCAATCTTCACAATTACACAGACCAAGACATTTCTGACCAACTCTTTCCCCATGCACCAGCTGCATAAAAACAATTGATTTAGTGGCCAGATATTAGGCTGGCAGTCTATACTGGAGTAGTATCCTTAGGCCAAAAACAGAAAGAGACCCCAAGTTTCCTTGAAAACAAGTGTGAGTTCAAGGGATCACTGCCAATGGCATGTTATTAACAAGGCTACCTCTGCTACCTCCGTCACTTCAGATTAATATGTAATGCCACATCCCCACAGCAATGAGAAGTTCCACAGAGGTGAACGAGGCTACTGCAGGCAAATGATAGTGGGAGAGAGAGAGAGAGAGAGAGAGAGAGAGAGAGAGAGAGAGAGAGAGAGAGGGAGAGAGAGAGAGAGAGAGCCATGGATGACAACAGTAGCAGCAGTAGGGCTGAGATACGCTGAGACAGTTATCTGGTGCCAAGTGCAGCTACTGTAGCTCCCGAAGGGGGACTGAGTCAATACTGACATCAAGTTAGCCAGCGGCCTCGCAACTCACAACAACACCAATCCAATTAATGCAACTAAATATGGAATGGAAACATTTCGGCTTACAGGCCGCGCCATGGCACAGCACAGCACAGCACAGCAGAGCACGGCACATCATACTGTACATACTAACAACCAGAGGTGTGACCAAGTCACTAATGTGCAAGTCACAAGTAAGTCTCGAGTCTTTCCACTCAAGTCCGAGTCAAGTCACAAGTCAAGACACATCTGACCAAGTCAAGTCCAAGTCCAAGTCGTACCCCAGCCAAGTCAAGTCCAAGTCCAAGTCTCATTTTTTTTCAAGTCCTTAACAAGTCACAAAGGGATTTTCTATTTGCAATCACAATTTCGATCATAAATTCATTAGTATAATAATGAGACCTGAGTAAAGTGATGACAATTACTAAAACAATTGCTGAGAAATCAGTCTAAACCAAACTACTGCTTGTGCTGTGTATGTAAAATGACATTTAATTTCATATTTTTTTTCACATAAAAATACATTTCATGTGAATTTGTACTTAAACAAAGGAGCAACCATATGCCAAATATTTACTGTCCAGTGGGCAAATAGTCCTGTTTGCAAGAATGTGTGCGTATGTGTGTGTCCGTTCCATCATCTGATGGCATAACCCTATTCCACTACTCCACCCTGGTCTTGGTGGTGGGCCGGTCATGTCTAGTCAAGGTTGTAAGTTATACAGACTCTAGCATCATAACGCTAAGGACAGGACTATGGTTAACTTTTTCACTAGGAGCACAGGCAGGGCCGCTGACCGCTTTGGCTGGAAGGTTTTGTCAAGATATTAGGGGGGCATATTACACTTCCGACCTGAAAACGCGGATTCACACTTTCAGCGTACTATGCTTGAATTTACCCACAAAGGCCAAGGGTGAAAGTAGTAGCCTATTCACAGGTGCTACCCCCCCCCCCCCCCACCCCCCCTCTCTTAACTGTAGTGTAACACTCGACTAATGTAAACATTTTGGTTTGGCTTTAAAAGGCGCCATTTTCCCTAAGGTACCATATTAAGCTCACCATTCTCATCAAGATATGACATACAGCAGGGGTAATCAATTTCCTTTTTTTTTTAAATTGAGCCGTGTGTGTGTGTGTGTGTGTGTGTGTGTGTGTGTGTGTGTGTGTGTGTGTGTGTGTGTGTGTGTGTGTAAGTGTGCGTATGGGGGGTGGGGCTACACATGTGAGACAGGATGATGAGTTAACAGCACAGCTCAGCAGGCAGCCCTGTCTCAGCTGGTCCATGATGTTCACTTCATCCCATTATCTGTGAAACAAAAGCTGAGCATTGACAGTGTCATAACTGTGAACCCACCAATGAGCACATGCATGGTGCAGCACATAGGCTATAGTCTGTTGTAGGCTAAGTGCCAACAGTATTTAGCCTAGTAGACACTTGTCCATATGGGCTAAGAAATGAGGACAAAGTAGGCTATGCCTAGTTAGTTGGATTAAATTCCTGGTAAAGTAATGATGAATTTCCTGAATTTCCCCCTGGGGATCAATAAAGTTACTCTACTCTACTATTGTTGAAGCTGATATCGGCATTGTGGCTTTCCCCCTCACATTCTCGCCGCAATGGCCCATCACCAACCATTTTTACTGCGTCACAGTCCAAGTTAACTAGAACTTCGTTTGCACAGTCATTAATCCACGTCTTGTTAATTATATTAGGCTACTAGACTATTAGCCAGCACGCTGTCAAATAAACATGGCGTTAGCGCTGCAGAATGTCAGTTATGGCAACGAGGCAACCTTGTTCTGCGCTTCTAGTGTAGGAAGAAGGAAGGTTTGTAATGCCCTATCCAACATTTCGCTCTCATTTTTCCCGAACGAATATGCGCCTCGCGCCATGCTCTCGTCTCCCTGTTCTACCTGAGAGCAGCACGCGAGAGGGAACATGCCTTTTATCCACGGGAGCCGACCCATGCCCATGTCTTGCGCTGCTCAGCAGTAGCTTGCAACCTCTACCTCGCATTACATTTAAATTTCACGATAGGCTGCATTAAAGATTGCGTTTGAACTGATGTGGCTGACATAGATAGTGTGTCAAGGCTGAGTTTTAAAACTTTCAAGGAACAGGTATGGCATTATCTTACCATTTGGCATATGGGATACTGCTTCTCTGTTTTCAGCTGGCTGAGGCGGTATTCCAGGAATCAAAGATAGCTCTGGTGTCCTTAGAAATGTTTCGATTCAAGTCATCGAACAACAAGCAGTGAGGTTCGGGGCGCATAGCTTGTTTATAGCCCTCAAGCGCAAGCTTTGCGGGAAGCAGCTTGCGCTTAGTTTCTTCAAAGTTTTTCCAATAGCCATGAAGTATTCCTCGTCTCGCGCCTTGACCAACTATTTGACAATTTTGGTCGTTTGTTTTGTCTCTTCGCAAGACTGTCATGAATAGGCTATAGGCTAAATTATTTCCCTTTGGAACCATTCACCCAGCATCTAGAGTAGGCAACCGGTGGAGCTCTTTTGATGGATGCAAGACCAAGTATTCTCTGCTCGCCTATTTTCGATTGCATGCTGGAAGACTAAGACATGTATAAACGTGTCTTTTTGTATTGATTCTAATACTCAACCGATGGTGGCTGGTCAATGCAAAGAATGTTACCGAGAGGTTACTCTTTCTAGACTGAGAAGCGCGAGCTTAACATGCATTTTCAGCGCGTGTGGTCGTGATAGCCCTGGGATATCAAGCCATAGCCTGGGGAAACTTAAAAACAGGCCATATTCGTAACGTTTACCTCGCCACATATCCATCATAACGTGGTTTTGTCCGCGATGGTGGAAATTATTCGCAAGGCTGAACTTCACTTTGAAGTGACTGACTCGCAAGCATAGTGTGTGGGAGCGGAACATACTGTAACTGCCTTCGGGGGCTGAAGGCAAGCGCATTCATAAAGGACAGGGAAAGCAAAACGGATAGGCGTACTCTTTTATAAAACAACAATAGATTAAGTCCTGTGGTTCGGTTATGTCAGCAGTGTGTGCTTTTTTTATTTCAACTGCTTAAATAGCCTAATGTTCAACAATCAATGTCCATCACCATTTAGCTAAAATATTTAGACAATTGGTTCTCACTGAATTTCTGTCTTAAGCGAGGGGCGAGAGAGCGAGAGCTTCACGTGTGTAGCCTACATACACGTGTTGCACATCACAACGCCCCACCACACACACTTCCTACAACATTGATAGAAAATATTTGTTGATCACAGTGCAGACTTCCATAGCCTACCCTATTAAGAATGCAAAATGAGTTGGGGCTGAGAGGGAGATTTATTGTGCAGAATTAAGAATTAACAGAATGAACACAGAATTAACTTCCGCGATGGTTTAAAATGTAGGCTATGTTTGTTCTGGAGACTCGCAAATGGTGTTTCACTGTTGCCACTGGTCGCCGCGTCCGGCCGCATCTGGCCGCCAATGGCGTAGCACCGCTTAGGACAATGACGTGATTCAAACAAAGAATGTGGGCGGGCTGTTGCATTCTAAAAACAAGGGTTGGACTTGCACTTTTTTTTAGACCCAACATGGCAAGTCACGCCAAGTCATTGAAAGTAACAACTGTCAAGTCCAAGTCGAGTCCCGAGTCAAAGGCGTGCAAGTCGAGTCGAGTCGCAAGTCCTTTCTGATCTTGAAATTTCAAGTCGCAAGTCTTCACACGCGCTGACTCGAGTCAGACTCGAGTCCAAGTCACTGGACTCGAGTCCACATGTCTGCTAACAACACTACTTAAGTTACCATACTTCATTTTAATTTGATGACAAGGAAGAGCATGTAGATCAACACGCACAGAATGCAAAACGCCTCCACCACCAGCAGAGTTGCACAAGGCATTAGCTAGAATGGAGGACAATAATTGCCATGAATCTTAGCTGATTTATATACTCCATGCCATGGTCACCAAAAATCCATCCTCAGAATAGAATAACTTAGAGTAGAATAGAATAGAATAGAATACAATAGAATACAATAGAATAGAATATGCCGTCTGAGCATGCAGGGGGTGTTACTTAGCCAGGCTGCACCCTCCTAGTGATGCAAATTTGAAAGTCTATGATAATCAGGCTAGTGTTACTCACATCCTCCTTGTACTGTCTACTCTACACCCAACTGCCACCACCAATACCCCAACACCTATCACCTACCCAAACACCAACCCCCTCAACACACAGTGCTCACCCACCCCCATCTCCACTTGTACGAGCAGCCACTACTAAACCACACGGCAAAAGAAACATCTTGAGGTGGTATTCCATTACATGTATTGTGTTTTCTGTATGATAAAAACAACATTCAACAAAGGATTTCTTCTACATACTCTGAAACATAATACTGGTATTCATTAATGCCAATGTTGAATCGAGTTATAAATGTAAAGATTTAATGAGTCTAATGAGTGTATCAACTGATCAACCTCTGAACCTCTGAAAGCATTGCATTTTGCGTTCATATGGAAGGACAGAAAAATCAGCTCCCCAAGTCGTTATGCAAATGAACCATTGTGCAAGTGAATTGTGCACTACCCTCTTCACTGTAAATAATGCCTGCAAAATAACTGCAATTTCATGGCACTTATGTCTGTTTTTTGATTGGGTCATTTAATTTGACTTGCACAATCCACATATAGAACAGTATCCTTCACATCTAGAACTCACATGCTAGCACTTCAACACACTTAATTCATATATAAATAAATAAAAAATACTGTATAGTGCAACCTTACAGTAAACAATGAATGAGCCCTAGATGAGCTACAGTAAAGGGAAAAAAACGATTATCTGCTGTAGCATTAAAAGAATTACTCTGCTAAACACTAATTATTGCTTTCCCACTGAGACTAAGATACATACAGAAACTCACAAACAAACAGGCGATTTTTCTTCTTTTCCCCCAATACAGTATATGCCACTCCTCTCGCACACACATCCCACTCCTGCCTCCAAGGAACACCCAGGGAAGGTGCAGAGCTGTGTCTAGAATTTCCATGAGATGAGGAGGAGGAGGGGAAAAAATCTATTTGCATGATAATGTTGGGCTAATTTGTTTTGGGGGAGATCTCATGCAATTTGTCTCTTAACAGGCAAGGTCAAAGTTCGACAAATTATCCCGCAGGGCCACAGATGGAACAGCGTAATTACATTAATCCCTTACTATAAAAGCAGTCCTCTGATTTTCTAAAGGAGATATGGATTTTTTTTCATAACAAGTTTGATTGTTCATCTCGGTAATTAATTTCCCATCCTGTGCAAAAGCACTGTGCACTAAATTGTGTAGTTTATAGTGTCTAAATTGAAATGTGATTGCCTTTCCAAAGCCACTAGACTAAAACGTTTTGTACCTGTAACCAAATGTAAACAACAAATGTACATGTACACAAACACAGAGAGAGTGAGAGAGAGAGAGAGAGAGAGAGAGAGAGAGAGAGAGAGAGAGAGAGAGAGAGAGATAGAAACAAATAAAAAACAAATAAAATGCTTCTGGATTTAGACACTTTTGATCACTTAGTGGATTCCTGCAGACAATAACAGGAGCGATGCCATTTTAAATGCATGCTCCCTATCGCTTTATTGCACAATTGAGATGCCCCCTGCCTTGCTGGTTAGAAAAACCAAACGGAAATGTGCAAACCCTGCAGGTGACCAAATACCACATGCTTAAAAAGAAAATGTATCTAGTCTGCTTCGATGAACACACAAGGGACCTGTTTTTAATAATACACACTTGTTGTGCTTCAGGTGTTTTCTGGAGATTTTTTTTACAGGATTTTGCTGTATATCTCATTAATATTCCTAGTGTGGACAAAGTGATTCTTGGCTCTAGATGCTAAGGTACACAGTACACTTTGCAGTGTTGATTCAACACCAAGAGAGTTGATTTTCAACAGTGATAGAGTTGGTCCTACTCTCTAAGTGTTGACGCAACACACTGAGCAACTTGTTGTGTGACTACTGTGACTGTGGTAGCATTCCTCATATTTTCTGGAGTTTCAATGAACAAGGGCGAATGAAGGGGTGGGGGATAGGGGTGGGGGGCAACTGCAGAAGGTGCACAACCAGCAAAAGCACATGCTCTGCCTCAGTAAATTTATTCAAGCATCTAATTTCACCCCCCATTTAATATTTGCCAAGCAATTTGAAAATCCTGTGAAAAAGAACTTTTTTTTGTGCAAGAGGAGAGGGGTAGGAAAGAAGAAGGAAAAAAAACACATGCACGCACGTAACACATATTCACGCTAGAAGTGTTTTCTTCACACAGGCAGTCCTTGTGTTGTTTAATTTTTCAACGTTATCACAAATTAACATGTGTCTGTGTCACGCCGTGGTTCATCACGCGGGTGCATCTCTTGGAAATGAGGCCAATGAGGGGCGGGGGCGTTGTCCTGACCTACCTTCCCACCAGCCTACCACACAGGCATGGTGTTTCTTAAAGGCAAGGCAGAGTAGCGTGCGGTGGTGGTGCATAATGCCATGGGATGGTGGGTTGGGTTGTGACCAAGATCCAAGACATCCCTCGCATCTGGTGTCCACATAAATCTGGCCGCGTCTTGGGACACCAGGAGCTAACCCAGCGCTGCCACGGCAGTTTATTAAAATCCTCCATCATCTGTGGTGGGGGGGTTGGTTGGAGGTTGGGGGTTGGGGGGGTTTGGCAACACAGTCCCACGGCTGCAAATGAGGCTCCCAGCGGCCCTCACACTGGTTTGGCCCTATCTTAAATGAATTGCCTCTGGCTGCTGACAAAAGTGTCGGGGAGAATATCTCAACAGTGCATCACCATCCTCAACACCACCACCACCATGACTGCCCCTCCTCTACTAACTTAAGTCATGAAATGGAGCACTGAGATACACTTAGAACTTAAAGTTCAAGAGGAGAGAAGACCCTGCATGACACAGAACTTCTACAATTGTCCCGTGTTCATGGGAGTGCGATTTTATTCAGTTGATTTTATTCTGTGTCCCTAACGTATAAAAATATGCTGCTATGAAAAAAGATTTGGACTGAAGAGTACAAATGCGTGTGTGGTGGGCAGCAAGACGATTTCAGAAATAACACTGAGGTTTTGTCAAGCCTATAGTTTTACCACTGTTAAGCTTAGTCTAAAACTAATACTCCATGTACAGTGTATTAAATGCTTTGTCCTACCGTCACTTAGTAGAGAGGGGGAGAGAGAGAGAGAGAGAGAGAGAGAGAGAGAGAGAGAGAGAGAGAGAGAGAGAGAGAGAGAGAGAGAATCAAACCCTGCACAACTCCTGCCCCCACACACACACACACACACACATACACACACACACACACACACACACTTGTAGTAGTAAACAACTTTAGCACGTTTTTCTGCGTGGGCGGAGACAGGGCCATGGCTGTGAGAAGTGCTAGGCCTGCGGAATTACCTGCGGACTTAACAGATATTACAAGGATTGGCTGGCATCCCGAAGAAGAAGCCGGGGATTTGAGGACCAATAATGCTGTTCTGGCACGCATAAACTTTATGTGGATTTACACAAACGCTCTAAGGACAGGCGGTCATCAAAACACACGTTGACTGGAGTGATGGGAGTGGGTGTGTGTGTGTGTGCTATATGTATTGGGTTGAATGTGCAGACAGACAGAGAGAGAGAGAGAGAGAGAGAGAGAGAGAGAGAGAGAGAGAGAGAGAGAGAGAGAGAGAGAGAGAGAGAGAGAGATAGATAGAGAGAGAGAGAGAGAGAGAGAAAGAGAGGGAGAGAGAGAGAGAGATCATATGGCTGCAGAAGTGCTGGGTTAAACATACCCTGCTGCTGCTAGACAGGCCCTTGAACCTCGAGTGTGATCAAACTGAGCGGGATGAGAGCCCTGTTCCTGATCCGTCTTCAGTGCACAAGAGTGATACTCCAGAGCTCGCTCTTAAAGCTCGCTTCACAACACTGCAGGAGCCTGGATCTGCCTTTTGGGGCCTACGCATGGGCTTTAGATGTGCCCAAGAGACAGTTACTTCTATAGACATAAGCTGTTTTCAGTAAGGGAAAGGGGTAGGCTGCATTGCTTATTGCCTTAACCATGCGATCAGGCATCGCCAAGCACCATGGCACAAAGCCTCCCCATTCTAAGTAGGATATGACGACTAACATGGTACTTCTTCCTTTCCTTTTGTCTAGAGAAATAATCCTAGCTTGCTTAAGACCCTTCTTTGGATAGAGCGCATCCTTTGAATGCATTACTGGTCCCTGTTATCAAGATCTAACCCTCAGATCACTGATTAATCCACTGTACGGTATATGTCACTCATCTGACTTTCATCTTATTCCATATGCAAACACGCATGCACGCAAACGCACACATGCACGCAAACGCACACACGCATAGGCATGCACACGCACACGCCCACGCACACACACACGCACACGCACACGCACACACACAAAATACTCTGGGTCAAGCATGCATGGGAACAGTATGGTACAGGGTGAAAGCCCCCTCACAAAACTCCCATTTACAACTGCTGTGGAGCTCTACACACACACTTTTATAACTAGTCAATCAGTTAGAGTCTGGATTATTGTGTACCCACTAACTGTATTATTTATGCCTGGCCAATTCTGATTTTGAATATGGTTCTGACACACAGCAATTCATTCAGTTCTTTGTTCGATTTCCACATTGGGAGTAAATACCCAACACTCGCTGCTGTTATTTTTAATTCTTAATTGCCAATTTTCTGATCCTGAGAACATTTTTCAATGCACTGTTTTAAAAGTGTTTGTTTTGCCTGAGTCCAATAGCACCACAGGACGTAGATGCACTGTTGCCAAGACAGCTGACTGTTATGCTTTTAATGGGAGTATGTATTGGCATTTTATTCAAAACTATAATAAATCCCTTTCATAAAATCATGCAAAAGAAAAATGTCTTATTTTGAGGCCTTCTTTAGAGGAGACATCTGATGGGTGAAACAGAAAAAAACAACCAAGGGGGGTCTTTATTAACACTGCTGAATACACAGAGAAACTGCTGTGGCGGTAGGGTGTCTTATTCGCCCATAGAAATCTCAGCAGTTATGTAGCTGGGCTATTGCATTTGTAATGGATGTGTATTCTTTTGAGACCTCAGCCTTCTGTAAGGAAATTATCCAAATGAGGCAGCCAAATGTGTCTTGGGATATGAATAATTTGTCGTTTTCACCAAGACGTGCATCTTCTGTTTTCAAAATAAGAAAAAAGCACATCTCCACAGCGGGCTTACATTTTATGCCCGTACAGTACCTAACCTTGACGATATCTGATAACAACTTTTTAAACACATTTCCTAATGCCAGCCTACCCAATACAAACCCAACAGTAACAGGATATGGGTTCGCAAGCACAAGCTTATCATCCTCTCAATGTGCCTTGTTTCAGTTTTCGTCTTAGGATCGTGAAAGCACGGCCGGATTTAGGTGGAAAACTGGTACATATGACAAGTCTGCTCTGCCTGATTTTTGTACAGTCTCTTGCTCTATGGCTAACTTACATGTTACACATGCAATATCTGTTTTTTTCTTTGTTAGTTAATACAGGTGGGAACAATCAATAAAAGATTAAAGAAATGACTTTTACAGTAATTGTATTGAACCGTGTTCAGAATCCGTTTTTTTAACATATCGTCCATTTGATGTATATTTTCCAATTTAAACCTGTATGAGAATGAAAAACGCTTTGGATTTCAGCATTCCAGGTAATGCACATTACACACAGGTGACAGTTGAAGTGCACAAAATGGACGATATGGGCGAAAAAAAACTTGCTTTCCTAATTCTGTACAGTGTGTAAATATGAGGTGAAATAAGCTACTAAACAGTGATTTATTGCAATATTTCTTATAAACCACATCTATTGTGTTTACGCTTTCCACATTCTGTTATATACAGTACATATGTAACTGTAAGATGCAAGCAGTAAGGCAGCAGTATGCACCTACACTGTACTGTATGTTCCGAGATCACCAGTGGTTTCAAAGCAGTGACCGAAGAGAGAAAAGTACTGTATGCTTTATATGAAACACCCACACCAACAAACAGAGCAAGAGAAAGCATGGACAGACACGCCTACACAACGTGCTCGCACATACAGTGAGTCCAATATGTATTTGATCCCTTGCTGATTTTGTTGGTTTGCCTACTAAAAAAGCATGATCAGTCAATAAATGTTATGATAATATGTATTCTAATATGGAGAGACAGAATATCAAAAAGAAAATCCAGAAATTAACTGAAGAGAATATATATTAATTTATTTCCATTTCATCGAGCAAAATAAGTATTTGATCCCTTGCCAACTGATTACAGTTCCGGGCCCACAGACCAGATGGGCACTTCCGATCAACTTGTCATTTGAATTAAAGACACCTGTACATACTAACATGCATAAAAGACACATTGAATCAGCAGAATCAGTCCATAGTATGAGTGAATCAGTCACACTCCAACCTCACCAGCATGGGAAAGACCAAAGAGTGGTCAAATGATATCAGGGACACGATTTTAGACCTGAACAAAGATTAAATGGACTGCAAAGCCACAAGAAAGAGACTGGGTATTAATGACCCAGCTGTTGATGCATTTCTTCCAAAATGTGAGGAATACAAAATTACTATCCATCAGCCTGTCAGGGGTTCTATACAAGATTTGACCTTTTGTAGGGATTTTATAATCATGAGAACAGAAAGAAATCACCCTAGAGCTGTACGGGATGAACTAGGCAATGATATCAAAGCTACTGGGACCAAAATCACTGATAAACCTACTGGTAGCACTTAGCGCCACAGAGGTTTAAAATCCTGTAGTGCACACATGGTACCTCTACTTCAGAAGGAACCTGTGCAGTCCCACTTGAGGTTTGCCAACAGACATCAGACGGGTTTAGGATATGATAAGGAGGTGCTGTAGTCAGATGAAACCAACATCAAGCTGTTTGGCATTATCACAATTCAATGTGTTTTGAGAGAGAGAGTACTGCTGTCTATGATCCCAAGAACACCCTCCTCACCATCATGCATGAAAGTGGTATCATTATGGTTTGAGGGTGTTTGTCTGGCCAAGGCACAGGACAACTTCGCATCGTCAATGAATGGATGGAGGGAGACATGTAATGTGCAATCCTGAGTGCAAACGTCCTTCCCTCCAACACTACACTGAAGGGTGGGCCATTTTTGGATCTCCCAACATGACAATAATACACAACATACAGTCAATGCAACAAAGGAGTGGCTCAATAAGAAGCATATTAAAGTCGTGAAGTGGCCTAGACAGTCTCCAAATATTAACCCTATAGTAATTCTATGGAGAGAACTGAACCTCCCATTTGCCAAGCTACAGCCACAAACTATTCATGTTTTAGAGATAATGTGCAAAGAAAAATGGGAAAAAAATATTTTCTACTATATGCACAAACATTGTCATTAACTAAAACAAGCATCTAACCTCAGTGCTAGACAACTAGGGCTTTGCCACAAAGCACTTTATCCTCTTTAGCTAGAGGGGTCAAATACTTATTGGCCTAAATTAAATACAAATAAATTAAAATATATTATTTTAAGTTATTTTCTGGAATTTCTTTTTGATATTCTGTCTCTCCATGTTTGAATACATATTATCATAAATTTATAGACTGATCATGTATTTATTAGTGGGCAAACCGGCAAAATCAGCCAGGGATCAAATACATATTGGACTCACTGTACATGTTCTTATAGTACACGCAAACACATCAGTGTTGAAGGGATAGTGACAGTTGCTGGAAGGCATGTGTCCTCCTTCTATACAGCATGTCTCACGTAATGCTTGGGGAATCACTCAAACATTGCTAATGGTAGGTTTCAGAAACAAGGCCAGTCATTTTCATCAGCCCTGTGTCAGTTAACACAATGCAGCAACACATCCCACACACGCTGTAGTAGATTAAAGAAGATGGTTTGTCTATTCAAAAGAGAAGGAGAGCAGATGTCATGTTTAACATGGTAATGGACTTTGCTATGTGCAACTGCTCTAAATTCCATCTAGTCTACTATTCAGATGCTGTGCTGTTTGCAATGTAATGTTTAGGAGGAGTCTGCTCTTTGGGAGACTACACCTTCCTGCTAGGTCATGTGTAGTGTGCCCTCTCACCGCAAACTAGTGCAGTATGCTTCCCTACAGACTACTCCCCATCGTTGAAAAAATGTGAAAGTGAAACCCCTACTATGATTGTGACACAAAGAACACGGTGTATGCAATAAAATTTGTATTGTGCCTGACCTGCGCAAGGGGACAGCCCAACTGGTTCCCCAAGGGAACAGTGTGACGGGATGGTACCATGCTCAGACTACCATCCAGAGTCATGGAGGAGGATGGCGGAGAACTTTGGTTTAAGGCAGAAACCCTAGCCACGTACCCATGGCTGCCATTTCATTTCACTAACTGACACCTAATCATGGAGATAGTGTGGCACAACTGTAGGTGGTGTAAACAATCCACACCAACTGTTCACTTCAGTCGTACCGATGTGGCATCCATCTTAGTATGCTCCACGTTCCAGCTGGATTACTGTCTGTCTTCCCTGGCCTCAACTGGGTGGAACACTGACACCCTCTGCACCTCAATCATAAACATTTCTGCACACATCCTTCTACAGTACAGAGTGCACCCATTGCCGTGTGCAGCAAATGCTGCTTGTGTGAACCAGAACCAAGACCAGCAACCAAGTCACACACATTGTTCTCAAGTACCTAGCAGACTAATGACATCTGTAAGTTAATAAACAGTTAAAATAAAAGTATAATAAAGTATGAAAAAACGTTTCAAAGATGTGTGTAGACGAATGCCAAAAAAATACTTAAATGTCAAAAAAACATTGATACAATTTTGGGCATACACTGCAGGTATCTAAAGGTTCTTTTGTGCAAACATGCAGAAGATAATCCCAACATTACATTCAGGGTTCACATTCTCAGTGTGTACAGTATGCTCTCAGTGTCTTGAATTTCCTTTGGTTTTACACGGAAATAGGAAGAATGAAGACAATGGATTTTCAAAAAAGATAGAATAATATTATTAGACATTAAGGTCGTTCGTAGAAATGTACATACGTTCAGTATTTACGGTTTTGAACTGAGCTACTAAATAGCAATTTCATAATCATAAGCACATCAAAACTAGGTAAGTAAAAACATGATGAGCGATGTTCTGTTTTTACAATATTAAAAACTTTTTTTCTAAATATATATTTTCTAGATGTAAGATTATAAGGGGTGAAACAATGCCGCCATTGCTTCTATATCAAGCATGAATTTATGCATTAGGCCACTGAAGTCTGTGGCACAACACATGCGACACTTGAATAAAACAAATTCAGTACACACACACACACACACAGACACACACACAGACACACACACACACACACACACGCACACGCACACGCACACATGTGTGCGCATGTGTGCCCAGGCAGTGGCTGAAGCGTGAGCGTTTGAGTCAAGCTTACATATCTAGGCCATCCCTCGCTGAGGGCTGCTGCGTCCTGTGCACCTGACCACTTTGACTGAACCTCACATAAACCCTTCCGACGTCAACACTTGTGACTTATGCAAAGGGCTACACAGTCAGGCAGCCATGCAAGGGACACAGTCAGTCAGGCAGAGCCAGAATTTTATTTTTTTGTATGGTACCAGGTCACTACAGTAGCTGCAACCTCACACACACACACACCGCACACACACCTACACCCACACCCACACCCACACACACACACAATAATCCTTTGTATGCTTTCCAATGCAATGACACTCTAAGTTTCCCTTAAAAGCAAATATGAAGAAATTTCATATCTGAATATCACAGACATAGAGTAAGCTATGGTGTGGACCAATATGAAACAAAAACGAAAGAAAAAAAACAGAGACGACGACAGAATCACATAATCTGATTGCTGCATGATGTTTAACTGGGTGACAAAAATTACTTTCCATATTAATTCTGCCGATCCTGCCCTGCCAACCCAACCCCCCTGGGAGCGGAAGACAATTAATACCTGTCCAGAGTGTCACAACAGAGCCACCGTGGTCTTACCATTTGTGTTAAATGTGACAAATCACTCCACGCTCATGACTCACATTTTCCCTGTAATTGCCACACCAGCTCTCACTCTCCTTCTCTCTCTCTCTCTCTCTCTCTCTCTCTCTCTCTCTCTCTCTCATTCTTGTTCTCTCTCCCTCTCTCTCTCTCTCTACGACAGACCACCCAGCTCTCTCCTTCCCGTCAGTCCTAAGAGAGATGGATGCTGTAGGCAGGGGAGGGGTCATCTAACAGCAACAGCAGCAGCACAGCTCTAGGAAACCAACTGGCTGCTCCGCTGTGCTCTAATAATACAGTCCTCCCACATGGCTGCTGACAGCTTTGACCAGGCACGGGACAAACTCATCTGAAAGGCCCCCTACCCAATACATATACAATGTACTGAGGACCACATTTTGGTAGCCCCAAGACAACTGACCCTTTTGTTACCCCCCTGACTGTTTCCCTGGTCCTCTGGTACCATATAGACAGCCTGCTTTCTCATAAACAACTCATAAATTAATAACCAGTCAAACTGCCTGTCCGATGTGCTGAAGCATGTTTTCCCTCCATATTGAGCTGCCTCCAAATATAGATAGATGGATAGATGAATGTAGAAATAAAGTGGGTGTAATGCAAACCACAGCAAATCTCTTAACAGTGTAACAGCATACAAGACGCTAGATGGAATGAATTTGCAACAAAAAAAACTACTAGGCTGGGATCATGAGATCATGGGCTCTAGTGAAATTATAATATTGTGCAGAAGAACAAGACTTTACCTATAATTATTCCAGCTCTGTGTTCTGAGAAAATAATAAAAATAATTTTAAAAAGAAAAAATAAATAAATTGAGTAGTCTTGAAGGAAGTATATAGGTCCATACAATGAGCATTGGCAAGATCAATCAACTGAACACAACCTACATGCTTACATATCCACAGGAAATGCTTCTACGGACTGGACTGAACTACTCTGAATAATCAATACCTGAATGATCAGCAGGGACTTATAGCTTTGCTGACAGCACCCACAAAGATTCTATTCGTGTTTTCTAGTTGCTCAAATGTTTTTAGATAAAATATTACTCTCATTTATCCAGCGTTGACATTCTCTGATGAAAGATGATTTGATGATTTGGCTCAATCAATCCACTTTTTCCCCTTGATTATTTTCTGCCCATGCCCTTGGCCATGTATCCTATGATTTATTTTTTTTACGAAAAGCCTCCCTCATTCCATTTTAGTATTCAGTGTCTTGAGAAAACACGGCATAAATAAATATTGATTTAATCAGCACACACTATAACTAGTCTTTTTGGTTACCATGTGCGTTACTGGGAGTGTGCCTGTGTATAGTAGTGAACAGGGGAACAGCTCTGAAGAATAGAGTGGATGTGTATTAGGTCTGTAAGTGATTATGACAGATCTCTTATGGGAAAATCCTGTTGGCCTCCACAGAAAAATTGCACTGTTTGAACCTTTGGCTCGGGTGATGAAGATCCTTTGGCCTCCCTGTTTCGGTCAGTCATATTCACTCCTCCCAACAGTCCATTATCTCAGCACCTGGGCTCTATGAAAGGGAATCCCACATGCTCTGCTCAAAATATATATTGAAGAAGCATATTTACTTCACAATACACAACAAATTTTGTCTTGTCAATTCAACCCATGTGGAGTAAAATTTTACACTCATTGTTGTGGTCGTACAATCAACGTGTTAAATTAACACTGCTGCTGAATGTATTGTCTACCTATGAAGTGACTACACAGATGCAACTACTTTGGGCCACTCACTGTCTATATAGAGACAAAATGGTTTGCTTGTTTATTTGTTTGTTTCAAGTGCGTATTTTTGCCATGCCAAATGTATTGAGACAGCACTGTGCCTTTATTCAGAATTAAGCACCCTGCTCTTCCTACGCAAGGCTCCTGGAGAGATTTGGCCCACAAAAATGTTCTGTGTTTTAAAGTGTCCCACTGCAGTATTAGTGAACCAAGGATATAGAGTTGGATATAAAATTAGGTCTCTCACAAGGCCTCAGGGCCATAAATTTCATTTTCCTTACAGTTCTATTTCTCCAAAGTGCTGACACATTCCATATTAGGACATCTTGTGTTAGTAGACAAAAGTACAGAGGGTTTCAATGCGAGACATCTCCAAGGTCTTTGACAGAATGCCTTTGATACTACCGGAGCTCGACCCCACCGTCTTGGTATAAAATAATATAACCGAACACCACCTAAAAACTTTCATTTAAGTGAGTTAGAAGGGCTCTCATATATCATTCTGTTGAGAGACCAAACTCTTGTCACATAGTATGGGGGCTAGGCAATATCAAGGGTTCACTCTCATGCCTGCTGCATCCATCCTTCATGGAAACTATGGAGTGTTCAACCACTTTATTCTGCTAGATCATATATCTTTTGGAAAGTGCACCAAATTCATAATTTACAGAGTCACAAAGTGTTAGTGTTGACAGGGATAAGGGAACGAATGAGAGATGGGCTTGATGGATCTACTCCTTTTTCAACTGTTTTTCCCCTCCTGCAATGCCATCTCTGGCTGCTCTATATCAGTGTGTGGCGTTTTGGAGCTCTGATGTACAGTTAAATAAATAAAATGGAGAAATAAATAGCGCTCTGACAAAATGTATTTGAGTCGGTGCAAAACAGAACACAAACATGGCAAACCAAGCCAGTTGTGGCATCTGTTTACTGTTTATCCTTTTAGCTCTTTCTTTGTTGTTTGTTTTTCAGACATCTGCTCTGACATGCTCCCAAAGCAAATTTAAACTGTATGTAAATCTAAATACACCTGCACCGTTCACTTAAAAAAATAAATGAAGTCCTTGCATGTGCAACTACAGTACATACAGTACAGACAACAACTGGTAAAATGCACATGGTGATGTGTACATTGGATTGGAGGACCCCATTCTTGACTTACTATTCTCAGCTATGAATGAATGCATTTTCTTTGTTTTATGATCTGTGGAGATAATTTCCAGTTGGTACTGAAATGTGCATGTGCATGTGCATGTGTGTGTGCGAGAGAGAGAGAGAGAGAGAGAGAGAGAGAGAGAGAGAGAGAGAGAGAGAGAGAGAGAGAGAGAGAGAGAGAGAGAGAGCGAGAGCGAGACCGAGCATACCGGTACATGTATGAGAATATGTGTGTGTACAGTAGACGTATTGAGAAGAGTGGACCACTGTAACTCCGACTCCTTGCGAGGAAGCCATTACAGCAGCAAGTGGGGGGAAATCAGGCTGCTCTGCTGCTGGTGCAGTAACCCAGATTGAGGCGAAAGACGATAATGGAGGCAAGTAGGTTGGAATACAGCTCTGCTTAACGCTCCCTGCCCTTACACAGGAGACATATATAAGTACTAAATTACCCATGACTTCTGCACCACACGTACAGCACAGTACACCTGCCAGTGATGTGCTCTGTGCCAACCTCAAACTGAAAGCACTTACTTATCTTGTAGGAATCTATGGATTCTACAGAAATGACTGATGTGCGAATGAAATGAACTGACTACGGAAGATACTGTAACTGCCTAAAGAAGACAATGATTCAATTATTTCACATAATGTTAACAAAAGTCACAGAGAAGTGCGTTCCTGCAAACAAGTTTAGCATAACAACATGCCTCCTAGAGCCACACTGATTATTTTTCACACATGGCCAAAGCTTCAGCTACATTTACGGTACGGTACATGAACTTCTGAGACCAACACACAGACCTTCAAGCCACACTTTGCATGACACTAGGAGCCACTGATTTTGTAGCATGCTTTCTTGACTGGACTCCTCCTTGCAAGGTCCAGCTCGAAACACCTTGGGAGACTCATGGAAGACGCACAGTATGTGCATGGAACGGGAAAATAGAGGTGGCTCCTGCTGAAAGTATGTTCAACAGTCCACTACAGTAGATAAATAAATGACTAATTACAGGGTGAACAAATATTCTCTACCGCCACAGTGCCTGTAGGGTGAAATTTTGCCATGATATCACTTTTCACCTTTCCCATCACAGTCATACGACAAGATAATAAAGTAATATTTCATATGTTCTGCAACGCTTATATCTATCCACCACAGTTCCTATCAGAAACTGATGACGCTGTGTTAGATAGGGGAGGTGGGGAGGGGTTGGCTTGGGTCACGACTTTTCCAACGATTCTCCATGCTTTGCACAGTGATTTATGAGAAAGAGTCAGACCTATGTGTCCGTGCATTTATAAAATAAATGGGTCATTTTCCCTCCCTTTTTTTGTACAGCAGATTCATCTCTGTGTATTTTGCAGGGCTAAGCAGCAGTGTGACACCAGTGGCCGGCACTGCCCATACTCAGGGGATGACGAATGTTTGTCCACACTTTGTAGTGTCAGTGGCCCCTGCTGTCAGCTCAGTGGCCTGATAGCGCTCCAGCCTGGAAGTGAGCGGCAGAAAGACACTTTACTCATGACTGAAGGGCACCATAATGGTGCGAACCTGTAGTCGTGGCCGACAGGCCTTTATATATAATTCAGGACCACTGCTGTTTTAAATGCCACTAACCGCATGAACTCGCTGGGTGTTTGAGTACTTGACATGAGAGGGAACTTGGACCAAAGAGCAGGCTACTGCAGGCGACTGCTATAGCCCTGCAACCAAGACTCTGTAATATCAGTCTTTAAGTGCCATGGAGACATTTTTAAGTTTCCCTCTAACAAAACACCATTTGTCACTCATTTCATGATGAATGATGATGAATGTCTGCAACTAAGTGCAGATAATAACACTGACAGTAGGGCTGCACGATTATGGACAGAATGATTATCACGATTATTTGTACCAAAATAGAAATCTCGATTATTAATCACGATTATTGAACAACAATAAACAACTGAAATTTTTGCTGAATTTTATTTTAAATCACAAAATGAAATATAACCAAGCATTAATTATATAAGGGATGAAAAAATAAAAGCTGAATTGTGATAATTATGTAAAAGTCAATAGCATGAAACTTAGGCTGACCTCCAGATTTTTGACTAAAAATAGCAGCCTGTCAGCGTATTCTGGCTTCAAGGACGCCCAAAGGTCGGTCACTATTATCACGATTAAATCCCGATTGAAATCACTATTTCGATGTCACGATTAAATCTAGCCTGATAAACCAGACTAAATGTCAGATTCGATTTGTAATTTAGTCTGGCCCCAATGAATGATACATCTGAAGATTCTTAATGAGAACAACCCGTTGTATTTCAAACCGTGTCTATGCCTATAGGCTAACGCTCTGACCAATCAGGGCAACTGACAATTACTACCATCAAGGAACGTGGATCCACGTTTTATAGCATGTCGGTAAAACGGTGAATGTTTCAACACATGTTTCAATGAAAACCTCAAGTCTAATTCTTCAATAAGACCTGTTCAATATTTCTTGTTGTTGTGCTTTCCCCAGCGGTGCGAGCTTCGTCGTCACTTCCTTAAAACCCTACCCGCTTTGATTCAAAGCAAACCTCTGCATTTTGAATGGTTTGCCAGATTCAGGGTATTCTGGCAGCATTTGGCCATTGATTAGAGGCTAAACCACTCGCAGGCAAAAAAAATTGCCACCAGCGGGTGGCGCTAGTTTACTAGGCTAGATTAAATCACAATGTTTTAATTAATTTCGATTATTTGTGCAGCCCTAGAGAGCGTGCATAATTTATTTCTGGTTGCGGGGAAGTGACTACCTTGTATGCATAGTGGATTACTTCGAATTCCATGAAATCTCAGTGCTTACCCTCTACATCAGTGTTTCCCAACCAGGGGTACGTGTACCACTAGGGGTACGCGAGCACACCTCAGGGGGTACGCGGAAAAATGTGATAATGACAATTGAATAGAGTAGTCTACTGGGATAAAGGAATATATATAGAGAGCATGGGATAGGGGGTACTCAAGGTACAACAAAAAAGCTAAGGGGGTACGCGAGTCAAAAAAGGTTGGGAAACACTGCTCTACATCATTACCATCTATCTTATTGTTACACATCAATATATCTTTGTGAATCTCTTTCTTTAAACATCAGGTATCAATAAGTGTGTTATACAAGTGTGTTTCTGTCTGTCTATTTATTGTGTTATTCATCTTTTTATTTATATCTTTTTAATTCATTATTGACTTCTTTTTTATATACGAATGTGCCATTGTGTCTTCTTTGAATTGGACTCTTGGAATGGAGTCTGGAATAAAATTGATGATGATGATGATGATGATGATGATGATGATTACAACTGAGCATATTTGAATGCACACAGACACAGACAAATGCAAACACAGAACAGTCATTCAAGAACAATCAATTCTTCAAACTTAAAAGCTGTTCTTTAAGATTTATGTACTATCTTTCACAATAAACTTCACCTGCATTTTAAATGAATGTTGTCTTCATGCCAGCTTTTAAATTAATACTCTGCGTTGCTATAGGGGTGTATACACCCTTTTTTAAAAATCAATTAGTGGTACTTCAGTTGGAAAATGAAAGTGCAGACGTTTTCCTAGGGGTTGTGAGTTTTCATGATGTGTGTCGGAACCTTTATCCAAAATTTATTCATTATGAAGATACAGTCCATTTGAAAGACGTAAAAGTTTTTCGCAATGAAGGGAGGCTTCCCAGCGACACATTTATCTTCTCAGTACACATTAGCCGTAACCTTGAAGAGCAGACGTAGAGGAACCCAAGCCATGTAATGGCCACCTCTTGTCTAGCGGAGCTGAGATTATTTTTCCATCAGACCCATTTGCTATCATATTTTGGAGCAAAATGATCATTCATTTTCATAGCAGTTTAGAGAGGCCCGTAGCCTAAAAAATATTGTAACTTTGTGAAGGTTGGTTTGAGCAAAGGACCTGCAGGCCCTGGACCAAGGCCTTAAAAAAAATTACGAAATAATTGTGAAAATAGTGTGTCATTGTCTTGGCCACTGTGATCACATGGTTCATCACATCCCAACCTCTTAATCCATTGTGCTTGTGAGCAAGCAAGCACGATCAAATGTCAGCATTGGTGGGGCAAAGTGTGGGGGGTTATTTTAATGTTTGAGCTATTTGTGAATGTCATGATAGGAAAATGCATTTGGTTCTTTTGAATGAGTCAGGGTTTTTATGGTGGGGGTGTGTGTGTGTGTGTGTGTGTGGTGGGGTGGGGGTTCTCCCCCCTCCTGGGATCTGAACAGGTCTGAGCAACGGATGACATTTGAAATAAACTGTGAGGCTAACAAGTTATAAGTAGGAGGTGAAGCATAGTTTCATAGTATATAGCTGTAAAATATGTGATCACTAATTGATAAGACAATAAAATCTTAATGAGGAAAACTCATTTAAGACAGATTTAGCTGTTTAATAGGCCCACGTCCTTCATACATCTCAATGCTGTATAATATGATGTAGGCCTACAGTTCAGTTCAACTGCCCGGCCAACCTTACCTTCACAATCTACATTAGCAGTTGGCACTTGGTAGAAAGTGATAATCAAGGCTTCAGCTGTCAACTTGCGTATTAACTGAAACTGGATTTCGGAAACTTTGAGACCCACTTGTTTTATTTGTCAGTAATCAGGGTGAGGTAAAAAGCATCACATTTTGGCAGATATTGTTCTTGTTTAAGCTCTGCTCTGTGTTGAGTGTGGGAGGAATGTACAGTACTGCTTGCAGACCCAATGAGGTATCCAGCAGATGTCATACAGAGGAGTATACGGATGCTGCCCATAATTATTGTAGGCTGCAATAAATTAATTATTAATTTACACATTTTTTGAAAAGGCATGCATTAAAAAGAAGGCCGGTTTCAATTAAACAGAGCAGAAACAGTTGCTAAAAAAAATTGGCCGGAAGAAACCAGTTGGCACTTACCCAAAGTAATGGCAGCATTGAGTACCACTGACAGTGCTCAGACACTTTGTCACCGACTGCGGTAGTGGCAAACACAATGGCACTTAAAATGAACCATATATTGCCAACCAAACATGACATTGAAGGGGAAGGGAAACTGGGGAGGCATCTCATTAAAGGTAGGTGCTATATGCTGAATGCATGTGAGGGTGAGAAAAGGCTTGGAGGGATATCAATCTCCTTGGAGGTTTCCTGATCTGATAATAAACCCACACTGTACTAAAACCTAATTATAGATAAGGGCTCCAGCAAATATCACAGACGTCTTATAATACCACCTTAAGATGGCAATTATGTCCACTAACTTATGCAGGCCGGCAAGAATATTGCCAAGGTGTTCTGTCATACTCAGTTTTTCTTTCTTTCATATTTTTCATTTGTTACAGTAAGTAGGCTATCTAAGCTGGTGTGGAGATTCCCCATGTACTGAAAGCTATGGTAATTCAAATTAGCTGATACAAAAGCATGTATGGTAAATTATTAAAGATGTGTTATATTTTCACTAATTTGGTGCGGTTTTATACTAATAAGTACTTTAAAGTCCTGATTGAGGCTGTTGTAGGTCAGTGAAAGGGGAGGTGGGATGGGAATACTGCCGCCATACAGTCAATGTAACTACAGGTTCTCAGCCATGCTCGTCACAGGCCACCATTATTCATTCAAAAGCCAGATTCGGACGGGACTTTAATTAATTCAGAATAATTACAGAGAATGTTTAGTCCTGTGCGAATGTGCCATGTCCGTGATTTGTGAAGTAATAATTCTGCCGCGAATTACGTATTTCGGCAAAACACAGACGTCCTGGGGTAATTTCACATACAGTATGCGCGAGGTTTGCACCCCCTTATAATGTCTGTGAATTGAGTAAATAACAGGCGTTGACTTATCCTGTCCGAATGCGCCCCGAAAAATCACAGAGGTCCGTGGGTAATTGCAAATTACCAGGAGTCCATAGGTAATATTTATCCGTGGATATTGGGCTAAAGCCAAATTAAAGGACTTTCATGATGTTCTAGATTCTACCTACCCGAGTCTTCTTGTTGAAATACAATGTGTGGTATTGGCCATTGCCATTTTGGTAACAGCTACTTTATAAAAGGGACCGTGTCTTACTGGGTTAATGAGGTGCTACTTTAGTTACTCACAGATTTGAACATTTACTGTAAATATTACAAAATCAATGTCGACGAGTGAATCCATGCGAGTGGC
Organism: Engraulis encrasicolus; assembly: GCF_034702125.1. Taxonomy (NCBI): domain Eukaryota; kingdom Metazoa; phylum Chordata; class Actinopteri; order Clupeiformes; family Engraulidae; genus Engraulis; species Engraulis encrasicolus. The sequence goes on from NC_085878.1 coordinate 22,425,903, forward strand.
CATTGTTGTCTGAAACATCTATTGTGTTTCACTTACTTTTCTCTTTTTCACTCAATCTAAACTTTGCTACGTCACATCTCTGACAATCCCGCAATCCTGATTGGTTCTACTGCAAGGCGGTTCAGGAGTAGGGCAAATCTCCAGAACCGCCAGACCTTCATGTACAGTAAGCTCATGAAGCTGAGCAGAAATACTCACACTTCATATCAATATTACATTATGAGACAGAACAAGGAGTATAGGGTGGGGGTGGGGGGTTATGTCTTGGGTCCTGACGTAACTGTACAGTGTTTGAGCCACATTCAACACCAGTGTTAAGTTTTCAAATTAAAACATTTCTTGAAGAACGCACAATGTTGGCAGCTAACTATAGTACATACAAGCATAACCATATACAGTAGGACATGGTGAAATCTCTAAGGACGCACATGAAACATGAAAAGCTATTCAATGAGATAAAACAGACTCCTCAAAGAGCATGGGAATCTCCAGTGGAATCCACTTGGATGTTCCCATTCAACCAAGTCCCCTTCTGGTCATTTGACTCATGAATTATGACATAACCCAATTACTGTATAAGTGCAGGAAATGTTTTAAAAGCCTGGAAGGTTTTCTCATGCCTAGAAGGACTGCACAGTGTGTGCTGATGTCTTCACAACAAACACAAAGAATGAACAGTACTGTAGGGCACACACGTTTGTAGTATGTACTGTGCTATTGCATGTGTTAAATAGATAAATTGTGAAATATTTCTCATGGCACAAAATTAAGTAAGCGCTGAAGTGAAAATCAAACTTCAGACAAAATAGCCAAAGGCCCTGAGGCATATCAGAATATGCTATCTTGAAGACCCAATACATGACCTTGCGTTCCTGAGATCTATTAATGCTTCATCCATTATCAGACAGAACAAGGACTGTATCTATTGACGAGTCAGGGGAGAAAAGGGTCAGCATTCCTGAAAGTTTATCAATGTGTTTGTCTATGATTTTATCCACACATACTGAGAGAGGGGGGAAAAACTGGCAGGACTTCAAACCGTGTGAACAGAGCAGAGCTCAGCACCCTCAGACATTGATTTTAATGCGTGAGCAATGAAAAACAGAGCCGAGTGACACGACAGTAAGTCAGTCAATGACCCCCATGGGACAGTAGCTTCCAACTGTCACTGCCAATCCCCTTATTATACACAAGTGACTTAAGTTAAAGGTTGTAAACTTATATGTTGCGTCATAAATGGTCTCACAGCACCACAGCAGGGATCCACAATTTAACGCCTAAAAATCAATCAAACACATTTGAATACAGTAAAATATCACATATTTTCCAACTTGCATGAAAGTCCCTCCAAATGGATTGGCTACACACCCATGACTTTGGCCAGTTGAGCATCTTGGGGCAATTGTAAGATTGAAATTCGATGTTATGTTTTTTCGATCTCGTACGGTAAGCCTTTCACATGATCTTGGAGCCATATTATTTGCTTTAGTCTCAAATGGTGCAGAGAAAGAGAGTGAGAGCGTGTGGAAGAACAGAGAGAGGTGGGAATAGAAGAGCACAGGAGGAACAAGCTAACCCACTTCCATCAATAGAATATGATAACCTATACATCCACAGCCCTGATTATGGTACTTCTCATTGGGCTGATGTATTAGTCCTTATACTGCTGATGTATTAGTTTGTACTGGTGCTGATCCCTTTGTGCGATGATAATCCACACAAGGTTGGTTCCCTGTGTGAGCACATCAAAAAAATAAAATAAAATAAAAAAAACTCATTTTTGGTATTTAGGAGATTTATTTCAGTCTTGGCTGAGACGGCGCAGCTTCTTTAAAGGTTATAGGACAATTATTTTAATTTGTGTCTAGGCAGAGAGTTGAAAGAAGACAAGGACAGGTGGAGGCCAGACATCACATGGTAACTTAGAAAACAAACCACTGTGACTTTGTTTCTCATAACAAATTTCAGACCTTGAAATACTTTTGAAATATCCACAAACTTTGTGAGAGCTCAAACAAAGTTGCACTACTACGGGGGACAAAAGCTAGAATGCCACAAGAACGGCATTAGCATCAGGTGAAAGGAAAGCAGCACAAAAAGACCACACTGTACTAAGAGGGAAAGCAGGACATGCAGGAAATATCCCATTTAAATTTTCGCCCATACAGAATCAGGGGTCTGTCTACTCATGAAAAATAGTCAGAGGCCATTATTGCAGCCATACAAAACACTGCAATTGTTTTGCAGTCAGCATGATGGCTATCTGCTGGCATTAGTATCATCCATCAGATAGTGAAGTGTGATCCATCAGTCCAGACGATAAATCCACTGCTCAAGCACCATGCTCCACTGCTCTTGACTAACGTTCAGTTTTGTCCATGGTCAGACTGCAGAAAAACCACAGCCTAAAACATGGCATGTCCAGCCAGGTGTTTTTTTCACAATTCCCTAATGTGTGGTACCCACCATTTAGAGACTGCTAATGAGCCATGATGCAAAACACAACTAAATGTGGTAACAGCACACAATTACATTTCAGTAATTCACATAGGAGTGTAAATGATAATCGAAAACGTATCGATGCATCAATCCTACGGCCGACGATTTAATCGGAATCGTATCATATCGTGGGGAATTCTTAAGTATAAAAAAATCGAATCACTTGCTGATCGTAAGACAAGTACACAGGTCTACTGGTTACTCAGATAAGTTACTCGTGTTGGAAGGAAACTGTGTTTCTTTTTTTACTTTTACTTTTTACACCTCTGCCCATTATTACTGCCCAAGGCACTGGGGTGCAGACAGTAGCTGCAACTTGGGCTGAAGTATACATAACCGAATTTTCTAACGTTTCAAGGTCCCACTTATATGCGATACAGTAAATGCTATGAAGCCAATTGCCAAACATCCACACTATTAACCTGACTCTCGCTAGATTAAGTCGTTACGCCTTGTTGCAAGATCATCTGGAGCTATGCCATATGCTTAGTCTGCAAAGGTGAGGTTTTATAAAAAAATAAAAAAAATCCTTGCACATGATTTGGGAAAGACTTGCTCACAGATTTGAAAATACAGTTGAAATTACAGAATCACCAACCACCAATGTGAGTGACCAACAGTGAATCCATACGAACAGCCATTGTTGCCTGAAATAACTGTCACGTTTCATTTATTTTTCCTCTATGAAAATCCCACGATCCTGACTGCTTCTATTGCATTTTGGTTTGGGATCAGGGCGAATCTGAAGGTGCTCCAGAGCCTCGTGTGAGCTCATGAAGCTGAGCTGAGCTGTAAGGCTACCACATATTGTGCTTAAAGTACAGTGTGGCAATGCTTTAAATATAGCACAATTGGTCCATAATACCTTGTCTTGTTGTGAAGAAGCATTCATTTACAATGATGCACTAATCATACTGACTGTGATGAACTATAACATGATAAGATCTTAAATCTGGTCTCATGGTCAAACTAAATGCCTACATTCATTTCGAAGGAATAGCCATCCACAGTTTCCAGAGATCTTGGTGCTATATAAGGACAGCACTGAGCTCAGGCTATGTGTTGGTTGCAAAAAAACATGTCAATCAAAGATGTGCTTTGAACAAAAAGGCTCTGGACATTCAATGATGTCCAGACAAAGATGATAGGGCAATATATGTTAACTGTTTTGAAAAATATTGATTCAACATTGATTATCAACCAGATCAGCCTTCTATCATGCAATATTCTCTTGTCTTTTTCCAATTACACTTTAGTCAGGGGATTCATGCAATGTGACACTTTCATATTTGTAAGGGTTTATTTTGAGTGAACAAGCAGCAAGACCAGCCCACACATTTCAAACTAACAAAAGGTCACGCCAGGAGCAAATACACAGGTTCGCAGAGGGATCACACACATACAGTAGATACGTCAAAGTAAAAGAGTGGGTGTTTGTGACAGACGTGCTGTCACAGAGGATCATGCAGGGACATTGGGAGAACACTGTGTGATCTCTCGAAAGTTGAACATTTTTCAACTTTTTGACTGAGCTACTGAATAGCATTCAATGCAGTGCAACACAACAGAGCCCCATTTCATTGCCACAGAAAATGACGCCACTTCACTTGCTGCGGCACTGAAATGGGGCTCCTTTGTGTTGCACTGCATTGAATGCTATTCAGTAGCTCAGTCAAAAAGTTAAAATCTAATGCAGCATTCAATGCAGTGCAACACAACAGAGCCCAATTTCAGTGACGCCACTCAATGTAAAGTAAATGGGAAAACAATGGACATAAGCTGGCGGACGCATGTGTTTCACCCAGACATTTCTCTGGAGTGCTAGCCGACACAGCAGCTGACACAGATTCCAGATCCCCTTTTCCATCACCACAGCAGGGTGCCAGGTATGATGCAAGTGCCATTGGTACTTTGACACTGACCTAATTTCTTTTTTCTCATCAAGTACTCATGTTGCTGAAATTACACAGTGAATGATGTGCTCACCTGGGTAGTTATATGCATACTTGTTTGGTTAAAGGATAAAACAGTTTTTCTTTTTGACAGTGGGCCCTTAATTTCACATTATAACATCATGTTCTACTCACCCCTGTAACGTCTGTGTCATTTGGAGCTCTGCCGAAAATGTCCGGTTTGGTTATATCTATTACATGAAACGACTTCCTATGGGCCATTTTTTGAAGGCACAACATATGTTGTTTTTAATTTATTCCTTTCGGTACGTTACCACTCATAACGCGTAGGTGGATCGCTTGTTTGACAGACAATCGTGTTTGACAGAGTGACAGACAAACAATGAACCTGTGGCAGAAAATGTACTTTTACATACAATTATATGTATTACACAATTAATTAACTGTATAATTTCTACTGAACTTTACCTTTAACTGTATTTCAATTGGATTATAATTGGAATGGTAACTCATCAACTTAGAACAACCGTTTCAACAAAGGTGATAACACATACAGTACTGAAAGTATGCTTGGCTGTGCCAAAATGCTGTAATGAGTACACAAATGACATAATATCCATTTGATTTACATAATCCTATCCTAACTACTATCAAGCCTTACACATCTAAAATCTCCATTATCATTTTGCACCCAATGCAAAGGTCCTCAGTACATGCCTGGCACCTAACCTGTGCCAGTAAAAAATTGGTGAGGGCATGTGTAAAATCTGTGACAGGAAAATGACTAGACATAACATGGCCCATTTCTCTCTGCACAATCATAAGTGGTGACAGAATTTCCGACAAGCTAACACCTGCTTATTTGAATGAGCAAGAGCAAGGAAAAGTTTCATCCCTCTTGTATATTGGCCTTCAATTTTGTGATGTTTTATAGTATTTTCAAATGTACCTGTATTTATTGAGGTAAAAACAGTGCATTACAGTATGCCTGGCAAACACCCCCAACATGTATTAAAGTCGATCAAACGAATGGGGTGTGTACACTTCCCGCATGAGGTACCACTAAATATTCGGTGGCGGAGTGCCGGTGTCGGCACTTTTGGAAACGTCAATGGCAGGATGAACCAGCAGCAGCCCAGAGGCAATTTGGGTCTCATTGTGTGTCAGGAGAAAGTCACTGCGTATCAGCATGCCCTCCACACGCGCTGTTTCAGACCCATGTTCTCTCTCTTAGCACCAAAAGAGCTTTACTAGTCTGCCATTTTCAATATCATGCCCCGAGGCAGTCCTGATGGTGTGAAATGTGCTGTGAAACTGACGGTAGGACCCCGCCGGTCTTTTCACTCGATAGTGCCTTCCTTCCCCCTCCCTTCAGATGTCTAAACTGAAACGCTATTCATAGGGAATAAATTATGAAATGCTGTCGAGATGTTTTTGGCTGACACTCCCTTTTCTGATCTATTGCCTCTCCATTACTGCAATTACAGGTAGAGAATCTTCGTCTCATCTTAAATGAGTTTATAAAATGGCAACAACTGGGAGCAAAATTAGTTTCCATCTCCCACCCACCCGGAACAAAGCAAACGTCCTTCAACAAACACTTTTGAACAATTTCCTGTGCCCTGGTGCTTTACAGAACGGCAGGGTATACAAGACTGTGATGACTTACAAAAGTAGATCATCTGGACAACAGGTGGCACAGCATAACACAACACAACACAGCACGCCTGGCATCCTGGCTGTGCACTCAAACACATCCAGAATGCAACAAAGCTGTGTGTAACCAAACAGGAGGCTGGTAAACACAGGATTAAGAGAATAATGTTTTGTATGTCTTGGCCATTTGGTGCCACAGTCTTCTATGTTGCTGTGGGCCACAACCGTCTAGCTACCATAATAGAGACAATGAAACACACAACCACAAACACACACACACACACACACACACACACACACACACACACGGAATGGACTTGAGAACAGTATAGCTTCAACAGATTCAGTAGGAGGAGGCATTACGGATCAAATCATTGCCATGTTCAAGCAGAGCATTTAAAAAGCAGAACATACCATAGGGATCGACAAGCAGCATTTGAGTTTTTACACAATGCACAGCGATACAGCGTTGATACTTTTTGTTTGATACTTAAGTAAGTGGCTTGGGCCTCACAGTCAGAGAGCATAACACATGGTTGACGGCGAGAAACACAGGAAGTCCATTTCCTATTTTCCCAAGGTGAAAGCCCAATTGTTTTGTGTATGGCGGCGAACGGGTCGGACATAATGTTGGCACACAACAGAGAAAAGTGTAGAGGAGTAAAAAGGCATTGTTTCTGTTCACACAGTGGTGAGATTACTCATCTTTTCCTCAATGAATATGTTAGGAGAAGATGCCATTTCAATCAGTTCTCCACACTTAGTCTTATGACTTGGAAATTGCGCTCCTTTTTTCTGTCACACTGGGGTTATTTAGCATGCTGACGGAAAGACAAAGACCCTCTGGTAAGTCAGTAGACTAGTGATGAGTGCATGACTAGAAAGTAAAAGAAAGCAAACTAGGTTTTTTCAAGGACTTGTGGTAGCTTGACCCAGCATTTGCATATAAGGAAGACTGCCTATGGCTATAAGATCCACAGCAATACATATGTAGCATGCAAATACCCCTCTCAGGAAAAGTTCATGCATGTTTAAAAAAAACCTCTAAATTCATAGACAATATGTTAAGTATATGCTTTCTAAGCAACTGAAAAATGGAAGAAAAGGCATACTACATGAAACAACATTTACACAACTATTATACAATAGTTTTAGTGCCACTACACTTAACTAAACTTGCTTCTACAACATAATGGTAGGCAAATGCATACTACAGTAGTTATATTCTAAAGTTGTCTATCTTACACCTTTTCACCCATGCTGCTCCAACAAAATGCCCCTACTGAGATTGCATAAGTGACCAGTAAAACCTGGTCTGATTTAGACAGTTCAATTATTCACATTTTAGGTGGTTCACACAGTAATATGCAGTTCCCATGAGAGGTCTCACAACAGGTGTACAGCATTCCGACAACTTAACGGGGGCGTGGGTGAGTGCACAAATAGGAAAAAGATTAAACCTAAAGAGACAGCAATGCGAAGCACTATCATTATGCTGTGGCACTGCCAAAGTAAGTGTCAGCTGAAGCTGCATTATGTGGCGCTAATATGCTTTTAATGGCAAATTTTGAAAGCTGTGGACAAAAGCCCAAAAATGTCCCATCAAAGGTACCTTTGATCAGCTACACTATGTGCGAATTCCTAAAGGACGTGATCTGAGGGAGTTGTACGTAGTTGCATAACTGGCTCATTTTCTCTTTCGTCTCTTTTGTATAAATGTTCTGTCCTTTTGTCTACTAACAAGCACTAAACTATGACAGAAAACCTGCAATATATGTGTGCACAGTACAGTAACTAGAAACTGAACTGAAAATGGATACAAATAGGTTTCTCTAAATATGCCCTATACTGTCGGGTTTGGAGCGTGATGTTGTGGGGGGTATTCTTTGCAAGTCTAGGGTATGTTTGGAAGCAGTATGCTAATATGAGTGTTGCTTTTCAACTTTCCTCCCGATAAGAAAAAAATGAATGGAATGCAGATGTTGGAATCTGTCAACTTTATTTAACTACTCAGGCCCTGAGCCAAAATGAATGATTGTTGGAATGACTTACCGTAGGATTAGAGTGCAGGTTTGACCCTATAACTCTTGGGTGTCATCAGCAGCAGTTTGCCCAGGCAATATCACTGCTCAATCATTATAATGTTGCATTTATGGAGATAGACACAAGTGGAGCTTGACAGCTACTTTAAACCTACACTGTTGTTGTGCTGTATTGCCATCTGAAACGTGAAAAGATTAAGAAATAGGCTGGTCTAGAATGAAGGAAAGGGGAAAACATCAGATTACTTTGATGTCAAATGGATGCAGGTCTCTTAACCTTTGCAGGTTACTCTAATTCCTAGAAGGCTTGATCAAATTATTGATCAACCTTAGCCATCTTCTTGTTAATTCTCAGCGAATGCTGTGAGATGTAAACATGCTATTTCTTCTTCTTCTTCTTCTTCATGTGGCACTTTTTCTGGACATTAGCTACATAGGTTAGCATTTACTTAATGCTATGGCATGGATAAAAAGTATTTCCTGTGACATGCATGGGACATGCATAGCTTGGACACATTTCATTGAAATATGAATTGCATTTTGAATTGCACTTATGTATGAAATGCGCTATAAAAATTACATTGGCTTGCCTTGCCTTTCATAAACACCAATTAAAAAGGCGTACATTAACAAGATTTTGCTGCCTTTTTTGTGGGGCTGCAATATTGTCGATACAACATATGCACAATATAGCTGGCTATTTTTTTTATTTTTAAAAAAGGTTTCAGAGTTATTTGTAGGCTTGCAAACCAAAGTGTTCTCCTTACTACAGAGCTGTCCTTTTTCAGCTCCTCCTCAAAGTATTTTCAGCTTTATGCATCATGCAAAGTGTGACTGCAAACAAGTACAATCAGCCCGCGTTAAGTGAGAGAAAAAAGCGCTGCTGTGGGAATATCTATTCTCAATGGAGTTAAATGTGACACGCACCATACTTAAACACATTGTCATAATTATGGCATTATAATCACAAGACTTCATCTTCTTCATCTACAGTTACAGTGCGGCCAGCCTTTAGAAAATCTCATGATGAATGGCATTTTTAAAAAGTTATTTTTAAAGAGTGTCTATTGTGTAAGATTTCATTCCCTTAAAAAAAATACAGAGAAGCGATAATGCAACACATAACTGTTGTGAATATACCATGTCATAGCCCAAGACAGCGTCTGGACGGCCCTGGCGTTGCTCAAGCTGTAAGGCACTGCACTGCTACATCGGCGACCCAGGTTTGATTCCCGCCTGGGTCCATTGCTAATCCGTCCCTGTCTCTCTCTCCTGTCTCTTGCTTCCTGTCTATCTCACTGTCCTATCACAAAAAAGGCCCAAAAAGCCCCAAAAGGAGGTGGAGAATGGAGCCATGTAAAGTTAGGTGTCTTGCTCAAGGGCACTTCAGCCACGGATGGAATGGGATGTGAACTGGCAACCTTCCGATTTCAAGACCATATTCCTAGCCATTAGGGCATGGCTGCCTAACAATCAAACAAAAAAACTTCTACATCTACGTATTTGTAAAGATGAAAGATTTTTTGCACCTCACTATGACTGCCGTTTTTTAAATACCGAAAAACTTGTATAAAATAGAGGGCATTGAATAGTTTGCATTCAAACAAGGCAGACTTAAATCGAACACAGGGTCATAACAAACCTTACTGAGATCGGTCAGACAGGATGCCCACGGGTTCAAGTAGGGTCACTCCTGATTTGTTAGGCCTCCAATCGAAGCTCTAATTGCCGAAACTTGAAAATTGAGTGAATGGCCTCTCTTGCAAGAAGTGACAAGGAAGTATACAATACACACATACACAAGCACACGCTCACGCACCCACACGTACACACAGTGTCTCAGTTGTGTCTGAACAACAGAGAGAATAGCGACTGAAGTTGTTCAGCCGGCCTTCCCTCGGGCACACTGAGGCAGCCTAAATTGACTTGAAGCAGCTTGTCCTGAGAATCCTTTGCTTAAATAATAACTGAAGGAGGGGGGACATCATAAATTCATGAGGGCTGCTACTCAGACGATCCCCTAAGAGAGGTGTAATTAAACCACTGGCACCTTTGCTTTCAGTAAGCTGTGCAGAGAGAAAAGTAGACAGTGGTGAAAAATGTGTTTGTCAATGCACACTTTTCAAGCCTAGACTCTCTCTCTCTCCAAAAAGCTGCTACTTCAACACATGCCTGCAGTGCCAACGCGTGAATGTCTCTACAGTGTATTTCATAGCTAACTCTTCCTCTTTACATGAGTCTTGGACCACCATTTTGCACAATGCATATCACAGATCGCATGCATTATGTGTGTAGTTAAATTAGCTACACATTGAATTATCTTTTTCAATTGACTACAAGAGAGCAGTGACTCTATGATTCTCTGTGACTCCCTGATTTTATGGAACTAGGACTCTGGGAGTGAAGTGACAGACTGCTCTGCCAAGTACGTAAGTGCAACAGTGCAGTTTGCACGCCCTTTTACCATGCCTCAATGAGAGTGTCACACTCAACAACATGACTCTGGAATGAGTTCAGGCTCATGAAAAAGGCATGACCTACAATGGTCATCTCTAGAGCAGAGTGGCGATACAGACTTCCCCAAAGTTAATGTTCCCCTGCAGCAATTTTGTTTTGCCATGTCGGGTACGTAGGTGGGGTGGGGTGGAGTGGCGTGCGTCGAAATTGCCTCTTCACAAGAATGGTGGAGGGCAGAAATCTTGATGGACCATTTTTGACTGTTGACAGTGGGAGTGGGAGAGAGAAGGCGGTTTTCTCTGCATAACTTGTTAACGGCTATGCCCAAAATAATTAAATAATGGGGCGAAAAAATGGTTTTTGAATTGCTGTGACTTGGCATGACCTGCTTGAAATTCGTCATTTAGGACCACTACGACAGGCTCTGGATGCGTGCCAGTTTGGTTTTATTATTTATTTTTTACAAGATTCAGCCACAAGTTGAGTGCGGTAATTGACACATACATGCCAAGTTCAGCATGTGCTCATCTTTAAGTGCTTTTCACAGTGGTGAGGGTACTGGCCCTCTAGATGACGAGGAAAAACATCAAAAAGGAAACAAAGGCCTAGGGTCTGTCTGTACTATTACAGTACATCTGTGATATCTCTTGTTTATAATTATCTACGCACTTCATTGTGCCATGTGAATAATTCCCACACATTTTATTTTGCTTTGCTTTTCACAGTGCAGTTCCAAAACCACTACACTCATCCCACACACTAGTGTTATTCTATCCAGGTTTGTTCAAAAAAATATACAGTTGCAAGTATATGTTTTGTATTTTGTGAAATTCAAGAAAATGCTACGCAAAACTATTGTGATTTTCCATTGTCTAGGAACTCTACATACTGTGTAGTTTACAGTACACCATCTCTCCACCACACAATAGCCCTATACCACCCATCTGCCTGTCAATGACAAACAGTGTCAGAGCCTTGCACCTTATTTGCCAACTCCCTCCTTCCGTTTGCAGAGCACACTAAGGTAATTAAAAAAGTGACACTTCAGTTCACATGGTGGACCGACCCTGCTCCAGTGGACACGGAGAGTCTTCTGAGTGTGCTGGTGCCAGTAGCTCGAGCCAGACATGCAGCTGTTGGTGCAGGCGATGAGTGCAAATATGGACAAAGGCTTCAGCCTGTCATGTCACAACCAGCTGATAACTGGTGTGTCTAATGCTTTGACTTTCATATTTTGTCAGAGGAAAAAAGGAGCCATGTTGGTTAGGTTTATTCTCGTTTCAGCATCAGGCCATCATTATTGTGGAAGCGTTCTGAGCCTGACTTTGTGCACATATTTTTTGCTACTTCAGCATTTTGTTGACTATCAACTAAATGTATCTACACTATCAGTGTATCAGCTAAAGCACTTATTTTACAACAGGGAAAGAAATGAAAGCTACTCTATTACTTCAAATGTGCCAACAACAAGAGAGGGTCACAAACACAAAGAGATGCCATGAGCGTTTGGAAACCAGTCTAGGTCGCAGCTGACTAACCACTAGCCAGACTTTCAAAAATTGAGTTACACACGCAGGGGCTGTGTTGGCAAAAGGCCAAAAAGCAAGTCAATAGGCCTACACTCTGTTTTAGAGTTTGGTGGTAGGAATAAGAGTATGGTTGCAGTGTTCTTTCTACTTTTACAGGTGGTTTGGGGTGTGTGAATTATCAGCTCTCCTCTAATCCCTCGCCTGAGCAAGACATCCACATAACTCTCGATAATCTACCTAGATGCATACCCCAAAGTCAAATCACTTAATCACCACAGAGCAATGCACTGCTTAGACAATTATTGGATGACATCAATATTGTCAAATTATTTAACATACTTTTATTGAACCATGACTGGAAATAATAATGTTCTATAAATAGTGTCAGAGGAAATAACTAAGTAGGAAAATTGCTCTACAAAAATAAAATAAAAAGCACTTTTGTCAGAAAACGTCATTGCACATGTCTTGTGATGTCCACATGTGAATATATGTCACTTTATGGAGGTGGTGAAGGCTAGTTACATTAACTGTCTTTTTTTGTAATAATTTGCATGCACATGACTACAAGGCACTGTGTCGATCAGTCCTCCGGAAACTTTCTGTTGACTTTCTTCTCATTCGGTCAACATCACTGCAATTTTATTGCCTGAGGTCAATTCTGTGGTAATTCTCAGTGTAGTTTTAATTCATTTTAAAAAATCATTTTCTATTTTTAATGAAAAATAAAATTTCTAAAGAAAGAAAAAGAACCATGTCGTTACAAGCTCAGGTGGAGAATTCTACAATTTATTAGCAAGTAGGCCATCAAAATAACAGTGCAGGAGAGGCCTCACCTCACATATAAAAGGATGTGCCATTTCAGAAAAACAGAAATAATGAGTAGATGGGGAAGAACTTGTTTTTTTGTTTATAACCACATGGGATTTTTCATGGTCTATGTCCTATTTTCTAAGACACATGAACGCACTTGAGGTTGCATCATATGGCAGTTCAAGAGTCTCTCATAAACCTTCCTCAGATGGGATAAAATTAACAACTCATTATAAATGAGGATTCTGTGTTTCCGTGACTACTGCACGTAGTGTTCGTACAGCATTTTAGTCGCAAGTGACATGCTGAAATTCAGTTCAATTAACAAGTCTCATTTGGGTTTTTTTGTCCTGTTATCTCACGACCTTTAGTTCTGACCTTGGATATGATAATAAATATTGAAAGAAAATGCATTCATATTTCTCAAAGTGCCTGCAAGTTAGGCAACGCAAGTACTGGCAACCATGTTTGGTGAATTCAGAAATGCACAGATCCAGCCTAAATTACATTACATTATTTGAAAATTGGCAGTCACTTTTACCCAAAACAATTACAAGCTATTTAGGTATAGGTTACAGTCCCTGTGCATATTGAATGGTTGTGCAATGAGAGGTTAGATGCCTTGGTCAAGGTGGATGATATGGGATTCAAACCTGGAGCCTTCCGATTCCTAGACAGCCTTATTGACCATTAGGCCATGGCTGCCAAATCTAACTCTTGGACTAAGGCTAGTCATTTGAATTAATCATACCGACAATAATACCATTAAGTGAAACAATAAATTGTGTAGTTGGTAGCAGTACATAGTTAGTAACAGTATGTATGAAAATGTTACAGACTAATTGTTCCTATCAGTTAACCTTTAAAACATGTTTTTTCTACTCCTGGTAGCCAACAAATAAGCCTATGGCAAACCTGTTGGGTGTTTATCCTGATTTGTATAATTCCCTGATCTCATACAAAGTGTTCAGTAAAAGTATCACAAGATACAGGCTTAGAAAACACACTGTATCAGAATTAGAGTAATTATTGTAGTGTCATAACAACTATTTTAAACACCCTTGGCACTACATCTAACACACTCAGTAAAACATCCTCCCCTCAAAAAGATTTTTATTTATTTTATTTTGGGGGGAAAGAACTAGATCTTATGCAACTAATTTAAGGTTACATTATGTGGCTTTTTACTAAAGCATCTAATGTAAAAAGTTAATTATAAAGGAACTGCCATTGTGTTAAGCCTTGTTCATTTGTTCTGACATGTAATCTAGAGAACCTCTAATGGGGAATTAAATGCCATTAGAGGTGAATACCTTGTGGAGCATTTACACTTCCTGTCCATTGAAACCACCCCTTGTGAGTGGAAGAAAGAGGAGGCTGGCTAAGTATAGGGCTGTGGCGTCTTAAGCAGCAGCATTAGCTGGCTTTTAATCTAAGACTTGGATGATGAGATGTCAAACACAAAGGACTGAACGGATTTCAGAGAAGAGCTGAGTCAAACCGTTGGGGGGTGCGTGACTGTGGAGCGTGGACCGGCACATCACCACCACCATCCTTTTTAAAGTTACGAACGAGCGGGGGACTGGAAATAGTGCACAGGTATGCAGGAAAGTGCTGCTCTAATCTGTGCAAATCAAAGAGCTGTGTAGGGCCACATGGGAGCAAGAAGGGAAGGGAATGGATAAACATCACCTGCACTTAAAGCATTGGCAAATCAAGCGCGGCAGGTAAAATGTGAGCTTAGATTATAAAGTGTTTTGGGTGACTGGGAACTCTGGAAAGAGAGAAGGTCAGTGGGTGCTTTGTTCAAAGTTTGCACTTGCCCTTTTCCAAAAAGTCTCCATCACAACATGAAGGGATCAGACTGTCTTTGATGGTATGGTGCATTGGGTGAACTCCCATTAAAGTTGTACGACCCGAGACAATAGCTGGCTGGCCTTGCGGACCGTGAACATCACACACGCAGACAGAGTCACTGCTGCGAAATGCCAGAGAAAGAGCATGCCAAATGACAGCCTATACAGGAAAATGCATATGCTAAAAGAGCATTCATTAAATGTGAGGGCCGACCGACCCCCTCACCAAAATATGATCGGAAGCTCCTCCTGGCATAATGAAATGCAGACAGAATACTAAACACTATCTCCCTTTTATCATCCCTTAAGTTATGAAGCAGGAGCCCACTTAAAATTTAAGACAGCAATTTATGGTTTTGGCATACAGGGGGAAAACTGTGCGATCCCAGATATGTGGTGAATACTACCACTGACTGGTTGAAATAATTACATACTAAGAAAAAACCCTAAACAGCCCTTGAACTTGGACTCATAACTATGTTTTTCAGAAAATGACCTCTACATCTCTCCATCTCTGTGTCTCTTTCTCTCTCTCTCTCGCTCTCTCTCAGAGATAGATGACTTCTACAACTGGTGAGCAACAGTAATGATATGAGTTATTATTAGGGGCATAATTTCCCTGCAGAAGGCGAGAATTCTGAGAAAAGGTTGAAAGAAATGCTGTGCAATCTCAGAAACATTAATTGCTAAACTTGAATGTCTGTGCCTGCATTTCGTCGTCTTCCCTTCTTTCTTTTTTATCAATACAACTGTAGTACTGATGGTAGGTACCATGTTTTGCTTTTTGGAGACAAATGTGTCCCTCTGCTTTGATCCGTGCTGTCCAACATAAAGTAAAAAAGGTCTGTCGTTACACTAACCGAACATAAATATTGTAAAGGCTTTATTTTCTAAGCTTACATTCAACAAATTGTCTACTTATGTATGTAATACAGTATTGCCGTACACATCTACAGTGCATATGAAAACAAAGTACAAGAAACTTACAATATGATCCATACAGTGTATACGTTATGACTGAACAAGCCTTGTATTTCACACACAATTGAATTGGCCATTTCTTATTTACATAATACTAAATAAGTAAAACACATGCACATTCTAGCTACAATGCTACAAAATACTCAGTATGTAGTGTGTTGTGTGTTTCACTTCAAATATGGCATCTCATATGTGTGAGAAAATGGAGTAAGGCAGAATCCATGAGTGCAGGCCCTGCAGGGACACATTTGTATGCAAGTAATGCAGGGTTATGGCTACATAGTAGTAGAGTACACTTGGAAATATTGTATTAATCCCAAAGGAAATGAAGGATATGGTTTGCTACTGGACATCTCCATTTCCTTCGGGACGAGTTAAGTATCCGTGGTCTAATACTCTACGGTGCATCCAGATACGTGCAGCATCTAGCATGCTATATATACTATAAGAGTACCCAGATGAAACCACAGTAGCTAAGCTCCCAGTTCCCTTAAAATGACCCACATGCCATTTCAGAAGACAATTCACACTGCATGGTGTTTTGGCATGCCTCCTTTATTTCTATCAGAGATAACAGGCAGTGGATTGGTGTGTAGTGGTTTAATCTCAGATCTGGAGGTTAGATCCTGATAGCTTCTTTTCAATAGATCTACATTCTCCAGAGACCAGGTTCAAAGCTGCAGGATTACATGTGCAAACCTGAGAAACACGTGCCACCTTTACCCAGACAGCTGAGTTAATACGGACAGTCTACAGTATGTACATGCATAGCAATAACTCACAACCAGGGAACTGCTATACGGCTTATCGGGGCCATTTCAAGGTAACTGGGAGCCCTTAAGAAGGAATTGCAACCCCCACCCACACAAGCATCAGTGCACATTTCAGTCATTGTTATTGGGGAGATGCTGCCACACACATTCAGTTGTCATTGCTGTCATTTGAATGCAAGTGGATACAGTCATTACGGGGGCCCTAGGTTGGGGGCCCTAGCAAGGCAATTGCCGAGTTTGCTTGCCTAGTTGCGGCTAATGCTGTGCTGACTACGTCATTATAGGGAGAGAAACTCACCATAAAGGAGAAGAGTATAGCTTTGACATGATGGGCAGCCAGGCACTGACAATTCATTTTCCTACAGCTGTCACCTTTCCTACCTTAGCCTTAACTATGTATGACAAATTGATATTCAAATTTTTTTTAAACTAAAAAGCCTCAACTGCTACACACAGCAGCTTCAGCAGCTTAAAGAAGAAAAAAAAACACATAATCTGATTTTAAGACATACTAAAATGAAACCACATATGTTTAAAAGCTGCCTGGGTAAATGTTCTCTAAATCAGTGTCAAGATGTTCTGGAAGTAACTGCTCGATGATCATTAGTTCTTACAACGAGGAGAAGAGCTGCTTCAGCGCCTACACTCTGCCGCTGTAAAAAATGGCAGTATGCAATTATTTTGAATACGCAAGTATAGGGAACATGAATAATTAAACCCCTTCAACTACAAATGGGAAATCAAGCCAGCTCATGACAAAACACTGTCACAAGCCGTTGACATGAAGTCTGTCCCTGGAAATGCAAAAACGGGAGCACACGTGCACTTCGCATTTGTCAAGTGTCACAAGAAAATGCCATTCATGATAAGTGATCAACCAATGCAAGATTGATGCTTTTTTTAAAGGTAAATCCCTGCTTTCCTTTTTTCAGCGATTGTATCTCAGCAGACTACCTGGTATCTTGTCTGAGGAACAGAGCCATGTTGTATGGACATGGAGGACTGTGTGTGTGTGTGTGTGTGTGTGTGTGTGTGTGTGTGTGTGTGTGTGTGTGTGTGTGTGAGTGTGTGTGTGTGTGTGTGAGTGAGAGAGAGAGAGAGAGAGAGAGAGTGTGTGTGTGTGTGTGTGTGTGTGTGTGTGTGTGTGTGTGTGTGTGTGTGTGTGTGTGTGTGTGTGTTGATCTACAGTGAGAACTGCTGCGGCATCATTTCTGCATGGCTCATTACAAGGACATCAGACCAGGAGGCTTCCTAACAAGGCACGCTTTTATGGTTGGCCTGAGTGGACAATGGCCTGCTTATCTGTTTAAGCAAATGAAACAATTCTGAATATGTTAATGATGTGCATGGATCTAGTGTGCAGTCTGTGCTGTTTAATGGCTGGGTAGTTGTGTATTATGGTGACAAACGGAGTATGCTCCACGGAAATTGTTTCCTACTTGAAAAACTAATGCAACTTCCTCAGCAACTTATTAATTTTCTATGGCCATGATCAATTGTTAATTGGCTCGCTTACAGATGCACTGTGTAGGATGGTGACCAGAGCAGGTATTGCAACTATGCTGCTCTTTGCAACCGAGTTGTCTACTGCCAAATTTGATCTTTTCATGAATATTTACAAAGAAATAAACTAATATTTACTAGTAGGACCAAAGTACAATTTTGCAGCTAAAAATTTCTATTTCTGGAAATTAAAAATGGCGGACAATGGAGAAGATCCCCTTTTTCATGTATAGAAAGTGCCGTTTTCCCAGTCATAATGAATACTTAGAATTTCATAGCTGTGGTAAGTATTTGTGAAAAAGGTAACAATTATGAATGGGCAGCATGAGTTCTGGAAATAAACAACAAAAAATATTACACAGTGCACCTTTAAGACATGACACTGGTATGTCATGCATATGACACTGGTGTCAAGTTAAGTGTTACCATAAAAACATGAACATTTGTATTAAATTGTATATACATGAACTACACTTTAAAAGAAAGAACTGCACTTTAAAAGAGCACAGTAACAAAAAATAAAAAAACATGTTCAAACTAGAGCTACAAACTGAAAAGTAAGAAAAGAGTCAAAGGTGCTAAAAGGAAATGTTTGGATTGCTCTTTTTTCCGTAGACTGTAGTGCCCTTTCAGTGTACGGGAGGGCATTCCACAGGTACTGTATGAGCCAGCAGCACAAAACTCCCCAACTCCCAATGATGGACTACTGCACAGGCTTACCGGCCCCAAGCCCAGGGGCCCAACAACCAAGAGGGTCCTGAAGCCCATCACTCTATATTTCCATTCTCACATTGTGTTATATTTGGCATGCTTAACACCTGCCTCCAATTTCTGGCCTGAAACACAGTCTTTTTTCTTGGAAACCAGCAACACCCATGGAGGGGGGGCCTTCCTTGCTGCCTGGCGCAGGGGCCCCTGGAGTCATAATCTGCTCCTGCCAACTCTTGCACTGCTGAGTTTGGCTTTGGGAGAGAGTAGAGTGGAGGGGAGGGTAGGGGAGAGAGTTGCAGTGAGCAGAGCCAAGGGATGTTGTTGCAACACCTTTTGGACTAAACACTCTCGGGCCATCTCATGGAGGAAATATCCAGGCAAATTACGGCACTTAGTGCGGGAAATAAGACATCTAAGACATTTTCAAAAAGAGATTTGCTCTGACGCCCATGGAAATAATACAGATAGACATAGTATACCATAGTACCTTATTGGTACTGTTAAGCCAAATAGTACTGTAAATACGTGTACAGTATGAATACACACTGACACCGTTTGTTAGGGTAAAACAGTGAATGATCTACATAACATGATATAATCTGTAGCAATAACATTACATAATCTGTAGCAATAGACATTACCAATGGTGGGGACTGAGAGTTGCCTGTGTTTGATCCATTAATGCTGTCACTACACATGCACGTCCTCATTAAGTTCTTAAGCGTAACATTTCAAGTCCTTTGCTCTCTCTGCCCCCTCAGTTATTATGGTCCAAATTAATCCCTTTCGTCTGAACCTTCACCTGGCATACCCTATGAATGCACCTGTTTTAGACCCCTCCCTGGGAGTTTTATTTTGGAATTATCCTCCGCCTTCGGAGTCAAGGTGCTGTTCATCTTGTCGGAAAATATTTCTGATAGTCAAGTGTGGACAATACATTGTCCCTTACGCATTACGTACATGCTGCTCTATGTCCAGTGTTTACATCAGCACTGCATCATCTACGCAGGATGTTACAAACAGCATTCAATCATACCCACTGTGGCCATAGCCAACCCCTCAGTTTTGAGCTGAACGTGTTTCTCAAGTAGAGATGGAAAACCGCTTTCCAGATGTTATACACTTCGCCCTACATGCTATGTTTTGAATGTATCCTTGACATTTTATCAGGGTCACTGAAATGAAATTGGTTTGAAAATTTGATCCTAGTAACGCACACAGACTTCACACTGCTACTCTGCTACTCACATGTGCTAAGCATTTTTCATATATTGCACCTTTAATGTGAATCTGTACCACAACATGACCCTGAATATGGATTTTTTTTTAGAAATGCTGGGTCCTAGCCAGGTCCAACTTTGACATGCGGACTTCAACATACAGGCTACCTGAAGCCTGAACTTACTTCTACTTAAAACCTCACCAAAGGAAACCATGTGACTGCACAAACTGAGATTTCAATCGATGTCGATGATGAATGTAAGATTACAGAAAGTGCTGTTGCCGTGTTTTTTATATATCTATCTACACAGAGCGAGTTAGTATCTCAGGAATATCTCCGGTGTACTACTGCAAAAGATGATGAAACCGGCTCTGAAGGCTGCTCTGAATAAAAATGAATATGAAAAGGAATTTGGTATGAGCGCAGGCTGATGAAGACAGCTACAGCGGTATGGGGTGAGATCCCTGCAGCGGTCATATAATTAAGGGGAAAAAAGGGCTACGCAGCCTGACTGAAACAGGACTTGCACTGACCTACAGGTCAGTCAATTGGGCGGAGAGCTTAGGAAGAACCAGGAGATTTTTTTTTCTTTGTGCTGGTGAATAATAAGGCAGGTGTCTAATACGATCTGCGAAGAAAATCATAGATGACACACTTTTTTACCGTGCCCCTTATTTTAAACAGAGAGAGCACAGTTGAAACCTGGCACACTGTAGTGTCTGTAAAAAAAACTATGACAAGGGCATGTCTCTAAAGCATGAATCAAAATTTGTAGAAATACTCTATGCACATGACATAATTCAGTCCAAGTTAGCACATCGGTCAGGGACGCAAATGGACTGTATAAAAGAAAAGACATAACTCTTCTTTGTCCTCTTGTTTGAGTCATTGTCGTGTGTTAATTGAAGCGTCCCCTACAAAGCTGTTGTTTCTGAGAATGGTAGAAGATGGGGATTTACATGTAGATAAAGAACTCTATGGATTGTCTTAAAATTCTTATCCCACTAGTTTCAGATTTGTCACACAAAATGAGTATGTGTTGTGAGTTGTGTCTTCCCCAAAACAACAGACAACTGAAACATTATGCAAAAGAGAAATAAAACATTATGCAAGTCAGGTTTCTACACTATCTGTTTTGACACAATTCCTTTACCCCACTGTGGCTTAGAGAAGTATACTCTATTCAAAGTTTCTCTCATTGCACTACAGGAAATGTAGCATTCTAGTTCTTGCAAACAAGGGCGGCTTTTGTTAGTTGAAGGTTAGAGCACATTGTGTACCTGCTGTTTCTTGTTACCATGGTAACCATGGAAGTGAAAGAGCAGCACACATGCAAATTAATCTTGGTATGTCAAGTAGTGTAGGCCTATCTCTCAGATATATTTTATGAATTAGCTACAGTATTTATGTTTGTATTACATTTTTATCTTCATCAACAACATGTATCCCTCGTACCCTATTTGTGCAGATGGGGTCGCTGGCGGGCCTATTCACTATTTGCTGAAAATACTCAACGGGTGGGGCTCAGTTGGTAGAGGAGCCTCTTCGGCAACAGAAGGTTGCAGGTTCAAGCCTAGTTTCGCCTGACCCTCATCGATGTGTCCTTGAAAGATACTTAACCCCAAAGTTGCTACTGGTGGCAGGGTGGTACCCTGCATGGCAGCCACAGTCACCTATGTGTGAATGAATGCCAGTGTGAACGGGTGAATGCGAGGCATACATGTATGTATGTGTGCTCGGAGGAGGGGAAAAGCACTATAAATGCAGTTAATTTACAATTTACTCAACTACAACATAACAACATTGCTAGTATGACATTACAGACAGCCGTAAGTAACAGATTAACGCATAGCCATTCATTTTGGTGACAGTAAGGTTTTAACAGGCTCAGGGGTTAAGGATTTAGGGGTCAAGTTAAGTAGTACTTGACTATCAGCACTAGCCACTGACGTATATTCACTATATGGACAGCGGGCTTCTGTTGTATTCCAATCAACGGCTTTAAAGCATCCAAGAGAATTCTACCACCCTAAATTTCCAGATTCGTACCTTAGCAACAATGAGAAGTGTTGATAGGACGTTTGACTGTCAATCAAAAGAAATCTAAAATAATTTTAACTGTCAATCAAATCTAACAATGTTCATTGGTCATTAAACATTTTTTAATAGCTTTCTTAAATAAAGGGTCAGGCTGAAAAAAATATTTGACTTGTTTGAAACGGATGGGAAACGACCGTTTGCACAAAGCCCAAGATTATAGATTATGTTTTCATCACATTGTACGTATTGGATGGGGGGACCTTTCAGATGACTTTGTGCTGAACCTTGACACCTGAGATAAACTTCAACTTATAAGCTTAGGCCTGTATCTGAAATATACACAGTACATAGATACTTATTGCACATGTTCAGAAGTCTGAACACGCAGTCTGAAATTACAAGCAGCTATTTTGTACAGTAGTATAAGTATATGCATTCAGAGGCTGGGCTAGGAGCTTATCTTTTAAGGTCTGATTAAAGGGGCCCATTACGATACATTTCTGATGGCCTTGATCATGCAAACTTCTGTTAAAAAAACTAGAAGACATTTTGAAAATTTGATACTTCAAGAGTGGTACATAAAAAGTAATTGGTTTACTGTGCCTCAATAAGATCTCAAAATAGTTTGCTCAGATCTGGTGGGAAAACGTTGCATACTTCTTTGTGTCCAGATTGTTATCTTTTCTGTCTATTCATGCTGCATTTCAAATGAGCAATGACCTTTGATTTTTTACATTAAGTTGCATAGGAACTGGTCAGACTGGTGATTAATCTAAAACAGGCAGTCTCAATAAAGCATAAACTAATAGCTCCGCTTTAAGTAGTTTGACTGAGTGAAAGCAGCAGCCCTTTATATTCATGGAACAATTATAAATGTAACAGAGCTTTAATTCTTCTGTGCAGGTGCTTTTGCACACTGTACAGATTCTGCCTAAAGATAGATAATGAAGTCAAAATGGTGATTTACGTTATGTAAATCACTGTATTAACAAAGCTACTGTACATGTAAGTCCAAACTTTCTCAGCATATTGGGCCTACCATCTTCTCTCAGAATATAATGTGGCACTCCAAAATCATGTTCAATATATTTTACCTGCATAATTTATTTAGAAAACTCTCTTGGCTGCAATTGTATTCCTTCATCCTCCATTTATTGTCTGTGATGTGTTTACAAGGTCACAGCCATCCTCAACCCATGAAATTGCAACAGCCCATTATAAGCCCCTTATCCACCATTCTGAATGTCTCAATCACCAAAGTCAACAGTTGTCCTCTAATCTCTAATCTAACTAGATGTATCCAGCTTGTTCCTAAATGACGTCGGTGCCCCTTTTGTGTGGACACCGGAGTCTCGGTGGCCAAGCCCGGCTGACAGGAAGTGTATAGAGATCAATAGGTCCCATCAGACATAAAACAGAACTGGTTTTACCAATAGGCAGACCAGGCAATTTCCTCGGGCCACATCTCTGTATGGGGCCCCCAATAGCCCTGACCTGGTAAATGCCAGAAAAATAATAATTCAAGAGGGCCCCAGGTCTATTTTTTGCCTAGGGCAGGCAAATGGATAGCAGCGCTATTGGACACAAATCTGTTGACCACTGAGCCGAATAGACTGCAACACAAAACATGCACTGATGAAAAACAAGCCCTATCCTTTGTACGAGAGAGGCGTGGGGTGACCTTGCCTAATGTGAAGCATATATACCGATACGATACGCATATTATTTAAATGTAAAGCACCTATTGCAATGTATGCATGTGCGTGGTAAACCTCAGAGCTAGGCTTATACAATACATCAAGCATGTGAGTACTCCATAGATGCTTATTTGTTTTTCACAGAAAGGCAATGTATTGCATGGTACAGTATATGGAATATGAATGTGTAGAAAACACCCAATTAAAGTGGTGCACATTTGTTTCCCACCATAGCTTCCTCTGTACCACCTGTTAACAGACACACCAAAAGAATTTAGCAGCCTCTCTGATCTTACTCCTTGTTGTTATGCATTACACTGGGAACAGCATGTTTGCCCTATGATCTGCAAAACATCACCCAAGCGAACTCATTAAACACAATAGGTAACTTTTGATAATATGGGATTGTGAGTGTGTGTAGGAGTAGAGAACAGTCATTGTCCTATAATTGTTTGTACTGTAAATGCTGACAAAAATGTCACCTTTAAAAACATCAAATAACCGTGTATGTGCTCATATTCATTAGTGGCAATGTATGTAAAAGTAACAAAGACCAATGCATCTTTCATCATAAAGCGTCTTCAGCCTGGTTTAATGCTTACTGTAAAAGGAACCATTAGAAAAGGTTCAAAGTCCCCACTCACGTTTTTCACTTGTGGTGTCAAGGGCTGCATGTGTTGAAGTCAAAGGCCAAACAAGACACCGCAACATATTGCATTGCCTTTGACACTGGCAGAAGAGATCATTTAAGCCTTGTTAAACATACACAATCCCTGCAAAAAAATAACAATAGGGCATTTGAGGTGGGTAAAATTTGCATGTAAAGCACGTAACTGGGAGCCTCATCAACAAGCCAGTGCAACGTGAATGGGAGATCTGGACCGTAAGCGCTTACCTGGCCGGCACTCGTATACATTAATGAGGTCTTCCCTGTTTTACTGCGACCATGTAAGCCCAGCCTGTCTGCCTGCCTGCCTGCCTAACACCATTCAACCTCCCCCAACATCAGTATGCAGCAGATAGTGGCTTCCACAACAGCCTGCCTGAATACAACACAGCACAGCCCTCCACAACTCCCCACACAACAGCCCAGTACAACCTCCCCTCTCCCTCCCCTCTCCTCTCAGGCATCCTACATGAACAGCAGCAGCAGAGGCAGCAACAGCAGCGGCAACGGCGGCACGGCAGCATGTTCGCCACTCTGATTCATTGTTGGCCGATGCAGCCTCCGAGAGCCTAGCAATTACTGGAACCAACCCATCCCTTTTGATATTCAGCGGATGAAATCTGGTTAAATATATGGACCTGAAAGCAATGTAGTCACAACTCATTCAGTAACTTGGGGGCCCCTGTGGGTGGGGGGGCCCTGGCCGGCCGTCTCTCAGCTGGATTATTTATGTGAATAGCGACTCAACTGGGGTTAGCTTTTCAATCAGCCAGCTCTCCGGCTCCTTCTACGGCTCCGGACCCACCTTCTTGCAAATGCACGTTTGCTGTTATTTGCAAGAATATACAGTCAATCTGCTGAGTGTCTAATCTGGACACGGGGCCGGGTGGGGAGTGCTATAATACTTGGAGAGCTTTAAAAATAGCACTGCTATGTGTTGTGGGCTGTGTGGTGAGTGCGTGTTGGTATTTTAGTTATTATAGGCTATATTTATTTTTGTTGTTGCAAAATCTGCGGGTGGTCCTCCAAAGAAAAAAAGGAAAATCCTCTACAAGTTGTGAATTCCAGCACAATTATCAATTAGAATATAAATGTATATTGCACATGGCATGCATTTATAGTATGTTGGCATGCGCATACACACACACACACACACACACACACACACACACACACACACACACACACACACACACACACACACACACACACACACACACACACACACACACACACACACACACAATCTGACACAAACACACAGTTACAGACAAATATCACAGACAGCAGTAAGCACATGTTGCGCAGAGCCAGCACTGTGGCCTGCGCTCTCACTCAGGGACTGACTAGCTGAAGTCTAAATCACCGCCTCCCATTTAAGTAGGGTGTACAAATCCCACCAAGGCACCAACAACATCCTGAACTGCTGGTACAGCACGACCTGGCATGCAGCTCTAAAATCTCTTGATAGAGGATGAGAGTGACTGCTGTACAGTATAGGCCTACCACAGCGCATAGGCCTACTGTTATACAACAAGGGGTATGCTTCAGAGAGAATAAGAAACTTGTGGTAGCAGTAAAGTAGTGATACTTTTTTGACCCAGTTGTAAAATAAGGACATGACACTGGTGAAACATATAGGCATTCTAACTGAACAGAATTTTATCAAATTACTGTATATTGAATATCATACTAAATTACAATGCACAATAATTACATACCTCAGATGTAATACTGTAATCAAATGTGTTGAATTGTGGGGGAAATGACTGTCTGAACAGAAAGTGATCCACAAAAAAACAATTGTGTGTTCGTCTGACATGTATCTACAAAACAAGTTAGAGTGCCAATAAATTGTCATCAGAGATACACTTTTTGTATGTGTGAGCTCTATGAAAAGATTACAAGTCAGCTGTCTAAATATAAAGGCTTTAGACTTAAATCTTGGGCTCTTACAGGCACCTTTCACACAACGGGCCACTTTCACTGTCAACAAGAGTAAGGCAAGCTACCACACGTTAACATAATGGTACATGCACAACGTATCCTCCGTATTAACATGATGCAAACGTCTCCAATGACAATGCATGAAACTTGTGCCGAGAATCAAAAATTGACGTGTTGTGAGTGACACATCAACGCATAATGATGGCTGAAGAGCATCAATGTGTACCCTTGCGAGCATGTATGCATAAGGATGTGGTGACTATGTAAGTCCCCCTAACAGTGTAAGATTAGATTAGATCATATAACTTTATTAGTAACCAAAGGTAGATTTGGTTTCCATATATGTGATCTCTACTCCTATAAAACATCTTAAACATTTAGGACACACATAACATACAAGCATTCCACACTTGACATTTAGACAATACCAAAAATATGTGCATCCAATTGAAGAGACATGGAGTCACATAGTAACAAGGATAAAAAATAGACAAATATGTAAGAAAATAGAAATATAGTAAAATATATAGTAAAACAGTAAAACATGATAGAAGAAAAATAAAATGTCCCATCACCGTCTATGTTTAGAGGCTATAGTGTTTATTTCGCTAATGGCAGAAGTGACAAAGCTCCCTCTGAAACCTTTTGTTTTGCTGGCGAGTTGGCTGTATCTGTGACCGGAGGGCAGGAGCTGTAAAAACTGTTGGTTTAGAACCAACTTCAACAAATGAAACGTGCTGCTGCATAGATGCATAGTAGATCATTGCAAACATGCAAGTGCTGCTCTGCTTTAATCCAAATTCCATTCATCAGCCAGAATTTATGATATCTGTGTAGCCATCATGCTTAGGGTCCATATTTTCATTTTGTATTAGTCCTACAAGTGAAAGCAGCAAAAATGTAAATTTTATTATTTATCACTATTTTAATATATTTTTTCAACAGGATTTGTGATGCAACTGATAAAGTATTTGGTTCTGCACAGACCTATCTGCATTCATATGTTGGATTGTGGGATTTACTCTGAAGGGAGTGTCATAATTTAAGCATATTCTCATTACGAACAGGATAGATTTAATACAGAACTGCCCCCAAAGTGCTTAGTAAATCAATGAGGTTTGAGATAATGGATCAGTGAAATTCTACCAGCAGCCTCACCACCCTCTTCCCTCTAGACTAATCCAGCTCTTGCCCTATTTATTATCACATTGCATAGATTAGTCAACTTTGGAGAGAAAGTGCAATCCAAGAGATTGGCTGTTTATCTTATTCAAAAACAAGCATACGTAGCATTTTAGTTTAGTTTTAGTTACTACTTTTTGTTTTTGAGGAAGCAGGCCATCTCTCTGTATAGTAGTTCAGACAACAGACAATTCTGCTCTCAGAATGTCCATGAAAATAGTTTGTGTTGCTTTACCTAACAGCCAGGGTTTTTCCGAAAATGTGGCAACCTTAATGTTGTGGGAAATGCCAATAGAAGAGTCAATATGATGCTGCTACTTCTATTCCTACTCACACACAACAAAACAATGAGGGGCATATACCGTAAGGAAAAGCATCATTTCTATAGTGGGAGTTGCACAACAGATAGCTGTCGCCTGGCTATGACGCCTCTATTGATTTATGAAGACGGCCGGTCCTTAGCAACTGTCGGCCTGAAGAGATCTGGCTGCTTAGCGATGCAAAGCATGAACTTAATCCCACCATAGATTTAGGCAGGCCTTGTGTTCCAATACAGCAAAAGACAGCAGATTCCATGATTGGAATATTGAACTGCTCTCCTCATGACTTGAAATGAAAGAGAATCCGTTCTCACGCCATCTCTCTTTCATTGCAGCACTCCTTGTTTCTAGAGGAGGGGAAAGCACACAATGTAAAAGCAACAGAAAGAAGATGCATATTATATATTATATATCTCTCGAAAATAAAAACTGACAAATGTATGCCATGTTGAAAGGCATGTGCTGAAAAAATATACCCATGATGATGTTCTCTGGGATGAGTGGGAAGACGTGGTAAAAAAAATAGATGTTTCATATTCATGATGATTTTTTCATCATTTTGACACCCGTTGAAACCCGTCCCTTAAAACCTGCCCCAGAAAACACAAACTACCAACATTTATTTTATTTTACGTATGTCACTTTGTGTTTAACCGGATTATCACTTTGGCCATAGCTACTGTTTTGGCCAGCAATGAAATCAGGGAATAACCTAAAGTCATGTCCAATTAACATAGCCAAGCCTCATTGGCGCGATATACTGCATTTTTTTCTGTTGGGGTTAAGTAGAGCATGTTAATAATAAACCATGTGGTCATGCTTCAAGCGAACGCTACAACAAACCCAAACCCGCTGAAGAGTGATACATCCCAGGCCTCAGCTGCCAAATAAGGACAGGGGTCTTGACTCTTTGGTCAAACCCATAACAAGGGCTGTGACATCACATTAAGAAATCAATATTCTGCATGGTCAGTCATCAGCACCACCACCACCACCGACCACAACATCCCCCACATATCCCATCTCATGGCCACACCGTGACATGGAGACACACAGACATCGCCTGATCTTTTTTCATGACTGGTAATTTGATGCAGCCTTAAACTGTCAGTCTGATGGCGCCGGCCTGGAGATATGAATGCTGAGGCATGGCATGTCAACTGCATCTGGCTGTGAGGATACTCAGACACATGCTTTTGGCATGAGTTGCTCTGCTTAAAGCTGTAAAATAAGCTGTGTAAAATACCCAATGTTGATGTTCTAATTCTACTGCCACTAGTGGAAAGGGACAAAGTAAACAGGTTTCAAGTTTGAGGCTGGGCATGTAAAACATATGAGTTTATTTAGTACAATTTAACCCTATCAGTGTGTTGTGTACAGACAGAGGATGGTACAACAATGCCTGGACCCGATTTTAAACGTTGTCTTACCACTTAAGCTTAAATGGACAGAAGGTAGGATGAAGATGTTAATTAATTACTGTCCTGAGTTAGCTGATGCTTCAATTAGTAATTAGTAAGTGAATGGTGACTCTCCTGACTGCTTTCGCAGTCCGCTGTCAGAATTCCCCACATGCAACTTTTGGTTGACAAGTGTCATGGGAAAAGACTGCTCATAAGAAAAATTGTCTTTACATGCTGCTGGAGACATATTCACATTTGTATCGACTGTTGGAACTCTGGGATGAAAAACAATCACACAGCGAGGGGAGTTAAAAAGCATTTTTATGATTGTGTAGATTTTGAGACAGGCATGCCGTGGGCACCACGCAAACTTACGCAAACTTTAATTGATTGAAAAAGTATTACTGGTAAGACCAGAAGACATCATGAATTAATGAAATAAATTAATTAATTTATTAAATTCAAAATGTTTTCAACATATTCTCTGAACTGTGTTTAATTATTTTTTTTATTAATAAATAAATTATTTGATTTATTTCGAATCTTCTGGCCTTAGCAATAAAAATTCTCCAATCAATTAACTGGTTAGAAAACTTTTCAAATGACATTCATACTTCAGTAAATATCAGTCTGCTTGTGGTTTAATTGCACTGGCATTCCTTCCACCTGTTTTGTTTTGCCTCATTTGGTCCCTATTAGTCGATTATCACATTGATGCTGAATTCTGATCATCTGAAATACAGGCACTGCATAGACAAGCAGACGGCTCCAACAGATGAGGTTTCATTGTGTGTCTGTCTACAGAACTCCAATTATTTTTCTTTCTTTCTCTTTCGCTTTCATTTTCAGTGAGCAGAAGAGGTTATGAGTTCCTTCCAATAATGAAAACAGGTGATTATCAACACTTAGTGCATAGGGGGAAAGACTGCCACTTGAATGAGAAGTAATAAAAGCAGATTCTTTTAACCAACAATGAACAGATGTGTTACTTACAATCAGATGGTAACGCCAATTAGTCATAGACATAGGTATGATTTTTTCCCCCTCAAGGCTTGTATTTGTTTATGTCTTATGAGTAACACGCTCAAAACACAAAAAATACTCTACGTATACAGTATATATTGGTAAAGTAGATATTGGTGTCAAATTCAAACCAACCATATTTTAAATTATATTACTGTAGTAAATCCTTGTGGTTTGTTTGGCCATAGCCCCATAATGCACGCCGTTCCACCAGTGGAACACTGGAATAAACATTGAAAAGACTTAGTAGTACACTACTGTGACATTACACAGAACCTCTAGTAATACTGTACATTATGACTTGGTAATTGGCATTCTGGTAGCAGCAAATGTATAACAGGGGCCTTGTCTTAAAGGATTAAATAAAGAACTATTACTCAAAGTGCTCGCTAACATGAATTGACTCATATATGAACTGAGTTCAATATGATATCGGTTTACCTTTTGCAGCCATTACAGCTTCAACTCATCTGCGAAGGCTGTCCACTAAGTTGAGGATTGTGTTCATAGGAATTTTGACCATTCTTCCAACAACGCATTGGTGAGGTCACACACTGATGTTGATCGAGAAGGCCTGTGTCCCAGTCTTCGCTCTAATTCATCCCAAAGGTGTTCTATTGGGTTCAAATTAGGACTAGGAAGGCAAGTCAAGTTCATCCATACCAAACTCTGCCATCCATGTCTTTATGGACCTTGCTTTGTGCACTGGCTCACATTCATGTTGGAAGAGGAAGGGGCATGCTCCAAACTGTTTCCACAACGATGAGCTGAAGCTGTACTAGCTGCAGAAGTTGGACCGATATCATATGGAACCCTAATGGGATGGCATTTAAGTTCATATGTGAGTCAATTCAGGTTAGCTAATACTTTTGATAATATAGTGTATCAGACCCAGATGCCATATCAAACCATGAAAATGGTAAGACAGCAACCATGAAAACCATGAAAATATATGCTACAGCCTTGCAACTGCCATTATAGTATATCTAAATGGCTGTGCTGTGCGATTCTGATCTCAGCATGACTGCTATGAGTGTTTAGGTCACACTGTACATTCTTGCTTCCGCGTGCGATAACCCATATCATGCACAGGTCTTCCTATCTATATCCCCTTTTTAATACACTATATCCCCATTTATGACTCATACATAGGATGCATTACATGTTTCACTGTAAACGCACGACTCGTTTTATAGCACATTAGGACCTTTGTTGCTGATAATAGAAAGCTTTGAGCTTCATTTCAGGAAGTGAAGTTCCACTGCATAGCTATCCCTTAAAAGGAAGACAGTCACTCACTGCACACCACCAGGTTCTGATTAGAGCGCTAGATGAATTCTGTGAAATCACCTGCACTGTATTTGTGTCATGTCTCCCCTGTCCCTCCCTTCTTCCTCCTCTGTGTTTAATACTTTTTGAAACATGGAGTAAAAAACATTTGATTAACAATACTGTTATAGCATATGGCAATACAGTGTTAATTAATTGCTCAGCGTTGAGTTCAACACTGCTTTTGTATATATGGCAATACAGCGTTAAAGAGTAGAATTAACACTAAATTGGTTAGGACAATATACAGTATTCTCAGAATAGCAATGAATTAACACTCCTGTGAGACTTACAATCCTGTGAGTGATACTGCATGTACTGTACACTTGAACCAAAATGTAGAGCAGACTTTCCTGTTCCCTACCATTAATACACCAGACAGGTCAGAAAGAAAAGAAAGACAGAAAAGGGTTACTGGAAACCGAACCCAGAGTTGGTGGTAAGAAAATGAACAAGAGGTATTTATCACAGCGGCTCAATAGATGTCCGCACACTTGAGACGAGTTTGTATGTGCTGTGAATGATATTATCGCCCTACGAGATCCTTATCTCTCAAATCTCAAGTGCTAACTCTCAATTTTCTCAGTGTGAAGGTCATTATTTGCCCTCGTGTGAAACTTTAAGATACCAAGGCTACTACTGTGTGAATGGAGCAAACTGGCATGACTCCTGCCACTTCAAAGGCAGCCTGTCCCTGTCTGGGGAATGAAGGGGGTGAAAAGACACAAAATGAAATGACGAAGATTGCTTCTGATGACAGAGACAGTGTCACGTCCTTGACACAGGCTGTGCCACTAATTCTATTCAGAGGCAGCTAATGCTCCTCACGCAACGGGAAGAGGAAATAACCGAGCCATTTTCTTGAGAAGCTACTGTAAAGCACAACCTTTTTTTCTAAACCTTTCAAAACCCTTTAACAATCCTTTTACAACCCTTTCACATATCCGATTCCTCAGGGACCTTTAAGAACATACAGTATTCCTGCTTAGAGGGTCCTAGAGATCAAAAGGAATGAGAACAAAAAAAGATGAAAGGAAAAGATAAGAACATAACCTACATCATCCATTACCTCTGTGTTTTTGACCTGGAATATTTGCACTGAGAAGGAAGATGAGAAAGAATACATGCAAAATGCAAACACAATCCGACGTGTAAAATGAACGTGCTGCCCCTCACCATAACAGGTGCTATAGATAGAAAGCAATCCACAAACAAACTGTTTTTGTAAGACATACAGTACACCGTTTGTAGTTTATATCAAGATGCTTCAGTCAGTAGTATGCAATGCAGGTCGAATCAATCTATTACTAGGGGATGCTGGGTGATTTCAATCTAAGTTTCAGCGGTGTTTATGTAAGGTGGTCTGAGTCGATGCCTGCTGAGGCCTAGGTCATCTTCATATCAATGATTACAATCAATGAAGCAAAGGAGCCCACAGCTCTTATAGCATATAGGATGGTGCAGTGCGTGTGCGTGTGTGGGTGTGTGTTGTAACATAATATAGAGTGCAGCATAGCTGAAAGTGAAATACCGAGCAAGAGGGAGCTACAATAAAGTTTAATGAAATCCGGTACAGCACAGATCAGCATGCACATTTGTCTTTATATGGCAATTTGTACAGTCCCTCAATTTACATATACCTCCCCAAATGGCACACTAGACAACTCTTGTTTATAACTGAATGTTATTGACAATATTGTAACCCTATTCAGTATTAAATATTATCATATGCTCTCACTCAGCAGGTCACAGCAATTGGAAAACATGAAATAAGACCAGCAGAGATATTGAAATTGGATCACCTACTCAGGGGGCCCAGGACAACAACAAGTTTCATTACATTACTCTAGAGCCATAAACCCTTTTGCATCCTAATGCAAGACTAACAGATGTGAAGTCAGACACAGTGCAATCTGAATGAAAAAAACCACAAGTTACTGTACTGCAATTTAAGAAATCGGCTGTAATGGTCATGTGTACTGTACAGTATCTAGGGCTGCACAATTAATCGAAAAATAATCAAAATCGTGATAAAATGGTGAAATCGAACTCATGATTTTAATCGTGATTTAATCGTGGCAATAGTGACCTACTTTTGAGAGCGTCCTTGAAGCCAGAACATACGGACAGGCTGGTGTTTCTGGCCAGAAATCTGTCCACTTCAGGTTCATGCTATTGCCTTTACATAATTATTACAATTCATTTTATTTTGCTCATCCTGTATGTAATTAATTCTTGGTTATATTTCATCTTGTTATAATTTTCAAAAAAATCGGCGAAAATCAATAATCGTGATTATGATTTTGACCAAAATAATCGTGATTATGATTTTTTCCATAATCGTGCAGCCCTAACAGTATCTGTGTATTTCATGCAACGGCTCAGTAAAGTCTACAGTAAACATGACCTATTTCAGACAAGACCTACTCCACAACTTCATTTGATTGAAGCACATATGTACCGGTACTCTAGACACAGAAAACCAAGTGAAAAATGGCACAAAAGTAGGTACTGTACAAGTAAAGTTCATGTAGGTCTGGGAATGTTAGATTGGGCACAGTGAGTGCAAACGGGAGACTTTGCAGCCGTTCTCTACTGCATGCTCTTTCCTTAATTTCCTTCACAATCAATAACGTATCTCTACCGTTTTCCCTGCTGTTCTAGGAGAGTAAATTCACAATGCACCAACCAACCCCCTATAGTTCTGTTGGGTAGCAAACAAACACACATACACACATATACAGTACTGTCCACAGTTACTGTGCGCACGCACACACACACACACACACACACACACACACACACACACACACACACACACACACACACACACACACACACACACACACACACACACACACTAAGTTACAAACTGTACACTCACAAATACGCACACACGCATGCACGCAGACACAAAAGCACACGCTACCACTACAGTAGCTCAATCCCGACACAGTGCAATCCCAGGATGCGATCCCAAAACCCTATGATTACACACGATGCCTTGCTGGTAGCTATAGGCCACAAATCTATAGCGAGTAGCGGGCCTGGCTAGCAGACAAACTGAAGCCGACAGGGTAGGAACAAAGGGTTGGCTTGTCCTGGGCCCAGGAAGGGGTGGGGGGTGGGTGGGGCTCAGAATTAGGTTCTCATTACATTGTATGCATTGGTTGTGAGGGTGGCGGGGGGCTTTCAGTTAACTTTGTCCTGGGCCCAGCCAAAGCAGACAGCGAGTCTGGCAAGCAGGGGGGGGGGCTGTGCTGCTGACTCACTGGGGGGCTGATCGATAGCTAATTCACTACATAATTAAGGAGCTCTGCAATCGGAACGCGCACTGGAAGGTGTGATAATTGATTACGCTTGCTCTACATTTTCCCCCAGTGGGTTTTTGTGGCGCGTTGGCCCGTCATTTTTCACGTTGTCGTCACCACGCAGGGGTGCTGAGTTACCGCACTGCTGGGGCTCTCCACAACCGGCCAAACTTTCATGTCCACAGCCCTCCGGCCCGCTAACTCACAGGCGGCGTCACACTGAGTGTTAGTGTGAGTGTTGTGTCTTTAGTGTGTTTGTGTGTGTGCGTGCCTGCATGTGTGTGTGTGTGCATACGCAGGTTTCTGTGTATGTGTGTGTGAGAGAGAGCGAGAGAAAGAGAGAGTGTGTGTGTGTGTGTGTGTGTGTGTGTGTGTGTGTGTGTGTGTGTGTGTGTGTGTGTGTGTGTGTGTGTGTGTGTGTGTGTGTGTGTGTGTGTGTGTGTGTTTGTGTGCATATGTACTGTGTGCAGCAGTATTACAAAACAGGGCTACATAGGTCTACACCATTTCACATTGTCTAGACAAATATAAATAACGTGATTCACAGCAAAGGGGTCATACTGAAGGCATGCATGGTAGTGGAAGCATGCACTGTGCAGCATCATTTTCCAATTCAAATCGCTGGAGGGGACTGCAAATTGGACCTTATTTGGACATCAATGGTAAATTATTCCACACCCCAGTGGCAACGGCTACGGTATCCTCATTCAACAGTGACTTTTTTTTACCGCACCTGAACTAATTATGCTTCTGATGTCATGGAGTTATCTCTAAACAGACACGAGTAGCTTAGCAAAAGATGCACACGGCAGATATGGGTTATCTTTCTTGGCTTGTACGAGCTGTTCATCAGTCATCCATCACCAAGACCGCTGACGGCAACTATCTCTCCTAACAGATTTTGGAGTTTGTCAACATTTCATTGAACAGCCTGTGATGACTCGCACTACTTATCAAAAGGTGAATTCAGGGCAGACGGGAATAAATAATGACATGCCTGAAACTACAGAATGTTTTAAAATATATTTTGACTGTCTTCTAGAAAATGCTAAATGCCGTGGCGTCTACTCTGTCACACCTCATTTCAGACACCTCTCCGGACATCTTTCCACCTTTGTAAATAGTCCATGACTTGGTCCTACTTTAATGTGTTAAGACAAGCTTGTTGTTATCAGAATGGTAATGACCTTGTCATAATGTATTATTAACGACTTTGTGTCATGTCGTAGTAGTGTGGTGCTATGGTAGTAAAGTTTTTACAACCAATAATGAAGTGTTCCACTGGCAGAGAGTCCACATTAAGAGGCTTCACCAACAAAGCTATTGTAACATGTCAACAAAAAAATGAACAGTAATGGTTCATGCAACTTCAGATTTAACAACTATTTAAATAAACTATGTATGATACGATGACTACTTTCTAGTACCCCTCCAGAACAGTCTGACAGCATGACATTGAATTGAAAGGCCTGTGAATAATATTTGTTGGTCTTCATTACTGAAATGGCCCAATTGGCAATACAATGCACATGGTTTATCACATCATAAATACAAGAATTTGGAATCAAGTAAATGGTTCCAAGTCCCTGTTCTTTTACTGTGTGTAACGAGTTAAAGATGGTGAATGTCAATGGATAACGGATGTACATACTATTGTAAAGCATGAAGCCAGTATTCCTTGAAATTCATGGTGGTGATAAATATTCATGACAAAACAAAGATGTTTGCACAGGCAACACCTTTTCACCATGAACACCTAAAAATGGTTCCCACTGGACCTTCAAATGACTGAAAATAGAGACATGAAATAGTGAGATATTGGAAGCCAATTTCATATTCAGCCATTACACCGTGTGATATACTGACACTTTATGCTTCCTACCACTCAGCTGTCGGGGCTCCATCGCTTACGACTTACGTCGTCAACACATGACACATTAATGGCACTGCAATTAGTAACGTCGGCGTAACATGTCTATCCACAACTTGTTCTCTAATCTCTCTCTCTCTGTGCTCCCTCAGATGAGTTATCATAGGGAAGCTGCCCTACAAAGCAAAAAGGCAGTAACTGCATTGCTGTGAAAAATGAGTTACAATGATTTTAATGACATATACATTATATAAAAATATGAACTTAAACTTAATAAAATAAAATGATTGATCTGCAGAAAACGTGGTAATATCAAGTAACAAAACTGCTTCATGTCCATAACCACTTCAACTAATGTTAAGCCCTTTTACTCAATTTGGAGCTCTGCGCAGTTTGAGGTCATGAAATGCAGTGAAGAGATATTTTCTGAGCTTCTGAGATGGTGAGTTGTGTTGAGGGGGTTAAACTTGAGACAATTCGCTTTTAGGGAAGCTGATATGATTGGGAGCGGAGGGATTGGGAATGGGCTGTAACTGGGGAGGGGTGTGGGGGTGGGGGTGAGGGTGGGAGCAGGAGTGATTACCCATTTTACACTGAAGGCACTCGGGGGAGGCTGATTGTTCGTTCTCTCAGGTCTCTCCTCTACTCTCCTCTCCTCTCATCTGTTCAATATTTTCCCCAGCAGGTCAGAGCTTCTGCCACATTTGATGGTTGGCTGACATGTTTCAGAGCCCAGGATTAAAGAAATATATATATATCCTGTCAGTCACAAAGTCATTACTGTGTTTATTTATCTGTTTGATAGTTTTATTTGGCTGCACTGAGATAAGGCTGAGGTAGAGTATAGTGGAGGAGAATGAAGTCTACTATGAATGAACAGTGTTTTAGCGCCCCCTGTTGAGACAACACTGACGTGCACTAACAATAAAGCAACAGTGTGGAGTAGAGAGATACTGAAGATTTATCCTGAAGGAAATTAAGGTGTGCAGCAGCAGGCACACCATATATAAATCACACATAACTACATTTGTTCAGGGATCTTTGCTGTGTTCCTTATCTCTACTGTCTGTGTACTTGCTATCGCCATCAAAACTGTGGAGAGTGAGGATGGTAACACACCTGTTCAGCACCTGTTCAATCGTCATATAAAAAACTTAAGTCTTTCCAAGTGTGTACATGAGTGTGTGTTTTTAACTCACTGCAATTACTGCTTCTCTTGTTTGACTTTAATACAGTATAATAGAGATAATTGAGTTGAATTAGGAATAGGAAACAGTTCATCCTTCAGATCGTACATGCCAACATGTATTTTTAGGCTTTTCATATTCTCATCTTAATATTAATCACTTGTATCCCCTAGGTAGTTTGCTATTAACAAATCATATCAAGAAGGATATTTTATCCTAATTAGATTAGAAACTGTTACTCTGGATTTGACAATAGATGACGATGCCGGCATCAAACAAACCAAAGATTTTCATCAAGACAAGAAAGATTTCAATTACGCGTAGCTTTATGACAGCTACTGGAATGGAAGGAACTGCCACTGAATACAGAAATAAAAAAATAAAAACTTGCACCATGTGCCAACACAATTCAAAACAATACATAATTCAAATTTGCAGAAAATTAAATGGGCAAAAGACAACTTATGCTGGGTTTTGGGGATCAAAAGTACAGAGCAAATCATTCCATGTTAGATCTCAGCAGGATAACATTCCCAGTGGGAACAGTCTCTTTACATTAGAAGTTTAAGCCTGTAGGCATTATACTGTTGCTTTCCACTGCTGGCATTCTAGGGTAAAGCTGCGGTCTTCTTCACTGCGTTATGGTTTCAGTTGCAGATAAGGTTGTGGTCATGCATGCACACTGTTCCTCTGAATTAGTCACACACCCACATACAGCAGTACACCGCCAGAGAGAGTAGAGAGAGAGAGGTTCCATTGGCCCATTGTTTCCAGGTTCTATTATTGCAAGCGGGAGGGGGGGGAAATCCCCCTTTAGGTAGACCTAGGCTGACCTAAGGACTGTTCTATTCAATGCTAGGAGTATTATGACACGCCCCTTTAGGCAGACCGGAACCTGGTCATGTTCGGTGCCCATAGCAACCCATTACATTGGCATATCTCTATACTTAAAGAATCTCTGACACCGCTGCAACATGATCTCTCAGAATTCCGTGCTCGTGGACACGGATGTTTGGGACACAAGATCTGTGCTCCTGGACACA
Source organism: Engraulis encrasicolus (assembly GCF_034702125.1). Classification (NCBI taxonomy): domain Eukaryota; kingdom Metazoa; phylum Chordata; class Actinopteri; order Clupeiformes; family Engraulidae; genus Engraulis; species Engraulis encrasicolus. Next base: position 22,464,877 of record NC_085878.1, read on the forward strand.
GATTTTGCCAAAATTCCATGCTGCTGGACACGGAATTGTTTTCCGTGATAGACACACGGAAGTGCTCTCTCTATACTCCCACAGCTCTATGTTTCCAATGTCTTGTGTTTTCTCAGGATTATTTCAAATATTTTTTCTCAAAAAACACTTCTTACTGACAGGTTAGGGTTAGGGATTGTTTTGGTCTGGGCATAGCTAGTATTATTTTATTCATTATATGAATTTGATAGTTTATCAACCAATTGGAAAAGGTATTTCTCAAAAATATGTCTTTAATGACAGGTTAAGGTTAGGGAATGTTTTGGTCAGGGCACAACTTAAATTTCTATTGAATTATTTTGTTTAGGATTAGCATTTGGTATGTATTTTCTAATGATAGAGTTAACACAGTGCTGTGGGAATATAGAAAGCACTTCTGTGTGTTCATCATGGGAAAAAAAATCTGTGTCCAGGACCACGGAATTTTGGCAAAATCCGTGTCCAGGAGCACGGATTTCGTGTCCCAAACATCCGTGTCCAGGAGTACGGAATTCTGGAGATCAGGCTGAGTACACGCACAGAGATCTAATAAGGTTACCCTGTTTAACTTGGATTTCTACAGTACGGCACTCCTTTCATACAGTCTGCTTAAAAAAAAAAAAATATATATATATATATATATATATATATATATATACAGTGCCCTCCATTATTATTGGCACCCCTGGTTGAGATGTGTTTTTTAGCTTCCAATTATTATTATTTTTCTCTAAATAATATGGGACCTTAATGGAAAAAAAGAGAAAAATCCAACCTTCAATACAAGTGCATTTATTCAGTGGGGAAAAAATCCCACATAAAGAAATAATTATTTGACATCAAATAATGTGTGTCACAATTATTAGCACCCCTGTTGTTAATATTTTGTACAACCCCCTTTTGCCAACAAAACAGCACCTAATCTTCTCCTATAATGTTTCACAAGATGGGAAAAGACAGAAAGAGGGATCTTCAGCCATTCCTCTTTGCAGAATCTCTCTAAATCATCCAGAGACCTGGGTCCTCTCCTCTGTACTCTCCTCTTCAGCTCACCCCACAGGTTCTCAATGGGGTTGAGGTCTGGGGACTGAGATGGCCATGGGAGGAGCTTGATTTTGTGTCTGGTTAACCATTTCTGTGTAGATTTGGCCATATGTTTATGGTCATTGTCTTGCTGAAAGACCCAGTGACGACCCATCTTCAGCTTTTTGGCAGAGGGCAACAGATTTTGATTTAAAATGTCCTGGTATTTCAAAGCATTCATGATGCCATGCACCCTAACAAGCTTCCCAGGGCCTTTGGAAGCGAAACAGCCCCACAGCATCACTGACCCACCCCCATACTTCACAGTGGGTATGAGGTGCTTTTCAGCATGCGCATCTTTCGTGGCACACCAGACCCACTTAGAGTGTTTGTTGCCAAAAAGCTCAATCTTGGTCTCATCTGACCAAAGCACACGGTCCCAGTTGAAGCCCCAATACCGCTGGGCGAACTCCAGACGTTTGCGTTTATGATTGTGGGTGAGGAAAGGTTTTCTCCGTGCATGCCTCCCAAACAGCTTGTTGGCGTGTAGACAGCGCCTGATGGTTGATTTGGAGACTTTGTGACCCCAGGATGCTACCATTTGTTGTAATTCTGTAACAGTGAGCTTTGGAGATATTTTGATTTCTCTTACCATCCTCCTCACTGTGCGTGGTGGCAAAATAAACTTGGGTCCTCGTCCAGGCTTGTTTACCACTGTTCCAGTTGTTTTGAACTTCTTAATTATTCCTCTCACAGTAGATATGGGCAGCTGCAGTTGAATGGCAATCTTCTTGTAGCCTCTGCCTGACCTGTGAAGGTCGACGCACATCTGCCTCACTTGTATGCTGTGTTCCTTTGTCTTTCCCATGTTTAAGAGTGGATAAGAGAAATGGCCTCGGTGTCACGTCATAGTTATACCCCAGGGAAACAGGAAGTGATGAATTACTAATTAAATGTTCCTACATACTCTGGTAAACTTTGTAAACTACTGTAGAAATGACAGAAATGCTTCAATTATATTTATTTCCTGGGAATTGTAAAGGGTGCCAATAATTGTGGAACAGGTGATTTAATGAAAAATAATTATTTTTTAGTCAGGGATTTTTTTTATTTTCCTACAATTCATTTGAGTTGAAGGCTACATTTTTCTAAAATTTTCAGTGTGACAGTATTCTTCTGCAATAAACACTGAATTTATTTTAAGGCTTTTAACACATCTCAACCAGGGGTGCCAATAATTATGGAGGGCACTGTATATATATATATATATATATACATATACACACACACACAGTATATTGCTGTGGCTGTGACATTGAGTTGTTCGCTATGTTCTACAGTCTGACATGCAAAATACAAAGTAATAGAAAACAAAATAATTTTAAAAAGTCTACTTTCTGTCAAAACCATGAACATTAATATACTTTAGTCCTGGTTGTAAGAATTGTATCGGACTAAGTCATACTGTAGAAGCAATTCAGGGGAGTTACTTTTGTAGCTTAAATTATGGATCTTTCAAAACTTACAGACTCTTATCTGTAACTTATCCACATGTATCCACTTATCCTTTGACTGTTCAAGTACAACTTCAACCACTTTCCAAATAGGAAAGTGTCCCTCACACATGTTCTAATACACCCTGCCTCCTGAAGCTTAACCCAATACTAATACGGATCATAAAGTAGCACCTCAGATGACCTCAGATCAACCGTCCCGCTTTTGGCATTTGACACTGTTTGTAGGCAAGGAGCAGTCAAGTCAGTCACCCAAAGCAGCCTTGTGCCCTGGTCTCCCCCCTCACTCAGGCTAAATAGGGGAAGGGAGTGCGCTGTAAATCCAAAGACTCTGTATGGCTGAACACATGCACAGGTGTAGTGATAGCACTTTATAACAATCATGCCCTTATACATGCTACAACTGTCTCTGACATGCAATGCTTGTCAGTTTAAAGTGGAGTTTGTGCCCAAAGTAAGACATACAACAATAGGCAGCTTTGCACAATATCAAATCCAAATGCTAGTGACATATTTATATTGCACTGACATTTCAGTGCCAATTTTGGCTGTTTATGTAAACTGGCTGACGATCAGGTAGGCCTATCGGCTTCTAAAGGAAAGAAATACTGTCGTTAGAGCACACGTTGTGCTATGAAGGAGAATAGCACATTGGGGAGTAAAATGTGGACAATTTAAAGAGCAATTTCAACATGCAGTTGCATTGCTCACGCTACCCTTGACGTGTCAGTGCAAGACAATATGGCTTTTTCTCCATTCTTTCCGAGATTCTGGCCATTCTTATGGGGGCGGGTTTCTTTATTTTTGCCATGTTGCTATGTTGTTAAGTGTCTGCTAATGTTGCATAACCTTTGGGAAGACATTTGGAGAATGTAAAGGCAGATAATAAAGGAAATCATGTGCCCATTAGAATGGATTAGAATCGCCAGGCTCTTAGAAAGGGCTGAACAAAAAATTGCCACATTGACGCGTACTGTCAAGTGTAGCATAGATAGATAAATAGATAGATAGATTATTTATTTGTCCTTTCGGAAAATTGTTCAGTGCCATTGTCAGTGCATCTGATACAATTACAAAGACATTACAATAAACAAGAACACTAGACAAACACCCCCCCCCCTCCCTCTATAGGACAAAAAGACAGGTTGACAAAAAACCCAACATGCCATCTACTGCATGTTGAAATTGGACTGATACCTCCTTTAATGTGATCAAATGGTAAAATCTGTAATATATTACATTCATGTATTTGTTTCCATGTGCATATCCAACTTTTCTTTGTCCTCGTTGTTGGCTAAAATATATAAATAATAGGACTAGTCTACATATACTGTATAGTTAGATGAAGTAGCCTGGTCTTACCTAGCCTGATTATCATGACTTTCAAATCTCTTCGAGACTTGGTATGACCAAGAGCATAACAACTAACGTTCTCAAAGGGCATGGTTGACCCACCTCTCTTGGTTTGCTACTGGTCCAGAGCCTGAGCCAAAGTTTAAACCAAACAGTTTCTTAGTCCCAATAGAACATCTGCTTAAACCACTTCACTGCCTTGAACACACCTCTACCCAGGACTGTTGGAGATGCTCAAAGTTGATTAGTTCCCGACAAAGTGGGTGGAGTCCCCCTGCCCGGGGGACCTCAGATTGTACAAGAACAAGCTCTTTTCCTCAGCAAATATAGCAGAGCCGAAGGTGTTGCGTCACTGCAAGGGCGGAGCCTGGGTAGGTCTTACCATACCCTTGAAGTAATTTCATACTACAGAGGGTGTGGAGCTGAAAAGCTGAGCACCGATTTCAGACACCTGATGAAGACCTTGCAGGTCAATCCCTTGTGCCAGTTTTCTCTTAATAAATCACAGAAAGATAGCTTCTGCGGGCCCCTCTGTGACTCAAATGGTAGGGTACTGCACGGTCACGCTGGAGACCCAGGTTCGATTCCGGCCCGTGGTCATTTCCCAAACCTCCCCTATCTCTTTCTCTCACTCACTTGCTGTCACCATCTCAAACTGTCCTATCAAATAAAGGTATAAAAATGAACCTTTAAAAAAAAAAAAAAAGACATATTGTGCCGTGTGTGGATATGTCTTCTTTTTTTCGAATATATTCTTTTATGTCCTGCACATGCAACAATTGTTTTTTGAGGATGTGCACGCACCTCACACTTTTTCTTCCCCCTCCCTCTTCCCTTTCCTGCTCACTAAATTGCGAGGTTGGCTGGAAACCTATAAAGAAAGCCTTGCCCAAGAATATCACGCCCAGGCAGAACATGTAGGAAGCTTACAAATGTTGAGGCTAGGTTAGGTGTGAAGACTGACATTTTTAATACAGGTTCAGGGGATAATAATACTTGTATTGAAATTATTTTATTTAAATTAGGAATACTTCCAAAATAAATATCTTACTTATTTGGCGTCCCTCATCCATCATAAACAGTTCAAAGATTTGTAGTCTAAGTATCTGTCCTGCCACCCCACTTTCTGGCAAGAAATGAAAAATTATGCTGCTAAATATATCAACAGGTGTATGAACATTATGCTGAGTTTTACATATACAGCAGGCCTACTTCATTATATTTAAAAAATGTGGTTCAGCCCTTTTGGTCAAAAGGTCCAACTAGCTAATGCAGTGATAACCTGCAAGACTTTTCCCCTTTCCTTTTCACTTCAACAGTACTTTGAGAGTAAAGGAGTGTGAATGGAACCAAGGGAAGACGGGCCAGGCTATCTGATAAGCACAGGTCAGTGAACTTGGCATGAAAGGGGGCAGCCAGAAGGCAATGCACAAACACAGGAAAGACCAAGGGATTTCAAACAAATGCAGTAGGCAGCAGAGGGATTGAAGAAATGATTGCAGATAGAGAAAAAGGCAATGGCCAAAAACCCACTCTGCTGGAGCAAAAAAAAGATGAGAAAAGCCAAAAATGAAATGGATTGGATTATATTGGAAATGTTTTTGGGGGCAGTGGAGAAAAAAAACTCTAACAATACGCAATTTGTTGTATGAGTTCATGAGGAAAGACCAGAGTCACCGACAAAGGCAGAAAGCTGAAGACAAATGGAGACACAGTCAATATTTTGGAGGCCAATTTAGTGTTGGCGGGAGTAGTAGGAGGTATTGAGCTTGCTTTACAGCATGACCTGAAAACAGTGAAACCCAAGCTTTAAAAAACATCACACACTTAAATGAGACAGGAGTAACTTCACCCAGGACCTGTACTGTATGGGGTTGTACTTTATACAATAAACGGTTCAGCATTATTGCATCCATGCCCATGTTTACATGCGCCAAATATTTTGGTTCTAAGCAATCAGATCAACATGTGCAGATTACAGGGGGTTTGGGTCAGGAAGAAATCACTAAATGCCACTATTTGAGGCGGTAAATATTCATGTGTCAGCATGTGGCAGGCTTGGCTTTGTATTAAGGTGAAAGGTGTTTTGCTTTCCCCACGCTGCCACACTATCTCAAACGCACAACCAGATGAATCACGGGGCACGCTGTCACACCACCAACCGTGCATCTCCCTGCACTAGACAGACTCTAGCTCGAGCAGAATAATCAAAGATTTTCCGGGCCACTGTACTACCATGGGTGCAGCAAAGCAGCCACAGAAATATGAGGCAGCACCTGAGAAAAGTCTACTAGTATATTTGGCCAAAAATGTTGTCATCCTCTGGGGCTCTGGTGGCGGAAAAGATCCTAGATGATGGCGGTAGAATAAGATAACGCTCTCAAGTCATATCTACTGATAAAACAGTCACACTTTATTTCCCGCCTGCCTCCCTATATTGCTCTTGTATCTATGAGAGTCGACTTTAGGTAGAAAATATATTTTAAAGAGCTATAGTAAGTAATATAGTACGATTAAACTAAGCTACCCTCAAGCTGCTATCATGAAGACTCCCACAGAAAGGTAATGGAAGTGCTTAATTCTTTAACTTTACGAGATGAAAAAAAGCAAATCGATGACTTCTCAAAATGGTGGCATAATTCTTTAGCCAATCTAAAGAAGATTATATTTTATCTTTTATTTGTCTGCTGCCTCACTGTGCCGGTGAATGATGGAAACTGTAGTAGCAATCAGATAAGATGGATTAGTCTACACTTGCAGTTAATAGGTCGATGGTGGAACATTTTCACACACAAAAATAAAATACAAGCTGTCACATAATCGCAATGATATGCCCTATGTAAGGTTCTAGAGTAGGACAGTGTATTGTACGGACATTGCAATCCACAACATTGTTATAGCTATAATGGTACACTATTGGTTAAGTATGTCAGCCAGCATTATGATTAGTAAAGCACACTACATTCTTCGGAGTCTGTGGAGTTAAACTAACTTATCTTTGAGCATATCTTGCTACAAACCTCCACAGCTCCAACTAAGCTTATCGCTTATGTCTACACTCGCCTCCAAAAGAGTTGTCGCCTATCCATCTGTTTGGAATAACAGCTAATAACCTGACTTTCATTTAATCACTTGGCTTCAGAAGTCACTCATATGAAAGCTACAACCCTCCCGAATGAAAATGTATGTACAAAAATAAATTTCATGCACCAACGAAAGATTGACCCTTTATTGAACACAGACAGGGCAGATTTTCAGTGAATGGGCAGCAAGAATTCTGGAAGTAAGCTTAAACTACTAAAAATATGAGATTACCTGTAGCCCATTACATAATGCAAGCCATAGCCTACCTCCAGGAGCACAATGTAAGGTGCTGTTTCCTCGTAGCAGGATATTGTATGTGGGTATTTTTTCCTCCTGTTTAGGTGGAAACGCAACATGGGGATAAAATTAAAAACTCCATTGTAACATGTGCATTTTAGCAGGATTTTGATATGTGGGTTTTAAAAATCTGCTTACATGTAAATGGAAGGCCAAAACCAATGTAACCAGGAGAAAGAATATCCACATTTAAAAATATCTTGCTACGTGGAAACTGGAAACAGCTCCTAATAGTCATTGAAAAGTTAAGTACCATAGTATTACTATGACATAACACTGGGCCTTTAGTAATGCACTACGACTTGGTCATTGCCATACACCGCAAATTTATAATGGGTTTAAGTTGGACAGACTCTCTCATATTTCCATGCATACATCCTGTTTATACCTTGTAAATGAATATCTTATATTGGGCCTGTTTGTTACAATCATCAATGTTCACTTTAAATGTAGGCTGTGGCACGACTGTAAAAGCATAACCAGTGGAGTGGACTCCAGGCTAATGTACCGTAAATGGCAGCATGTGCGCTACACATGACTGGTGCTTCAGCCGTTACCATCAACCAAGCTGGCTGCAGCCTAAGGAGATTATCTAGCTTGTAAACATGTTTCTTGGATTTACTGTAGCTCCTTGGATATGGTAACAGAAAGCTGGGCGTGGTGTATGTGCTACACAATACCTCAATGGCAACTTACGGATGGGACGCTCATGGAATACTCTTGCTGGAAATGTATTATTTTTGCACAAGAGGCACCTTTGCATTGCAAATTCCAGCCCATGACCAATGACACCAGGAGCAAGTGTGCAGGGTTCATGCTTACCATGAAATGGACCCAGATTGAGGTAAGAATTTCTGTTTATATCTTTATCAATGTGCCCTGATGATATTTGCCTCAGTTGTTGTGAAAGACTGAATAACATTAATAGAACTGTTGGTTTTCTGTCAGGGAACTTGTATCCTTTCCGTGTGTTGTTATGGCCCTGTGCTATTCTTAATCATGTGGATTGTCACGTAAATCCTATTTTTAACACTGCCTGGGTTTTAGCCACGGTCCAGTGAATCAGTCTTCAAGAACCAGAAAATATACCATCACATTTTATACCAAACCAACATGTGTAGGGTTGGTTAATAGAGCACAATGGTACACCAGGTGTAGGGCCTGCACCACACTTACCAATTAATAAATTGAGGGGGGGAAATGAGGGGAAAACTTATTTAACTATTCAGACTAAATTGTACAGATTCTATCTACATGTACCAGTATGTGGTTATGGATTTTATGTTCCAGTGTCATGTAGGATACTGTATGCCTACTCACCAATCTTGCCCTCTTTGCTGCAAATAGTTTCTTCATTTGGCGCACGCCGACTCCCTACAAAACAGACGCAACAACACGTGTGTAGCATAGTAACAAGTGTGTGCGCTACCATTGTAAAATTGAAGAGAAGTGTGGAGTTGAACAACTGTAAGATACTCACCAATCGTGCTCTACGAGTACTTGCAACATGCTATGAACCATGAGCCAAAGCCCTGTCAAACAACACGTGTGTAACGTAACAGGTAGCGTATTCTGTGGATGTAGGCTACCAACGCTGTAAAATGGAGGGGAAATGTGTTAGTGAACACTTTCTAGGCCTACTAGTACTCACCCATCTTGCGTTCTTTGCTACAATATTTCTTTTATGTAGCCATGATTAGCCCAACTCCCCATCAAAACACGCAACCACGTGTAAGGTGACAGGTGTAGAAAATGTTCAAATCGTTTTAAAGTGTTTATCTTAAATGTAGATATCCTACAGTTGAAGTGATAAGAAAAGCGAAAACGAACTCCTGAGGAAATTTTTTTTTCAGCAGAGTTGAGTGACTTGTCAAAAAAAATAACATAGCCTTACCAGATATCTTTAATTTCTTCCCCAACTTAACGTTTTGTTAGTGTAGAATGATCACAATTAAACATTACCTTTCCTGTGATGATCTGCTTGCACCTTTCATTTGTAGCCTAAGTGGTCTAGTCTACACGTGCAACTCCTGCCATGCATGGTATACACTTTCACAATGACGAGCACTTTTTTCACAGTATGTAGACGTAACTGTTCAGCTACTATCAGACTGACTGTACTAGATTAAAAAGTACTGAAGTCCTTAAAATTAAGGTGGGAAATGTTTAAGAAGGTTCTCACCTAGTTCTAGGCCTAGGTTACAGTAGGCTCCTAAACGCAGTCGGTCAGGTCAGTGGGTGCACACATAGCCTTTCTACCTACAGGTATACTCTATAAACCCTCTCTGGTGCAAATAGAAAGGGGTTTAGAGAAATTATCGCTTAATTGCCCAAATGTCCAAAGATTGTATGGGTTTTGTATTGTGTCGTTTTTTTTATTCATTTATTTATTTATTTTTACTTGACAATTAAATTCATATGTTTTCATCAATGGTGATCAATTAGATTATATTAGCTTAGATAACTTTATTAGTTCTCCACTCATACAAATCATATTAAAAATGTAAAACACTCACAACTTACAAGCGTTTCACACTGGACATTTAGACAATACCAAAAAGTTGTCCATCCTATTGAAGAGACATGGAGTCACATAGTGGCAAGGATTTTTTTAAATAAAAAATGGTGGTAGATTGACACACACACACACACACACACACACACACACACACACACACACACACACACACACACACACACACACACACACACACACACACACACACACAAATATATATATACAATGAGATAAATATGTTATAAATTAGAGATGTGGTAAAACAAAACATGATGAAAGAAAAAGAAAATGTTCTATCGCCGTCTATGTCTAGAGGCTATAGTTTATTTCTCTAATGGCAGAGGGGACAAAGCTCCCTCTAAAACATTTTCTTCAGTTATTCAGTTAAATGGCTGTTTGGGGGTTTTAATAAGTACAGTGATTGAAGGATTCCTTGGTTCAACAAACACATCCCCCATGTAAGCCTAAGACCATGGGCCCCCTGTTTGTTTGTTTCTACCCAAGTGTGCACAATGTTTAAAGGCAGCCCCCCTACAAAAGTGTTCCCTCTGTCTGGTCTCCCACCCTTTGCCTTGCCAGCATTGCCTTCGGCTTGTTTGGCTTTTTCAGTAGCCGAGGAGGAGGTAATCCTTTGTGTTGCTCGCAGCCAGCCCTAAGCACCTTTGTTTGACTGGCCATCTCTCTTGGCAAAGGGCGACTCCACAGGATTACTTGACTCTAATCCTATCCGAAGTGTGTGTGAAAAACCCAGAGCAGGTGACGGCGGTACACAGCATTGCCATTGTGGCTCAGACAGCACAATGCTTCCCAGGGTGATGCAGTGAAGATCTCATTCACTAGGTGCTGATGATGCACGCAAGTGTCGTGACAGCGGCTTCTGCATCGGCTATAGTGTTAGAGGGACAGGGTTAGGTAGGTTAAATTGGCTATGTACGCCGGACAATGTGCTGCGTCATGCTGGAATAGACTAGTCCACAACTACTCCACGGTCAGTTAAGTCAATTTGCATTGGCTGTGTCATGAAGTGAAAGCAAAGCAATGAGTGACAACAACACAAACATGACAGAAAAGCAGTAGGCCTACCCAATTTCCCTTTCAGGACAGGATACTTGTCTTTGAAACACTGGCTGAAACATTTTAATGAAAAGGATAACAATAATATATAATAATAATAATATATCATCAAAACATTGTCATACAGTCTTCGTTTGTGCACATCCATATCTTGTTAACTTGGACAGCCAAAGAAGCCTGTAGGCCTACTAAAACGTGTCTGATTTAGATATTATTTCAGGGGATTACTGACAGCGAAGGATTTTTTCTCTTTTTGTGATTTGAAATAATATAATCCTGTGACTGACTCATCAGTCACTCTTGAGGATTTGCATATCTTATATCGTTCCTCAGTCGTATCCATCACCCATCACTGGCTGTGTTTGTTTTGACAGATCCTGCAGCGAGCGCAGATACTGGAAAGGACCCTCTGCTGACAAATAAGATAATCATGAGCAGAAGTACGTTGAGGAAAACAACACCGGCTCAAATGCCACCGCCGCTCTAATGTGCACAGTCCCCCGGGCCATGAGACCTGTCACCAAACAACAGACAAATGGATTTGGCTGTCGTCTCTTAAGTGAAATTCAAAGCATGACCTGGCCTCTGCGGACTGAGATGGACAGTATGTCTTTAAACAACCCTGTCGACCGGAGGACAATGCATCGTCCATAAACAACCGTGACAGCACCTGCAGAGAACCCATTAACCCCTGCTGTGTGTGTGTGTGTGTACGTACTGTACATCCATGGAGCGGCTGCCATAACTGGACATCTGCTGCAACACTTATTGTTTTTGTTTGGTGGTGGTGGAATTGGTGGAGGTGGTGGTGGCGGTGGTGGGTGGAAGGGACGTCTCGGAGACACATTTCCCCGAGTCTTTCTCACTGTGCTGGAGGTGGTGGTGGTGGTGGTGAGTGGAAGGGGGGTCTTGCTGAAACATATCCCCCCAGTCGGTCTCATCACACGGTGCAAAATCTGAAGATGCTTGAGACCAGCAATTACTCGCTGGTGCTGCTGATCCAGCTGACACTGCTGACCTTTGACCTCTTCGTCAACTCCTTCAGTGAGCTCCTGAGGACCTCTCCTGTAATCCAGCTTGTGCTGTTCATGTAAGTACCTGAAGTGAGGTCAGGGTCGCTGACTGGCTGGTGGTTGGAGCTACTACGTACCACGTTGTTGTGTGTAATATTCTCATGAACATGTGCTGAACTACTGCTATCCCACACACACCCCACACACCCGTCCCTCCTCTCAGCCCATTCTCAGGTGGACATGCTGTGTTTCCTGAATGATGCAAGTGAAGTGCATTTGTTTGTCTTGTTTCGCATATTTATATTTAGCGTAGCCGGAAATTACTTTCCAGGCTTGCGTTATGACTTGTCCAATATTGTAACCGTTATCTACATATTCAATATTCACAGTTGTTTTTTTGTTTTCAGTTTGTCTGCGCGTCTGCCTGTCTGTCTACCTGCCTTTCTGCCTGTCTGCCCCTCTGCCCATTACTGTGATAGAGCAGTTAGAGGCAGTTTAAATTAATCAGATATGAGCCAGGTAGGCTGTGTTTTTTAAATGACTAGAGAAGGGAGAAGTGGGTGAAGTGTAATATGGGATGGAGGAGAGTGAAGAGAGCTGGAAGCAAGGATGCCAGGACGACGCACCCAAAGAGCAGCAGCGAGAGTATATTGAAATGTGAAGTGGTGGAATATTGCAGGTGCAGTCTTGTGTGTTGAGTCAGGGTGTCTAGGCGGTGGGGCTCAAAACAGCTAGCAGTGAGTGAGCAATTTATTAGCCAGTCTGCAGTAAAGAAATAGGTCAAGAACGTTCGGGAATAAATCACACCAAGATAGAGAGGCATATGCATACTGTGTTATGTACACTTAGTCCTTGAAGCCTGATGCCCAAATGACAGTGATTGAAGCTTCAACTTCAAAGCCTAACAACTTTCATGAAGTATACATGGCATGGCACATTAGAGAAAATGAAGTATGGAGTTTGCTGGGCTGTTATTTGTGTCTACACACACACGCACGCACGCACGCACGCACGCACGCACGCACGCACGCACGCACGCACGCACGCACGCACGCACGCACGCACACACACACAGATTCATCCTTCCTTGCAAAACATTTCATAAAATGTTATGAAACTCAATCAATCAATGGCAAAAAGATTTGGGTATGATTATAAACACTGTCATAATTAACTAAACAAAATCAATTTACAAAGTACAATGTATAAACAGAAGAGAAATCTTAATACAAATAAATATTTGACATGAACATTGTCATGACCATCCATTGTCAAACTTTTAGGCGCCCGTTCTTTGACTAAGTTCAAAAACTATCTACAGACTTTCTGTAGATTTAGTCTCTTTTTAAAAATCCATCTACCCTCTTGTTTTCCCACGCACAATGCTCAGCTCAGGTCTCTGTGTGGGGGCAAGCATCACTTGAAGTAGTTCTTCGTCAGCTTTATATCAAAGAACAGAAATTGTCTTTGATAAACTCAACTTTGCAGTGGACTTTGATTGTTCCACCCACAGTTTTAAGCCTCCTACACAGTTGTTTTTCATTCCTATCGCAGTTAAAAACTTTGTTTCAACCTACACATGACAGTAATTAGCACAAATCATAGCTTACAGCATTTTTTTCATAAACACTGTACACTTTTTTGACATTTTCCAGAATCTTATTTTATGTTGTGAAGTTAAGTAAGGTAAAGTAAAGTAAATTATTTGTTTTCTGTAATATGAGAGGAGCAGTAGAGAAGAGTCACTCTATTGGAGGGAAATCAATGAAAAATAATGTCAGTAATCTGTCAGTCCCTGCTCCTTCTCACTGGTTTGTGTCCTCCTCCTCCTCTTCCTCATCTTCCTCCTCCTCCTCCTCCTCCTCCTCCTCCAGAGTTCAAGACATCAGCTTGCTGTTCAACCTGTTCATCTTCCTGCTGATGCTGTTCAACACCTACGTGTTCCAGGTGGGCCTGATGTCCCTGCTGTTGGAGCGCTTCAGGGTTCTCATCATGCTCTCCGTCTTCTACCTGTTCTCCAGCGTCTCCTTGCACTCCTGGATGATGGTCAGTCTCCGACAGTTCTTTTATTTTCTGTTCTGTTCTTTTGTATTCTGTTCTACTTTATTTGCATATGATATCAAAGATCCTTTGGGAACACCTGTAGCTGCCGGCAGGCCCATTCATTCTTTGCTGAAAAGACTCAACTACATCGTAACAACATTGCTGTGACTTGACCAAGAGCCCCTCATGAAACTGTAACGTGCTTCACATAGAGTAGTGCCACGATTTCAGCACCATGGACAGAGTGCGTTGCCAGTCCATGTTGGCGGCGGACATGAAGGTGTCGTTACTCCACGGCCAAATGTCGCTTTCGGGAAAAATATTAAAATAGTCGCTATTTCTAAGTAGCCTTTGTAATAGTCTACTATGCTATACTATATATATATATGCTATAATATGTTTTAGATAGGCCTATAAGATGCCATTCTCATGTGAAAGCATAGGAGAGATATCGCCCCCACTACGCATGCCACAGACAGCGCGGAGATATAGCTAGCATCTATATATTTTTCATTTTGTTCTAATCTCTTAGAGGACAAGACGCACGAATATGCATTATTTCAAAGAGCCAACTTCCGAAGCCCACTGAGCAAGAAGGGGGTGTAAAATTGCCCTCCTCACCTAGAGAAACTGCACCCAGAACAGTTTGATATTCTTTGTAGATGAACGATAGACCAGCTGATCTGTCTTTTTTAATACACCATGCACAAACACAGTAATAGACCAAATACAATATAACTCTCCACTTTTCCCAGCCTGTCCTACAACCAAAACTGTTGGTAAGCCTACATTCACAAGCAAGAGCTGAGCTAGAACTTTAGTTGGACTCCCTCTATATTATACAACGTCATAGAACGCTCTGCCAGCGAGAAGCCCAATATTTCAGAAGTAGCTTTCAACTGATACATTTTCATCAAAATATTGCAGTTTGGCTTTGTTATAGACTGTGAATTTCACATATGTTTCAAAACACCTCTTCTGACAACATCCAGTATAGATTTAGTTATAAATTTAACCTAAACGTTACCCTTTAAGTAACAGATTAAGACAAAGTTATTGCGATTTTGGTGGCAATAAGGTTATGACAGTGTCTCTGCAAGGTTGAAACATCTCTGGGGGATGAACCATCAATCCCCAGGGGTTGAACCATCTCTGGAGATATCAGGGTAGATGACGTGACGTGTAAATTTTGCTGTCGCAGGCTCTTAAAATTAAGTAAATTCATGCTTTAAAAATTGTCAATGCTTTAAATGATTAAGCTAATGTTGTTGTTGTGAAAAAGTAATGTGTAATAAATCCAGAGCTTAAATAAGTATACTTAATTTTGAGTCAAATGTCACATTTGTCCTATGGTGTGACTGAGGCAAGCCTGGTTCTCCATATTAAAACATTTTTAAATAAATAATCAAAGCTCAGTCATTTGTCTAAACAACCCTGGCATGTTTTTCAAGGTGTCTATTTTAGCAAGTGGCAATGCTTAATTTTTTTCCTGTTTTTCTGAGACCGTATGGACTTCTGAAACTTTGTCGCAGAAAACAATGTCCTGTGGTGTGACATCATATTTTTGGTTGATTCTGTGGATAATTATCTATTGTTGAAGCTCCAGCGGTACATAAATTGTGACTTTAGACCCTTAAGAAGCCAATGGCAAGGGTGGATTTTAGATTTTTCTCTCAGAGTTCTTCAGTCAATCAATTATGTTTTGCTACCACAAGATGTATTAGTTTTGTAGTCCTTTGGTGTGACAGCCATAAAATACATTTTTGACAATAGTGTATATTTTTCATATTTTTTTCTTATGTAGATGTATGAAAATGCATCTTACTAAAGGTGAAATTGTATTTCAGTTGGCAACGACATGGCTTTAAATTAACTCAAAAGCTCAAAAGTCCTATGGTGTGATGGTAAAAGTCCTATGGTGTGATGGTAAAAGTCCTATGGTGTGACACTTTGGAGTATCACACCAAAGGACAAGCAGGTCACACCAATGGACTAGATATTTGAGAAATAGCTTTTAAAACAACTGGTAATACATGTTTTTTTGTTTTGTTGTTTGACTAGATAAATATTGTGGATTCAAATGACTTATTCCTTTATTGGCCTTTGGAATTTATACTTTGATGCATTGTTGATGAATATTTGCTGTTGATTTTAGATACTGTCAAATGATATAAAATGTCATTAATGGTGCTTTGAAACCATAAAATATAATGGTAACAGTGAAGGAAAGATCAGTGAGAGAGTATATAGAGGAGTAGATAAATAAAGTATGCTGTGGAGAGCTCAATATACAGCATAAATGTGCTGTCCAGCTTCAGATACCAAACAGGCACTGGCCACTACACACTACAGGTTCAATGGTGTGACAGTCATAGCATACCTACAAAAGTGTGATGGTCATGCCAAGGTCACCCTTCAGTATGAGTCTTATGAGCTCTGCAGGTTACATTCAATGACCACATGGCTGTCATTAAGAGTTACGATAGGCTGATAATCGACGATTCAAAGACTTATAAGTGTAAAGTGTAGGTCCATATTGACTACAACATTATATTATGATCAAAAGACAAAATAATCATGTTGATATATTTGTTTCTGGCTCAGTTTTGCATTTCTGTCCTTTAGCGTGACATGAATGTCCTACGGTGTGACATGTTTTAAACGCTCAAATATTTGTTTGAGCTAAACAATATGTTTGATAAACACTGAATATTGCATTAGGGAAGAACAAATTATCGTCCCTGAAAAGTTAGTATACATTCGGACAATTTTGAACATTTAAAAGAAAGATATCCCTGTTTTTCCTCGAAGGTTTCTAATAATCTCACATCTAATGGGGAAAAAAATACTTAAATGGTAATTTCTCATTAAATTAAGACTTTAAAAAATGCAATAAATATGAAGAGTGTAACAATATTCATAAAACTCCATCAAGCCATTTTTACATTACTTAATATATTTATTTCTTAACGTCACACCAAAGGACATATTTTCAGCAAATTGCTTTATCAACGTAAATAAATAATCAATGAATAGACCAACATTGTGACCACTTGGATTTTTTGAAAGATTAATTGCTGCACTACGTAGACATATACTTTTTTCCCTCATAAACAATGTTTTGTGAAAAAAATGTTTTTTGCTGCCTATCCGTCATCTACCCATCAGTGTCTGACCCGTCCAGCAAGCAATCTCTTCTCTTCTCTTCTCTTCTCTTCTCTTCTCTTCTCTTCTCTTCTCTTCTCTTCTCTTCTCTTCTCTTCTCTTCTCTTCTCTTCTATTCTATTCTATTCTATTCTATTTAGTGATGATATAAAAGATCCTTCTGGAACACCTTTAAAATGTCTCTGAAGATATCGGCAGAGACCGGAAGACTCTATATGATATCAGTCTCTGGCCATTCTCTGGTCTTTTCTTTTCTATTCTATTCTATTCTATTCTATTATTCTATTCTATTTAGGATGATCAGCCTCAGTCACTTTGCATGTCTAAAAATCTTTACTCAACCACTATGTAGTATATAACTGTACTATACTGTATATGAGCAGTATACAATGGATGATTGAATGTTTCAGACAAGGTGTTTAGGGCCTCTGTGTGTGTGTTTATCGTGTGCATATACATGTATGTATTTTATATTTTATGCATGAGTGTTTTCAGGGTGTGAGTGGAGTTGGGGTTCAGTGTAGTCAGTTCTGCATTTTAATACCACTGAGAGCAGTGATAGTATTTCAGCGAATGATTCCCACTTTACTGACAGCTCTTAAACTCTGCCTGCGGGCCGGGGCTGCTGTTTGAGATCACAGATCCAAGGTAGCAGTGCAGATTGCCAGCTCTGTGTAGGTGGAGTGGTGGTGGCAGAAGGGTCATTTAGCCATGTTTTCCACAGACCAACAGATATATTTCAGTCAAGTTCTATATTTTAATGTGACGATCTGAGGGCTGCAATATTTTAACTGATAATATTCACTTCACTGACAGCTTTAAACTCTGCCTGCAGGGCCTCACACACAGAGATCACAGAGCCAAGGTAGTAAGGCAGTACATGGGCACCTTGAGAATATATACTGTACTTCACTAGTGTAATGTAAGCGCTTAGGAAACTCAAAAACACTGCATATTTTTTCACATTATTATTGCTACAGTACATAATTTGAATATGCAATCCACCGCATGCAAATTTAAACATTTATGGAGTTATTAGGGAAGTCTTAGGGGAGCTATACGCAAACTGGATCAGCTGCTGTGCTGACAGTAAAGCGACTGTAGGCTAATGGAGGCCGTCTCATGCAGGCTCAGTTACTGCGGGCACAAAGATGAGAAGGATGCGTATCATCTAATCCGACTCTAGAGAAGATGACTAATAAGCACATTTCCCCCAAAAGCTGAATGCCTCTTAAAGGCATGAATTGAACTTTTGACACAAAATGTTTTCAAATTGCCCTTGATGGTGACGCATAGAGTCACTGTTCGAGGCTCATCACTGTGTTTTGTCAACAGAATTTACGCTGGATGAGAGCTGACCATTACGTGTGGACAGATGGACTGCTTTTCTTGTATGGCCTACAGAGAACTGGTAAGACATGTCTGCATGTTTTGTGGAAAGATTTAATTATTATTGTTGTTGTTGCTGTTACATAGTTATTATCGTTACATTATTATTCTGAGCAAGAAGCAAAAGGTCAAGGGTCAAACAATTCTGACAAGCAAGTGCAATTGTCCAGAGGGGTAAACCAGGTTAAGTTAACCTTCAGGTATTGGTAAATCATCTAATAGAAGAGCCCAGATTCCTATTTTTCTGAATTCAATGACACATGCAGGCTATCTATTATTAGGTTTACCACTTCTTGTAGGTAACTTTTTCCCTTTATTTAAAGATACTTTTATGGGCTTTTTGTGCCTTTATTGATGACAGCACAGTAAATATAATGACAGGAAATCAGTGGGACAGAGAGATGATGGCAGGGTTGGGACATGACCAATGAACTTGAACCTGGGTCCCCAAGGGAATAGAAGCCTAAATATGGGGGACTTAGCGTGTTGCCCTAGTAGATACCAAATAACATATAAGGCTCTACCTGCATCACTCTCATTTCGATTCTACTTTGAAGTCCCACACATCATGAAAATAATAAAATTCATGTTAGTCCGCCCCTTCCTACTGTACTTCGGCAAGGAGAGCTAACACACAAGGCTCATGCTCATCCTTGACAGAAGGGCATATGAGAGACATATTAATTCTTCTGAGCCTCTAATTGGATGTTAGGCAGGATTAATGGGCTACGCGTTGCTGTTGTCATTTTTCTCCTTGCTCCTAAAGAGTAATGCATGCGCCCGTTGCGGGCCTCACACTGAAATGAATGTCTCTCGCTACACTGTAATTACGCCAACACCAGTGCCCCATCAACGTATCTAGACTGTGTTTGCTTGCTTGCTTGCAGCGGCCGTGTTGTACTACTATTACTACAAGCGGACGGCCGAGTATCTGGGAGACCCACGCCTCTACAAGGACTCCCCCTGGCTACGAGAGGCCTTTGCACGGGCACGCCAGTTATGAGCCAACCGAGCGCACTGTACCACGTGTCGGATCAAAGGGAAGTGGTTTTGACAGGCCCCAGCATGGGGCCATTAGGACATACAGAACCCATACTGTGGGTCGGGCCAAGATGGACTCCAATGCAGAGACTGGGCCAAGCATGTTGATGGACAGCTCTGGATGTGAGCAACCGGATGGATGAGTGCTCAAACAGTGTGGAGCCATATACAGTTGGAGTGGATGGGGATAAAAAGGAGGTGGACAAAAAAAGGGAAAGGGAGGCACTTCTGGGACAGTCACTGTAAATGGATTTTGAGTGTTTCATTTTGTATTTTGTTTGGTTTTACTATTCTGCATGATTATTGCCTATTACAATTCTTGAGTTTCATTACATTTTATGAAATGTTTTGCAAGGAAGGATGAATCTGTGTGTGTGTGTGTGTGTGTGTGTGTGTGTGTGTGTGTGTGTGTGTGTGTGTGTGTGTGTGTGTGTGTGTGTGTGTGTGTGTGTGTGTGTGTGTGTGTGTGTGTGTGTGTGTGTGTGTGTGTGCTAGCATGTACGTTTGCACCGAAACACATTTTGAATTCAGTCTGACTTCTCCAAACACAGATACCGATAAAGATGAGAAGTCCTTTCATCAATATCTTTCATTTTGTGGCATTATTCGAAGTGGCTGGAATCATGACCTTAAAAGTAACCTGTGCCTCAGCAACAAATTACCAATGCCAGACATACCATATTAACTAACCTTTCATATTTTGGATGGCATTTACAAAATAGCCCAGATGAAATTTCAAATCCCCCTTGCCACAGGTTTAGCACCTTTTGATTTTAATACTCGGTTAAGGTATCATGCTCTCAACTTCCATTAAAAAACAATTAACTACAGCTTGCAGTTTCATACCACACTGTGGTGCCTCACAACTTCAACAGCAACACATAAATTATTCATAGAGCCATCAGCTAAATCATGAAGTTCAGGTGATAATACAAATATTAAAGTTCGGACATGGTTGGGCTAAATTTGGGGAGAAATGTAGGTAACTACACCCCAGAAACATGCCCAACTAACATGATGTTTCATACTATATTTTACTAAATTTGTGTTGTTTTAACATTGAAAATAAAATGAAACAGACAGCACCTCATGGTTTGTCTCATTTCCTGTTGGGATAGGAATGGGCTGACACTGAATTAGAGAAAATATAATTCCACTGTACATATACAATGCATTTCCCAATGAAGGCATAAGATGAATGAATAAATATTTCCTGAACATTTCATTGCTTTCTGCTATTTACATTTTATGTGCGAAATACTTTCTTGCTATTCTGCCCGAGTAGCAAGAGTAGCAAATTGCATGCAGAGAACAAACAGGACAAGTCTGTCTCACGCAAGACAGTGTAAGTTCGGAGACTTTTATTTTCTCTGAAATTGGCTGAGTATATTGTATTACAGGCAGGGCAACAGGGAAGGTATACATTCTCATTCAAGGGAGGGGGGAGGGTGGGGCGAGGAATCGGGGGGTACCTGGTAAACATAGACATCAATTACTTTTTCCATCATTTGACATTAAAACCAAATCCTAAACTGTCATATACATATTTATTGATATATAGATATTTATATTCTCTGAAATTGGCCTGTCTCTCTTGCTAAATATATTCATTTATATCTGTCAATATCTGTATATATATATCTGTGATAAACTTGTTACCATTTATGTTTTATTTTACAGTAATTTAATCTAGATCATGTCCTATGGGTCTTAGTTTTTTTCCTTGTTTCTCTTTGTCAAAGACTGGAAACAAGACAGATATACTTGCATATAAATAAGTACACAATGAAGACAGTGCTGTACATAGCCACTGTGAAAAAGTACCCGGGGCTTCTCCCTTATCATTCCATTGGTCCTGTGCCCAGTCAGATCATACTGAATAAAAACAGACTTGGTTTTTCATTCCTCTGTCCGACATTCTGAAGTCAGCAGATATAGTACATAACATCAGTGACAACTGAGATTTTAGAAAAGTTAAAGGTAGGCTATTTCAAAAACCCAAATGGTCCAAAAAATATTTTGTTGGCAGATTTAATATAGGTAATTCCAATGTTGAATGTTCACACTGTGAATGTCACATTTAACACTTTCACAAACACAAAACACAAAACACACACACACACACACACACACACACACACACACACACACACACACACACACACACACACACACACACACACACACACACACACACACACACACACACACACACACACACACACACACACACACACACGTAACTTTCCTTGTCTTCCATACATCATTCTTAATTATTTAAAAAGTCATGCTGACTGTCTGTTGCCCCAGGAGTACTTTTTCACAGGGTCATAGGAGATTTTATTTTATTTTATTTTACTTCAAAAGAGCTCCCCTAACTCAACTTAACTCATTTAAATTATACAAAAAGAGCAATAATAACCATAAGAATACGTGTCTTAATGGATCACCATAACACCAATTATTGTAAGCCTAAGAAATGATAATGGAATGGCAATAATAAATAATGATCAGATATGAATGACATCACATTCCAAAAAAGATAGATATAAAAATGATAATAATAAATTGGCCACAGACACAAGGCTTGCTTTGATGCACATTTTGTTTTTGTTTTGAAATAAGAATAATATGAGAGATATGGGACGAGATCAACCTGAATCCCCGTATATAGTGTTATCCAGTCCTGGCCCAAGTGTGCTTGAGATGAACTGGTTCTTAAAGGTATCTTTGCCGTGGAGGGCAGAAAAAGGTATAGGGGCTCACCCGTACATTGGTTCCCATGCTTCTGTTTTGTTTTTGGAAAGCACCATGGCCCTGAGACCCACATACTTATTACATACTCTTTCTTGGCAGTGTGAGATGACATCATCATCATCATCATCATCATCATCATCTTTTTGGGAGCTCTCTCATATATTCCACTCTACTCAGTTGTGTTATCCAGTGCTTGGCAATGCTCGCAGCCACTGCCTGCAGCCATCCCTTACACATTCCTGTCTCTGTTGCTGACCATTTGTATTTTGCATGGGTTATTCATTACGCACGTATGTCATACTCATTACGCACGTCTCCTATACTGATAAATGACATCTCTTAAAATATATTTGGCAATTGTAAAAAAAAAGGTAGGGTTTTTTTTGGCAGGGGGTTAAAAATGTGGATGTTGATGTGGGTTAGTCCGGGAATGTAAATGTTCGACTTGACTTGCATCACAGCATCACAATCATCGCCTCCAAACTCTGATTATTTAAAAAAAGGCCTTTCAATGACATCTGTTTAACATACATAAGTACATGTTCGTAATCTACTTACAAACCTGGAGTGTAAAGTCAAATCATGTTCTAAAGTGGCTTTCTCTGTTTGGTTTGTCTGCTTCACCCAAACATAACCTTTTATAAACCTGAGGATTTTTTTTGTGCCGATACGCCAACAAACCTCCTCTTCCCTCGTTTGCCCAATTCCCTCTTAAAACTTCCCATTTCCTTCCTATTTTATCCAAGACACTTCGAGTCCCTGCATTGGTGCTGTGGTTCAAGTTACACGTATCGTCTCCACGTGTATGCCACACTAAAGAGGGAAGATCCATGGGGGAATAAAAATGCTTCATGTGTGTGGAATTAACATTCAGTGTATGGCATGGATGTCAGATTTCAGTGCCACACTTAGTTTATGTACCTAGACCTGGCACTTTCTGAACTCACAGAAGGCTCCCTTTAATTCATTAAAACATGCTTTTTAAAAAAAGTAATAAATGCAAATGTAAACAAGAAATAATATAGTACATGAAAAGTGATTTGTTTTTCATTCTCTTGTGCAAGTCTTCATGGTGAAGGGCAGTGATGCCGATAGTGTTTATGTCCGTAATAATGTTTCTTAAGTCTGTCTCAACCAAATGGTGGTGTGGCATTTTCCTCCCAACGGACTCTGGTGATACGTGGGGATGCTTGGAATGCTAAGAAGGACCAGGACAGTGAATAAACAACATGTAGCATTCAGTATAGACAGCCAACAAAAATAACTATAAAATGAGGTTACTGTTCAGTGATGTTTTTTTTTTGTCTTGTATTTTGCTAGCCAGCTGTCTTGGAAGTCAGATTGCATTGCTACGCATGCATGTTGCACAATCCATTCAGATTATTCAATGAATGCACCGACTGTATGAGATAGAGAGACTGGTAGATTGACAGTGAGAGATTAAGACTGCAAGAAGAGCAGAGTAAGAGAGAGGGCCAGAAAGAGAGATGGTAGAGAGAGAGAAATGGGAGAGAGAAAGAGATGGAAGAGAGAGAGAGAGAGAGAGAGAGAGAGAGAGAGAGAGAGAGAGAGAGAGAGAGAGAGAGAGAGAGGTGAGGAACACTACACCATAGACGCGAGTGCATTCTCCTCATTATAAACGCACGGGGTCGAAGTTCGTATGTGATTGGCGACCGGCGGCCCGTCCGAGGGCGAGAGGTCGTTCAGCTCCCCGGACGAGGACAGCGGGTAGGAGGGAGACAGAGAGATGCCAGAAGACTGGTCCGCCGACCCAGCAAAGGTGCGCGGAGGCTTGGGCACCAGGTTGGGCTCCAGGGTGGCCCTGGCCAGCAGCTGCCTGTCCCCATCGTCCCCCAGCTGCTGCTGCTGCTGCTGGCCAGGTCCTCCGCTATGCCCTGGGCCCTGGACTAACTGATCCAGGTCTTGGCCCGGTCCCGGTCCCTGGCCCTCGCTCTGGCTGTAGGAGCCGCGGCCAGACTCCGACTCGCCGTCGGAAAGCTCCAGAGGCGGAGAGCCGCTGCCGTCCAGCCTGAAGAGAGAGTCCAGGTACTGGGCGAACTCCAGCACCACCTGGCTGGGGTTCCCGTTGGAGAGCGGGGGATTGGCTTCCTGCTGGGCTGCCAGGGAAGAGGAAGAGGGAGTGGAGGTGGTGGTGGAGGCGGAGGCGAAGGTGGAGGCGGAGGCTGAGGCAGCAGCAGCTGCTGCAACCTCAGGAGCTCCACTATCGATGCCAGCAGTCTTGGAAGGGAGCTCGCTGGCAGCCTTCACCTCAGTGTCCACCACCACCGACTCCTGGCTGCCCCGCTCCAGAGGAGTGCTGCACCCCCTGGGGCTGTGGGGCGTGGAGGGGGGCATCTCCGGGCTGGGAGGCCCTGACTGCTGCAGGTAAACATTGATCGTCTCTGCTCCAGCTGCTGTGGTCGTTGCTGCTGTTGCCTGTAGGGGTCCATCCTGGTAGGGGGGAGGCTGTCCGATCACCGTCTGCCCCAGGACGGGAGGAGGCGCATGGTGGTTGTGGTTGCTGCGGACGTGTGTGTGGGGGTTGTAACGAGGGGTGTCCGGGGAGAGCTGGGGGCTGTACTGCAGCGGGGGCGTGGGGATGTAAGGCCCCGGCTCCCCCAGCTCGTGCTCAGGCGTGTCCGGCTGGAGTCCATCAGCTGCCAGGAGCTCCGTGCGAGAGCTGAGCGACGGGTTCTCCTCCGGGATGGGCGCATCCAAAGGGAACGGCAGGCTTCCCAGGCACGGCGAGCCCCGGAGCGCCGCAGAGGAGCGGCGAGAGTCCAGGCTGTAGAGGGACTCCACGTCCGACAGGCTCTCCATGCAGGCTAGAGGGGCCCGGCGGTCGCCCAGCTCCACCGTGAGCCGCTCGCGGGCCCCTGTCAGCACCACGGGAACCGGGGGAGGGGGGCACTCAGCGAAGCCGTCTAGGGAGATCTCCGACCGGGCACAGGAGCTATAGGGGGGGTGGGGTTGGAGGGAAGGAAGAGGGTGGGGGGAGATGGGGTAGTGAGAATGGGGAAGACAAAAACCAAGAGATGGTGTGGAGAGAGAGAGAGAGAGAGAGAGAGAGAGAGAGAGAGAGAGAGAGAGAGAGAGAGAGAGAGAGAGAGAGATTGTGTGAGAGAGAGGGGGGGGGTGGAGGGGGAGAGGCATCAGAATAATAATAAGGGGAAGAGAGAGATTGTGTGGAAGAGAGAGAGAGAGAGAGAGAGAGAGAGAGGTGGTGGTGGGGGGGAGGAGATGGAGTGAAGAAGAGAGTGACAGAAAGATGGAGGATAAAGAGAGAAACAGAGAATGATAGAGACCAGATTGAGGGAGGGTGGGATAAGGCAACCAAGAGGATAACAAAAAAGGCCCAAAAAAACAATAATAATTTTGAAGACGGGGTGAAAAAGTAAACATAAAAAGGTAAACATAAACACAATAAAGTTAAAGTAAACAATAAATGAAGTTCAAATGGAGAGAATAAAAAAGGCAAGGTTTTTCAGTGGAGTTCCAAATAAGAAAGAAACACAACAAATAGGAGGGGACAGAGGAATGGTAACAAAAATCCAATATCATGGAGGTGGAACGAGGGGGAGGAAGAGGAGGAGTGGGGGTAGGAGGAGAGGAAGATCGAGGCTTAATCAACACAACTAACAACAGGGCACTAACAACTAACACAAGGCACAACTACGGTAGAATCTGCTAGCATCTCTGCTGAAGCCCTGCACAGGTCCTTGGGGGGGAGCAGCATACTTCCATACGTCACCGCACTGCAGCCAGCATGAGTGAGAAAAGTGGGAGAGTGGTTTAGACTTACAATGAGAGTCAAGGCACGCACGCACACACACACACACACACACACACACACACACACACACACACACACACACACACACACACACACACACACACACACACACACACACACACACACACACACACACACACACACACACACACACACACACGCAAACACACAGATACACACATAAACATTCACATGCACACGCACAGACTGTGATGCACGTGCGTACCCTCCTTACTGACGCACACATTCACACAAGCACACACACACATGAGCGCACGCACGCACACGCACACAGACAATCATGCACCCACACATACACACACACACCTCTCTTATGAAGTCAGCAGACTTCCCCTTAAAACCAATGAATAAAAATCCATTCAAATCCTTCAAATCTTGATGAGCTGCTTCCACACAGGTTAGGTTTTTTTATGCAAGCTGCATCTTCAGCCTGCGTCTGTCGTCTGTCTCTCTCGCCTGACGCCTGCCTGTCTGCCTTTTGTGTCTGGCTCATTTGCTCGATGCTGTATCTGGCACGGCAGCACTGGCTGGGTGGCTGGCTGCAGGTGCTGGCTGCTGTAGCACTGGAGCGCCCTCTGCTGGTGGTAGTGGTACGTACCGGACACTGCTGTTCCTGCGATGGTGGGTGACGGGACTCGGCTGGTGGGACGTTGTGGACGCTCCCATGAAGATGGTCTCCGGGTTCAGGTCCACCTCTGTGGGACTCACCATGATCTTAGCAGCGGACAGGAGAGCTGTCTTGCCTTTGTTGTAATTTTCCAGCACCTACAAGGGGATGCACCAGGGAAGATACAGTGTGTTAGGGCCACAAGGTCAAAGGGTCTTTATTGATAGTAGAGTGAAGGAGAGACAGGAAGCAAGTGAGAGAGAGGGATAGAGTAGGTTTGGGAGAAGAACCAGGGCCAGGCCAGATTCGAACCTGGGTCCCCCATGAGCGTGCAGTCCATTTATGGTACGGTGTGCCTGTGTGCTTACTCCACAGCACAGCACCCACCCATTTATGGCAAAATTTGTGGACAAACATATGACAACTTCATGACAAACATGAAGCGACAGACAGGCACATTGATAGGCTACAGAGAAAGAGAGAGAAAGAGAGAGAGAGAGAGAGAGAGAGAGAGAGAGTGTGAGAGAGAGAGAGAGAGAGAGAGAGAGAGAGAGAGAGAGAGAGAGAGAGAGAGAGAGAGAGAGAGAGAGAGAGAGATGGGGTAAATGGCCCGTATATACTTTATTTGATTCATCAAGGTAGAGTATGGTAGAGAGCATACACCCTTGAACCTTCCTTAGCATACTGACAATGGTCATTACAGATACTGTAGAAAGATATTTGTAGGTTGTTACATGGATATTCATATGGATTATATGGATATTTATATGCATATCTGTAATGGAAATGAGTCCATTAAGAGGAAGAGATTGCATGCGGAGTCTCATAGCACTTCTATCCCAACACATGCTGTATGACCTCTATGATTATGGCAGCTTTGCAGGTTGACTGCACATTGTTTCCCCATCCATGCATCACACTTAACTCCTATTCCCAGGGAATAGTCATCCCAATTATACCACACAGTTCAGTCGTCATTGACACCGTAAAGCCAGCCAGTGGAGATGCGTCTAGGAATGGTTTCTTGTAGGCTTCATGGGACTGAAGTGCACATGGTTTTAAGATTCATGATTGCGTTATACAGTAGATGCAGCATGGAGACAGCCCTTTATGGTGCAAAACCATGTCCTATATACACGTATCAGACCCTATATGATGAAAACCCCTGCCCTTCACATATAGGCTATCAGATCCTGTATGGTGCAACAGAAACCCCGTCCTATAGGTACATAGAGGCTATCAGATCCTTTATGGTGCAACAGAAACCCCGTCCTATAGGTACATATAGGCTATCAGATCCTGTATGGTGCAACAGAAACCCCGTCCTATAGGTACATAGAGGCTATCAGATCCTTTATTATGGTGCATTGTGCAGTGAAGGAGTACACATTGTAACGTGGCCTACATGGCTGCAGTCTTAAAATAACATGCCTTCATCATGCGCCGAATGCATCCAGGGGCTACTGGGTGTGGCCTACATAACTTTGAACTTTTATTCATTTTTGTTTTGTTGCTTTTGTTGGAATCTAAGGAGGCAGTGAGAATAAGGTGGCTTCCCCTGAAGCACGGCCATTGTCACGGAAACCTCTGACACTGCATATCCGATTTATTTTAGCCTTATATATTCCATCTACAAAAACAACGGTGTTAAATTGTTTAATAATGTCAGGTTAAGTTAACAGATATGCATGACTAAAGGATTGCCACCTACTCTGCACCAGAGTCTGGCTTTTCATCTTCAGTTAATTTGCTAACTTCATTGCGAAACCTTACACTTGCACAAGTGTCATGCATGCTATGCTATCTTCATTGAAATGCAGAGGCCGTGCCTAACGTGAGTGGCCCCCAAAATAAGCTTTTTAAAAAGAGTTGAATTTTTAATGACTTCTAATAGACCATTAGATTTTAAGGGCACTCTGCACAACGCTTGGCAGAAGGCAGCCGGGCGGACAGGGCTGGGTGAGGCAGGCGGGGCGGGCAGGGGCCGTGCAGCGGTTGCCAAAATCAGATTTCACAGTGGAGCACAGATGGCCAGAGCCCACAGCTGAGACTCCCTGCAGTAAACCCCAGCTGCGCGGCCCATATCTCCACACATGGGCTGGGCTGGGCTGGAGCGTGCTGGGCTGCGCTGGACTAGACTGGACTGGGTCGAGATAGGATGGATGGATGTGACTGTGCCTGTGGGGGAGCACCTTTCTCTCTTTCTCTAGACCTTTCTCTCTCCATCTCCATCCTTTTTTTCTTTCTATTTCTATCTCTTTTTCTTCTTTATCTACCTGCTCTCTTCGTTTTTTTCCCTCCCTCCCTTCCTCCTTCTCTCTCTCTCTCTCTCTCTCTCAAGCTTTATCGATGGTCCTCACTTGTCCCTCCATCCCTCTCCCTTTCCCTCTCTCTCTCTCCCCATCTCTTTCTCTCTCAGGCAGATTGCCAGGAAAGCCCGCGATCCAAATCTCAGCAGTGTGCCGGCGGGGTGAGGTGGGAGAGAATAGCAGAGCAGAGGAACGGAGCGGAGAAGAGCAGAGCAGAGCGGAGCCGCTGTGGCCAACCATGCAGCGGCTCTCCATCCACGCCTGTTCCATTATTCATGTGCTCCATTAGCGTGCGGCCGCAGCCGGGTCAAGATGTAAAACATTAGCATGACGTAAAGCAGCTAATGAGGAAGGTGCTTTGGTTTCCAGCCCCATCGCTTTGCTCTGGTCTCTGGTGGGAGTCTGTCCTGTCACCAGGCGCACACAACCAGCGGACAGTCCTGCCAGGGAATAAAACACTCAAAGCACTTTGTGGTTTTCTTTTTTGTTCCAGACCCCCCTATTCACAGGAAAATTGCATTTTGTTGTTGACAATGGATGAAAAGAGTGGGTGTGTATTGTTTGACAGAGTGGTGAGGACATTATGTCAAGATTGGAAGATCATTTTGTGTTGTGTTTTTTTTCTGTGTGTCTTTTTCTTGGACGCGTCGTTAGCTAGACAGGCCAATTTAAAAGCAGCGGGAGGTCCGTCTTAGTGCCTATTCATATGTGAACAAAGTGCTTTCTGGCTTGAGACTGTCCCTCTGCTGTGATGATATCGGTTCTAGAGGGAGGTAGAGGACCATTGCAAATCAATGCTTAAACAGACAGAAAACAGATTTATTTACGAGCCCGAAAAAAAAAAAAATCCATGGACACCCATGGGGAAGCTGACAACACAAGGACAAGTGCTCAACATGAAAAGATAATGGGAAAAAACTTTCACGACAACAAGTGACAAGAAGGGAAGCCAAGGGGAACAACAGCAGAGGAGCGAAACTATTGTTATGGCATATCACACACTGGATGTTTTTGCTTTATAGGCACATTATCTATGAATGACACAGACACCAGCAAACAAACAGAAACAGCCTGAGCTGTGGGGACTAGGCGAGAAAGTCAGGAGGAGGAAGAGACAGAGCTAGCGATGAGGACACGAAGCAGACAGACAGACAGACAGACAGACAGACAGACAGACAGACAGACAATCAGTCAGTCAGTGCAGACAATTCCACAGAGAAATGTGTGAGCATGAGGCGGGCGGACAGGGAAACACACAAAGGGGAGAGAGTGCATAACATTGTAGCGCTCAGCAATCACTCCAGCACACGGCTCAGTGTTTGGTTTCTTTGTTTTTTTAATGAGTTAAAATAGAGTGGCAAGTCAAAATAAAATAAAAAAAAGAAACAAAACAGAACATGAGTCAAGCATCACATGTTTCCATGACAACATTTTTTGTAAACATCCATGATACAGTACATGCACTGATGCGAAGCAATACATTATGTAACAGCATGATTGATACATTATTAATAATGTTAACATAAACAAAACAAAAGAGACATACACAATGATGGTAAGGATCATTATGATGATGATGATGATGATGGTTAAAAAGGAATGATTTTCATGAGTAGGCTTATAATAAATATGGTTTAGGCAAAAGGTTTAGGATGGGCTGAGAAGGTACAAACAATGACAGTACAAAGTGTGAATGTGTCGGCATGCGTGTCTGTGTGCACTGTGAATGTACATACTGTATGTACAGTTTAAGTGCTGGGTCCACTGCAATTACAAAACAAACAAACAAATAAAATATACACGTAGAAACAATGCTATAGGATTTGGCCATAGTTATGGTTCAGTTGAGGGAGATATGAGGGCTCTATTAATACAGCGCGGAAAGTTGCAAAGGCTAACAACAAAGGAGAAGCAGAACTCATCCCGGCCCGCCACCAAACACAAACAGCACCCGCAGCAACCAGTGCACAGTATAAACACAACCTGGCAATAGATGGCTACCAGTGCCTTACAAGCCAACACAGCTGGGACAGCAGACCATGCAGAGGACCGCTCGCCAAGACACATACACACACACGTGCGCACACACACACATACACACACACACACACACACAACCACACACGCACACACACGTACGTACGCACGCACGCACGCACACACGCACCCACGCACACACACACAGAAGCAGAGCCAGCCAGTGGTGAGGCAAGGCAGGGCAGGGGAGGCACGCAGGGCTGAGCACTAGGAGGGCAATAAGCAGGCCTGATGGGGTGAGGTCAGATCGGTCTGTTCAGCTAGACACAAGCGTCACTCCTCATTTTCAGTCACAGCGGACACGCCACACCGCGCCGCTCCAAGCAGAAACGTGTACGCTGAATTGAGAGGGACAGCGCGTAACCTTTGTAAACACACAAAATAAGCACCACCGGCCACAACAAAGAGAAAAAAGAAAAAAACCCTGTGTCTCTTTGTTTTGTTTTGCATTGAGCACTAGTGTTTTGGTGATTCGTTGTTTCATGACCTGAGAAACGAGTGCAGTAAAGCACGTAAAACACAAGGAGACATGTCGATTCTGTAGTGACACTAGATGTTTACGTTCAAAAGTAGTTTTACTGGGATAAATGCTACTTACTTTTCCCCCCCTGGCAATAGGTGCAATAACTCTTTCCCCTGACCTGCACCATTCAGTAAAAGGTGCAATCGACTTAATATATACAAAAAAAAGAGAACAAAATCCTGGAGTAAAATTAGAGAGTGAATGAAAGAACAATCGACAAATTGTGCCCGTCGGGGACAAGGATAACTCAGCGCAACACCATCGACTCCACAACAACAACACCAGCACAACAGCAGCCCCTTTTATAAGAAACTGAGATTATTTCTGAGAAGCCGAGAGAAGTGGAAAGAGGGAAACAGAGAGAGGGAGAGAGCGAAACAGAGAGAGAGAGAGAGAGAGAGAGAGAGAGAGAGAGAGAGAGAGAGAGAGAGAGAGAGAGAGAGAGAGAGAGAGAGAGAGAGAGGCAGGGAGGCAGGCAGGTTGTAAATGGACACCGCAGGACATTAGGAAGCTGTCAAACAGAAAAGCGCTGGAATAAATGAGGGTAGGGGAGGTCAGAGAGGCTGCCCAGGGCGATCATGCACCACCAACAGCATGCTCCCCCAAACCCAGAGTGAAGGAAAGGAAAGGAAAGGAAAGGAAAGGGGAGAGAGAGGAATAGAAGGAGAAAACAAGAGGAGGAAAAAGAGAGAGCGGTAGAGGAAAATCCATTTAAGCAAGTCAGACAGGCACATTGGTTTGCGGGGTGGGATTGGGGGGAGGTCAGATCAGGACAGCAGAGGTTGAAGAGAGGTGGTAGAGAGGACAGGGGAGGGCAGGCAGGGCAGCTGGTCAAGCTGAGAGAGAGAGAGAGAGAAGGAGAGGAGCTGGGAGACAAGGCTAAACAGAGGAGACGTAACATACAGGAGATAGTGGAGGGGCATGGGCCGGGGGTGCCACAGGGGCAGGAGGCTCTGGGGATGGGGATGCTAGTGGGGTGCTCTCTGCCTGGGAGACAGCAGCAGGAGGAGGGGCCAGCTCAGAGGGGTTGAGTGAAATAACAGTCTCAGTGGAGTCGGGAGTTTTAGGAGGCAAAGGAGAGGAGGAAGGAGAGGAGGGAGGTGAGGGAGCATCTACTGTGTCGGAGGAGTCAGCGGGCCGACACTCGTAATGAGGAGCTGTATTTGTGTTTGCATCTGACGGCTGAGTGGCGAGCGGGGCTGAGGCAGCAGTGCTGGGTACGGGGGCGGGAGCGGGGGCGGGAGCGTCTGTGGGAGGGGTGCTAAGTGTGAGTGTAAGTGCTGGAGTTGGCAGGGCATCATCGTCAGGCTGCTGTTGCTGCGCTGGCGGAGGAGCTGACTGTGCGCTTTGCATTGGCGCGGCGGGGAGTGTATCTGAGTTCAGGCCCGGCCCGCCTGACAACAAGGCATCATCCGCTGGCAAGCACCAGCTATCTGACATCATAAGGCTCTGGGTGCTAGCTTGCGAAGGCACTGCGGGGGCATTTGGCATGTCGGACGATAAACAGGAGGAGAGTGTGGCGATGGAGGGGGTGGAAGGGTTAGTAGTGGGGGTGTGTGGGGGTGAGGAGTTGGCAGGGTGGGCGGCGGTGGTTGCAGTGGTGGCAGGGGCAGGCAGGGTGGTGTCTGGGGTGGTGGGAGTGGGTGTGTGTGGGTGTGTGGAGTTGGCAGTGTGGGCGGGGTTGAGTGCGGGGGCGGTGGCAGTGGCAGGAAGGGTAGTGACAGTGGCAGGGTCGGGGGTGGGCAGAGTAGTGTCTGGCGTATTAGACAGATTAAGAGGGCTGTCTGGCAACAGAGGACTAATGGGCAGTTCTGGCTGCAGGCTGATCGCCACTGACTCCCCAGACTCTGCGTCTCTCTGCTCTGAAATGGCAACAATGGCTTCCAGCACCTGCAGAGACACCAGTTACACGTTACAACATACTAACAGACATACAGACTACTGTAACAAGGCCACTTAGGCAGGGGGGGTATTCCAAGACGGGACTTAGACGACTAGCAGAGCTAATGAAATTCAGACATACAACATCTATTACCACAGTTTTAC